>NW_021703765.1:5640319-5874262 GCF_005190385.1 Monodon monoceros | reverse complement strand
CTGACGTGTGTCTACTGTTGAGGACCATTTGTGAGCACGGAGTGTCATTTGGGCATGTTTCCAGTTGGTTCTGACGTGTGTCTGACGTCGAGGACCCTTTGCATTGGCGAAGCATTTGTGTGGGACCTTGTATGGGGCATCCTCTTGGCGGATCTGTGACAGTTCTGTCTTCTGGTGTGTGAGTGCATATTCCATTTGTGATTGGTATCTTTGTTGTCTTTGGTAAAATGGGAAATTCCGGTTCAATTCATTAGAAAAATTTTAGCTATGAGGCTAAGACTAAAGAAAAAGAAACATTTTTTAAACAATATATGACAACAGTATTTCTACACCATTAACTTATTAGATACAGGGCTCGACTGACAGCAATGCTCTTTTTAAAATAATACTTTAATCCCTCTTCTCTCTCATTCCATTTCTGTATAATCTTTTAAAGCTACTTACAGGAATAGTCTTGGATATCCATTTCAAGATTTCTCAAACTATAGCTTGATCTACCTTCGAAAATTGACTCAATGACTACGAAGTAGAAGTGTTCTAGGGAGGTGAGGGAGGGAAAATAAAAAATAGTAACATTGGGAAATGCAGACCCTTCCTGTACTTTATCTGACACAGGTGTAAATAATCCCCCAATACAGGTGTAAATAATCCCCCAATACTTGCTCATTTACTTCCCAGGCCAATTTCCCTTGTGATGTGTTTAACGCAGCTGTTCAGAGGGTCTGGTGTTCTCTGGCAAGTACACCAGCCCTCTGTTCTGATGGGTGCGCCGTGGTTTATAAATATCTTCGTAGTATTTTGCTTCTGAAAAAGATACATCTTTCACATACTATTTAGTGTAACATATAGTACTTAGTAGTCGGAGTAGTTCTAAGGACTGTATAAATATTAACTAGTTTAAGCCTCAAAATCAGCCGAGATGGTAAGAACTATTAACTTGTTTTCTTTTCATGCATAAGAAATTGGAACCCAGAAATGTTACTTTCCTCAGGGGCCACACATCACTGGTACTGTCTTCAGAACTGATAGCTAGTGATCTTTTATGCAGCTCTACCTAGGAATCACTAGAGTCACCTTAGAAGACCTGATATACCACATATGAATGATGCTTTGTCATGTGGTATTTCAAGTATAGACTTTAATTTAAATGTCATTGTCTCAGCCTAAACAGATTGTCAGGTGTGGTTCAATCTATATTGACCTCCAGAATGTCATGTTTATAATTAATGATCACCAGAGATACATGCGGCTTTAATTGTGGGTCTCTGCAATCTATAGGTAGACTCCTGTCACCCATTCCTAGTTTTCAGTGAGCTAAGTGTTTACTTGAGGATGACATCCCCCTATAACACTTGGTAAAAATGAAGTACGAGTATGAGAAACATAATTATTTTGTCACCCTATCACATACCATCCTATTTTATCAAGTTTAAAACCAAATGAATTGTAGCACTGAGTGACACCATATGGCAAACATAAATACTATTAACAACTAACATAAATACATGTACTACATAATAAATAAAGTAAGAATATGTAGAAAGTGTCTTGAGCTGTCTGTTGTGTCTTCATATATACTATAGATGTGTATCACTTTGATTTCATAAAATGAATTAAAATTAAGTACTTAAAGATGTCATACTTTTGTATTTTAATATGTTGAATTTCAATTATTGGATTCAACAAATACTTAACAAGAAATTTTAGGCACTATGCTTAGAACTGAATACATAGGACTCTCATGGAATTTATATGGGTAGGTGAAACAGATATTAAACAAAAATGTAAGAGCTAATGCTTATTTACAATAAAGAACAATACAGGGAAGAATTTGTCTCTATTGGTGCTATGGGCAAGTTTGTCATAAATCTTCCCCGAGTTGAAACATGAATGAGGAGAAGTAATTACCAGGTAGAAGTTTTTGCTGGAGAAAGTGTTCCAAGCATAGAAAACATAGTGTAGGAAGGCCCTGAGCCAAGACAACAAATACAAAATGGAAATAAGCGTATGGATTTTAAAATGCATTAAATTTAATAATAAGTACAGTGTTAAATTTCTTGACATCAAAATCTTCACAGTTTAGTAATAATTATTCTTTTAAATAAATACAAAAATCTTCACACGTTTTAAGGAAAATCAACAGAAATGTTTAAAATTTCAATATGTAGTCAGCATATGAGATGAGCTCCTCATTAGTAATCAGACTGTGAAGGCAAACAATTTCTTGACTGTTAAAAGTAGTTACACTTCCATTGTCAGTGTGGTGAAAAAGGAACTCATTTTTCTAGCAGCAAACATTTTTGCTCTCCTCTCCATAAGACTTAGTATGAATTACTTGATACTACAAATGAAAGTGTTCTCACAAACTCCGTGAACACCTATGCCAAAAGAGATTACCAGTGTTTCATCTTAATTCTCAGCTCTGGCCCTCATTAAGAGGAAGGTGTTTCCACCAAGATGGGAATCCGAAATAATATTTTTCAGCCTAACCCAGCAGGCAGTGTGAAGTAAAGGAGAATTTGGAAGACTGTTCAGGATAGACTAGAGGTCTAGTTTATTACCAGTATAAGCTTTTATCCCTGGCATTGCAGACAGATTTAAGAGCAGGGATCAGACAACTTGGATTCCATTTTAATTTAGCCTAGATGCCAACCTGACCCAACCTCTACTGAATCCAAAATCTCTTGGGCCCACTTCACATCCTTTTGATGAGCCCTGTGACTCTACTGTTGCCATGGCAGCAAGCTGTGGGTGGAGGGAAGCTGACAGAACCTCAGCTTAGCCTCAGTGACACACTCAGCTCACTTCCTGCCAGGGTTCCTCTCTCTCCAGCTGGAATTTTGCCTGCAGGAGTCTGCTCATCCATTCTATCATGGGCAAATCTGAGAAGGCAAGGTAGTTGAAAGGTGACATGAGAACCCACGAATAAGTACCTGCTCTTTCATACCTGGAGTGTGTTCCATACAGCATCTCAGAAGGCCTCCAGGGAGTCTGAGTGCTAGTTGTCTACAGGGGTTCCCATACTGACAATGAATCCTTGGATTTATCTCTTTCCTTCCATGGCATTCTTCCCTGGCCCCCAAAACTTCTTCCTGATGTCATCTCTCAAAATAAAGTCCCTGCAAACATGCTTGATATATTACATGAAGTTAGTTAAGTATTAAATAAATCATCATTGGCAATATTATTAATATATCTTAGGGAAATTGTAAATTGTATATGAGAAATCTGAACTCTATACCGTCTTAAATAGAGAAATGAATAGATATTAATAAAAGGTTCTGATTAATGGCAGTCCATTTACTATCATACACTGTCACAATTTTTCAGTGATTTCAGAAACTTTAAGATCACGTCAGTATTACAGATTAGAAATGTAATTTATGATTCCAAATTCCATTTGTTGTTTTGGAATGTATGCTAATGTATGTCAATGATGAATGATAGCTTTACGAGACACTGGGAGTCAGAACTATTAAATGTATTAACAGACAGAAGCGTAGAACATGGTGGAGATTTCTCTGTCTCCAATCCTTTGCTTTTTCATCTGTGCAATTTAGCCTGCATGAACCTTTGTTCTGGATCAAGGTTTTAATCCAAGATCCAAAAGTGAGTAGTTCTAAAACTAAAAATATAAACCATGTTTCAAGGAAATCTCTGATAGGAATGGGGAAAAAGTACCATGAATAATAAAGCAGGATACTAGCAGAAAAGTGAACAACAAAAATTAAAATAAAGACAAACAAAAACAAATGTCTGGCTAACGCTTATTATCATCTATCATATCAAGCCTTACAAGAATTCAAAATTGATAGCATGACCTCCTTGGATTTTAGTTACAATATGGTATATATCATAACATTTAAATTCTCTATATAGTAAAAATGTATGATTCTCATTCCAGAGTGTGTGTCTAAGAGCATGCAAATGCTGTAATAATTATGTAGTAATTTTTGTAATCATAAGTTTAATGTCTGTCTCTTCAACTAGGTTGTGTTTTGTGAGGTGAACTGTTGTATTGATTTTGCTCACCAGTAAATCTTCAGAATATGTATATCATATAGTAGATATTCAGTAAATGTATGTTTACAGAGGTGATGGGTGTTGCACTCTTAAGTAAATCTTGATAGTTTTATAAATTTTTGATACAGCGATAATAACCATTGACTATCATTTTTCTAAATTGATATCCACAAATTAAGGTTCTAGTACTAAGAGTAGGCAAACCAGGTAAAAACAGGCTCTATTGGATATTGTTTTAAACGGACATTTTTGTTTGTATATGGTATGTCCTATTAATATTAATATATGGTGTTAATATCAGTATTTTAGCGGAAATTTTAAACTTGTTTTCCTCAATTAAATTTTTAAACTACACACACACACTTCGGGTTTTCAGTTTGGGGGTTGTGACATACTGTATCAAAAATGAGTTTATATCACAAAAGTAAATTAAATTTGAAAAAAATTATCAAAGAAATTCTTCTCACATGTAAACTTGCATTAATTAGACAAAACTAAGGATATCATTTGTAGATGCCTAGTTATTTGCTTGATTTTTCTACTCAGCTATTATATATATATATTACACATATATAAGAACAAGAAAAATATACATGGAAGAAAACTTAGAGATCATAGATATCCACATCTTTTCCAATGCAATTCTCATAATTATCTCTAGATAAATACTATTTGAATAAATGGAATTTGGTAAAATTGTGATGTACAGGGAAAAATGGATTCTGGATGAAGATTGATCTGGCTTTGAATCCTATTTTTTCTTCTAACTAAAACTTACCTTAGACAAATGACTTTTACCTCTTTAAGCATCAATTGGCTATATTAAATGAAAATATTTTCCAAACTATCGAAAATCTAATGAGGACACCATATGAGTAGGTCATAACGTATTCTGGCATATAGCCGGTGCTCTATAAATACCATTCCTTTAGTGTATAGTGTAGCAGCGGTTCTCAGTGTATCAGGTGGCGGTGCCTCGCAGTGGTTGACATCATTTTAGAGAATAGTGCAAAACTATTTTCATACTAAGTTGCCTTTTGAATTCTCACCGTTTCTGTCACACATGTACAGAGGAGTTTCTCAGATGCTACGTGAGGTGTGAAGACCTCACTGAACTGACTGATAATATAATCTGTATTTGCGTATTTTGGGTTTTTTAGTTTTAAATATGGGAAATATGGTGTAATGTGTTTTTGTGCTTTTAAAAATATTTTGCTTTTAATTTGAAAGATAGGAAATATGAAGAGGTATATACATCTATACAAACATAAGCTCTTTGAGGTTCTCGATAATTTTTAACATTGTAAAGGAGCTGTGAGGCCAACACTTTGATATCAACTGTGCTACAATCTGAAGCGTTGTGTCCTGCACATACAGCAGTGCAACTACCAGGAGTAAACACTAAGCATGTGAGTTGGTGTTTCAGGATAGAAAACGGCCTTGTGACCTGATTGTCTGAACTCTACCTTTATTACGTGACTTACTTGCTCTAAAATAGCCTTACTGTCACTCACTCAATATTTCTTATTTAGAGAACTATCTGAATTCTTTCAGAAGACCAATGCCTTGATAATCTGATAATCTAGTAGTATTCCTGTTTCCAACATGTCCAATTATGATATCTTGCATTATAGTGAACAGAATTTTATAAAAGCACATGAACTATATTTCAAGACCTGATGGATAAATCACTTGTCATTTACTGTTAGATAAATCATAGAGGGAAATATATCACAAGTCTGGCAGCCGTCGTTCACACTTCTTTTCTCCCTTAACCTGCATAACCAGTGGATCATCGAGTCCTATTGATTCCGTCTCCTAAATAGCTCTCAAACCTCTCCTTTCCTCTGCATCTCCACGACACCATTTAGTTTAAGCAACCATTACTCTTCCCTCGATTATCAGAATAGCATCCCACCTGTCCCTCTCAATCCACTGGGGGTAGATTCAGGGAAACTCATGTCAGGATTTCAAATAGCAACTGTTTTCTTTGAAATATTGTTTTAAATGGTGTTATCTTGTGCTTTGCCCCATTCACGTGGGCCAAACTCTCAGTGAATCATGGCATTGAAGACCGCTCAGGATAACTTCTTCAGGGGTGTCTAGAAGTTCCCTGATGGCTGAGTGCATCAGCCCAGATCCTTCCAGTCAGTGCATTTCACCAAATTTGCATAGATCTAGGGAAAATGGATCTGTTGGTCTACCCAGCAAAGAAATGATAGGAATATGAAAAGCTGAATTAAGTCTATGAGCAGGTGAATTTTGAGAGGCGTCAGGGAAGAGAATAGCTGTCATAGAGATAGAAAATCTCAGAGTATTCCAGTTCTGAATCCTAATAAATGCAGCTAAAGAAAGATCAGATAAAAACTATTTATTTGCCAGGTATGTCTTGGAACTAAAGTATTTGCATCTTAAATACGACATGCTAAGTGAAAGGAGGTCTTAAAAATATTTATCAATATTTCCTATCAGTGAGAACTATACTTATAAATATTTATTGTATTTCATATAATAAATGAATATGAATAAAAAGCAATATAAGGACTCTACTTCTATATACTAAATTAATAATGTGTAAATTGTAAGCAGTCATTTAAAATATGTCACATATTTTCAATGGATACATAATGGAAATGGTTTCAAAGGTGAATTAGTTATGCAAACAATTATAGTAATGGGTTTATGCACTCAGAAAAATATTGCTTCTGAAGCTTTTATGAATTTCTGAAATACATGGGTAAATCAGGAAAGTGAAGGTTGTGTATTCAATCATGAAATATTAATAAGGCACCCGTTATGCACCATTCATTGTTAACGTCAGTGATAAAACAATCAATTAGACACAGCCTTGCTCTTGCAGGAACTCACTGTTCCTTAACGGAGCACCAGACAATAATAATCATTTCTGGAAAGAGTCACATTAACACAAAATAAAATTCTGACATAAAAAGCTATCCTAACTTTTGGGATATGCACTCTCCAGGTTTAGTGGCATTGCTGGTAAGATCTCAGTAATGTGGAGACCTGTACAGAGTAAAATCTCATTTTGAACCCAAGGGAATTTCCAATATGGATGACTTTTTAAACCAAATATTTCTGAAAATAAAACTTCAAATCTAAAGGAGGATAATTGGGTCATATTTTTTGGCAAAATGAGAACAAAGTGGTTAGTTCAAGGTTTGAGTCTAGGTATTTCCTCCTAGGACTGATTCTCAGTAAATGGGCATAATTTAGGCCTATATGTAACACTCCAAAATACAAACAGCTACGGCAACACATCTAAATTAAATAAAATATATAGTGTATTAATTGATAGAAAAGGCTTCTGTTTAAATTTTAGGTTGCTTATAAAATCAGGAAACTCTTTTTTTCTTTAATCTGTAATTCAATTGCAAGGAGTCCTAAGCTCTCTTAATGAAACTCTATACTTATAATGTTCTTAAAATTCTTTACTCCTTAGTAACTGGGCAGAAAATATCCTATTTGATTCTATTTGAACAGAAGTGAGTATAACAAATGAGAGGCAACAAAATCATAAAAATATCTAACGATGCTGAATTATTGTTATGTAGCACAAAGGTTATCTAGTTCTTTAATGATATCTCTTCTATTTTAATCAAATCATCAGTCAGGTATCTAAGTAGATCATCCATGTGAACTGACAAAATAAAATAGAATTAAAGCTTTACCTTGAACATATCAGATAATGCCATAGTGATTTGCAGCGATACGTAATATAATAAAATTCCTATAGAAAGACACACCAAAATATTATATGTTGATGTCTTGATGTTAACCAAAAATGCTTTTGTTCTGTAAAATCATAGTGGATTACTTTTTCCATCATAAGCATTATTTTTATCCTACTTCTTAAAATACAGACCACATCTTCAGGGAATAAACAATGAAGAGGTTATTGGTAGTAAAACTGCTCATGTTAGTGTTGATTAAAGCCCCAAGAAAACTTGAAGGAAGAGAGATGGGTACACACTGCAGTTACCATTTTATTAAATCACGGATCCCATATTTTTTTTTTATTGTATTTTGTTTTTGCATAATTAGCTCTCATCCTGCAACAAATGCAGAGAGAGTTAACAAATAGACCCTAAAGAACAAGCAGACCAATGAAGGGGGATTTTCATGCTGTTCCCATCACACTGATGCTCTTCTTTCCAAAATTCTATTTTATTGCATTTCTTCTTTCAGTCCCTGTCATTCTGTCTGCCACGCTGTGTCGAGAAAATAACCATAACTGATACTGAAAAATTTGAAGAAATTTCTTCAGCCTTAGTAAAGAATGAAGAATCATACATCTCATAAAACAAGTCATAAACAAATAAACAAAAATTTGGCATGTTGGTCCCTTAATTGCTGCTCCCAAGTTCTCATGAATAGGGTCACAGTTTATCTGCTGCACCTGAAATGTCAACAATTAATGTTTCCTTTCAGGTCAGTAACGTAAATATAGACAGTAACTGTTAAAATACATAAGATCCAGATGGGGAAACTACATTAACATAGCATTTATTATTAACTTAATTGAGGTTTTGTTTTAAATTGTATTTGCTGTCACTGAAGGATAAACAGGTAGACAGGACAATG
Source organism: Monodon monoceros (assembly GCF_005190385.1). Lineage (NCBI taxonomy): Eukaryota > Metazoa > Chordata > Mammalia > Artiodactyla > Monodontidae > Monodon > Monodon monoceros. Next base: position 5,865,637 of record NW_021703765.1, on the reverse strand, counting down.
ATGACACTGGACTTTCAGGCAGGTGTGGATAAAGCTGTTAGATATCATTTAGCTAAGAATGGGATCCTAGGAAGGCAAGGGGATCATGGGGGAGGGGACACTTAGAGAACCCAGAAGATGAAAACAGTGTCTAGACAGATTTTATCTACACAATCATTTTGCCAAGAGCTAACTCTGCAACCTCAGAAAGGCCCAACAGTCTAACTAAAGAGCAACATTATACATAATTTAAAAGCCCCTAACTGCCCAGGAAGGCTCTACATTTGATCTCTTAGTATTTGTATGTTGAAAGCTATACAAATCAGATACAGTATTAGCTACGATTGCTAAGATTATTCATAATTTTATAATCTTTTCAGTATAATACTACAACATGTTATCTATAAAGATCTTCCAAAAATCCTAATTGACTCTGTTATTGTATACTTTAAAATCATCAACATATTCTCATTAAATACAGCAAAAAATCTAAATGCTTACTATGACATCTGATACTTTCCAAGATCTGGCCTTTGCCCATATGTTTAATGTTTACACAGTGCTTTCCACATAGCTTTCACTCTAATCATCTATACCCGTGATCATCAAATTCCTTATCCAACATATGGCAGTTTGTTTCACCGCGTAAAAATTATGTCAAGGTGTTATTTCTTCCTCTAATCTCTCCCTGATTTTGCTGCCTGGAAAATACCTTATGTTCTTTAGCGTTAGCACGTCGTTTTTGCTGTAAATCCTCTCCTGACCCTGATCCATAGAGACTGATCATTGCCTTTAAATAATGCTCTCCCCACCCTGAACGTCTATCATGATGCCTACCATATTCATTTTCATTTAATTGCTTAAATGTTTTTTTCTTCTTCCTACACTGCAATTAAGGCAGGGATAATATCAAGTTCTGCTGTATGAGCCCACTCTATGACACTGTGTTTGGTAGAAATGAAGTCCTCAAAAGCCATTGGATGAACTGAAGATTATAAGTAAAACAGTAAGCAGTAGATAGAACAGTAAGCAGCCAATAGAACTGTGAGTGGTCGAGAGCTGCAGCTTTGGGTTCAGAGATACAAGTTCAGGCATGTGTGCCCTGGAAAGTTGTATACTCTTTCAAGCACGTGTCATGGAGGTCATGACACAATGCCTGCAAAATGGTTGGCAGGGAAATTAGTATAGAGTGAGCATTGAGTAATATTATGGATCATCATAACATTTCAGGAATTAACAGTTTTAATTATCTGCAATAAATAAAGTAGATTTGACAAAGTCATAACCAAGGATTGGAAATGTATGAGCTTTTTAAGATTCTTCATGCACATTGCAAAGAGCAGTTGTCTGACAGCTGCACTGGATATTGCTGCCACAGCTACTGCTAAGAGGTACTACTGCAGGTTCCCACTAACAATCTATTTTACACATGGTAGTGTATTTATGTCAAACCTAATCTCCCAATTCATCCCACTCTCCTTTTCCTCCACTGTGTCCACATGTTCATTCTCTACATCTGCATCTCTATTCCTGCCCTGGAAATAGGTTCATCTGTACTATTTTTCTAGATTTCTCATATAAGTGTTAATATATGGTATTTGTTTTTCTCTTTCTAACTTACTTCACTCTGTATGACAGACTCTAGGTCCATCCACATCTCTACAAATGACCCAATTTCATTCTTTTTTATGGCTGAGTATTATTCCATTATGTATAAAATTTATTTTTCTTAGGATAGAGCTATGTCTTAGATTTTTTCCCCCAACATCATCAAATATCCAACAAGAGATTTGCTAATAATTTATTCAAAAACTGAAAATCATTCAAAAAGTGAAATATCATTGATATATGTTTATAAACTATTGAATTACATGGGCATATGCTAATATTTAAAATAAATATTTAAAATAAATATTACACAATAATATCAATAGTATAATCCAAGTGTGTGTGAGTACTGTGTATTTAGGTGTATATTTAGGATTTACAGGTGTTTAAGTGTTCACAGTAACCTGAAACATCATGAATTGTGTCATGGCAAAAGAATAAAACTGAACTTTATTTAAAAAGGCAAATTTCATAACTCAGTTAACACATATTATTAAATTTTATAGTATGATTTTCCATGCTTGTTTAAACCATGAAAAATATACACAAGTTTGTATTAGATAGCCTTTTGTAACATTGGACCTCTTGAAAGCACTGCTACAAATGAAGTGTTTTGACTAGAAATTGTTCTCATGCTGCTTAAACAAAACATTTTAGGCACATTCTTTTGAACGATTTCCTTAGGCAAATCCCTTGAGGGGTTATTAGCCAAAACTTTGTATATAGGTTTATTTTTCTCTGTCAAAACAATCACTAACACCTTAGAGAATTAAAGTAAGGCAATTTAAATAGAATTATCTTACTGAATTCCATCTCGAATTTTAAAAAAATTTCAGATTTAAGAATGCTAAACCTAAATTAAAAGTACTGCAGGTTTGCAGAATATTGTAAAATGATACCATTAATGTAAACCCCTTTCTGCAGTTATTATTTTCCATTCAGCACTTTTTAAAAAAAGTTAGCTTAGGTATAATTTACAACGCCCAAAGCACAACAGCTCCAAAGTCACATATTCTTCAAGACGAGTAGATTTTGTTATTTAAATAAGTTCTGTATTTTTTCATCCTATTTCACTGAATTATTTTGAATATCTGAAATGTGAGTTTAGATCTCAGCTTGTTCACGTGACATCTAAAAAAATTATTTAATACATAATCAGTTTTGTCTTTCTAAAATGGGGATTAATAATGGAACCTCTCCTCAAAAGGTTTTGAGGGACTAAGTTAGTTAAATACAGGCAAAACAGTTTATCACACAGGCCTAATCACTACTTGGATCCAGTAGGTAAACTGGCTGTTATTATTGATGTCATCATCATAATCATCATTATTATTTAGGTCATTCTCTGTGATTACTTAATGATGCTATGACTCATCTGTTAATATTGAGCTTTAAATAAAGTATATTTGGCTTCTTTTTCTATAGTAAACTGTCAAAAATATTATTCAATGTTAATTACATTTCCTGCACTAGAGAACATTTTCTAGCTATTAAAGGAAAAGTATACATATTTACACCCATAACAGTAAAATGTGAGCTGTTTTCAAAAAGCTGGAGAGTCTTTATTCTTTATTCTCTGCAACTAAAAGAGGGGGAAAAATGCTCTTTACTTTGGAAACACATATTTCTCTAGTCCTTCACAAAGGAAGGTACAGTTATTTAAAAGTTAATTTTCATGAGAAGAAAAGTAGAATTAGAGATGTCCACATCATTATTGTTGACAAGAGAAAGCTCGTAAACATAACGTTTAATTCAGTGTAATGAAATTGGAAGGGGTCATTTCTTTAGAACTGAAAAATTCACTGAGATGTACACAAAAGATAGAGCACTTCCCTTAAGTCTGTTTGTTTCAATAAGAAGAGATTATACGGTGACCTTTTCTTTAGCTGCCTTGATTTCTCCATTTTTAATCATTCTGCAAGATTTGATAGGAATCCTTGCTGACACTTTGCTCCTCAGGGGGCAATTAAGTGAGTAGTGAATTAACTGGAAATGGAAAATCATTTTACTTTACTACCAAAAATGACAGGAGAGAAACCAACATACGGGGACTGCTAAAGCATTCTCCCGATGTTAGTAACACAAGAATGCATACAGTTGTGCTTAAGGGAAATTACATATCCAAAAGAAAATTATAAAATACACATCACAGATAGATCAGTTACAATTAATGCTATCTTACACATCACTTAGAGCTATAGTCCTACACTTATTTTGCACATTTGTACAAATAAATTTGTTCTTAGCAAATCTCCTATTTTGGTTTTTGTCTATCTTGCTCTTTATATTTCCAAATTATATTACTTTGCTGAGAATTTTATTTTTTAGTGCCAAAAGAGAAAAGGGAACATCAGCATTATTTTTTTTCCAAAGTGAATGAATTTAAACTAAACGATTATATTATTTGAGAAATATCTGTATATATTTCAGGAAAAGATACTCAGAGTAAAATGTAATATGAAAGGTGTATTATTCAGTGCATGCACCACAAGCTGCTGTAACAAACACCCCCCACAGTTTAGCAGCTTCAAACAGCAAAGGTTTATTTTTCCTCTCTTATCAGTATCAGTGAAGGATAAATGGGCTTCTCTTCTACCCTGTGGTTTCATTGCTTCTTAGAGCCCCTGATTTTTCCACTAGAAACTCTGAATGAGAGAGAGAGAGAGAAAAAGAGGATGATTTCACAATGAGAAATTTTAGAGGTCAGACCTGGTTGATGCACATGGCCTTTCTCCTTCTATTTCACTATCCAGAAATCAAATCTATAGTTCCACGTGATTATCACACGGTCTTGACATTGTCCCCGGGAAAGAGATTATCAGTGGCCATTAACATTCTCTGTAAGAAAATTTCCTTTGAAAAATGTTTTAATAGGTTTCAGCTTGAGTTATGCATCTTCTTTGAAGAAAATATTTATTATTTAAAAGCACAGTCACTGTAGCAACATCTTTCTTAACTAAGATATTAAGGGCAAAAATGAAATAAAATTCTATTTATAAATATATATACGTGAAATTTCCATCACAGGTGTAGGCCTTCTCTTTGCATTGACTTGTGTATCCAAGTGCCTCTTGGCATAGTCACTTGCATGTCCACTCTCATCAATGGACAGTCCATTCTGGCGGGTGTTTGACTCTGCTCCTTCCTTAGAACTCTACTTCTACCACAATAACTTGCCAGCATTAACTTCAGAATATAACCACAAGCTGGCCTTTGTCACTGATGCCTTTCTGGTCCAATCCACCGTTACCTCTTTACTAGCTGGTGACTGTTCCCTTCTACGCTTGGCTATTGCATTTTATTCACAAAGCAGCCAGAGAGGTGAAGTAAAGAAAAAACAAAAACTAAAACAGAACAAACTTATATCCCTTAATTGGGTCTACACAACCCCGTTGATCTGCCTCACACAGTTTTGTGCTGAGTTCTGACTTTATCTCCTCTTCTTCTCTCTGAATCTCACTGTGCTCCATGCACTGGCCTCCAGGCTGTGCCTCTGCTCTTTCTGTAGATTGTCCGTCCGTCTGTTCACTCCCTCATGCCGTCAGGCCTTTGCTCAGGTGCTGCTCACTGTGGCCTTCTTGGACTCATCTACTTAATATTCAAAATCACCACCTGCAGCTCCTGGCATGACTCAGCCTCATTCTCTTTTCCTTTTTCTGTAGAGCTCTTACCACTAAGTTACCACCACTACTCCTTTGAAGTACAGCAAGTCCCCTACGTCTGAGCAAGTTCTGTTCTGAGAGCGCATTCATAAGTCCAATTTGTTCATAAGTCCAACAAACTTAGCCTAGGTACCCAACTAACACAATCGGCTATATAGTACTGAACTGTAATAGGTTTGTAATACTTTTCACACAAATAATACATAAAAAGCAAACAAACACAAAAATAAAACATTTTTAATCTTACAATACAGTACCTTGAAAAGTACAGCAGTGCAGTACAACAGCTGGCATCCAGGGGCTGGCATCGAGTGAACCAGGCAAGAAGAGTTACTGACTGTAGGAGGGAGAGGAGGTGGGAGATGGTAGAGCTGAAGGATCGTCAGCAGTAGGAGATGGAGGGCAAGCTGCCATTTCACTCACGCCTCACGGTGATGGCACAGGTTCTGGATTCAATTGCTGGATTCAATTCTGTCTACCCACTTGAAAAAAGAATCCACTGATGTCTGGGTAGTAGCTCTTTTTTTCTCCTCATAGATGACACGGTAGCACTGGATACATTCTGAACAGCTGCTGCAACCTTGGGGTACTGTTCTACTCTGGGGTTCTGTGCCTCAAAAACTAACAGTACCTCCTCAAATAAAGAAAATCCCCTTGCCATTTCCTGTGTCGTGAATCTCTTCGGTTCTTCAGTTACTTCTTCTTACTCTTGTCTCTCTTCGTCCGTTCTCTCGGCCTCCAGTTCCATCAGGCCTTCGTTAGTAAGCTACACAAAAGCACAACCACTTGTAGAGGATGCACTCACGTGACAATGTACGCCAGTCACGTGAACTAACTTATGTGATTGGACATGGGAATGCACATTTGCATCTTTGAAAGTTCGCAACTTGAAGGTTTGTATGTAGGGGGCTTACTGTACTATTTGCAATGACTTTCAAGATGATATATCCCTGCTTATTCCCTGGTACTTCACTAAGTCTCCGTAAGATATGAGTACACTTCCCTGCCTCCAGTTTGGCTTCATGCTTTCTCTCCCTAGTCCAGTGTGGTTAAAGAAAAGGACTTACACACCATATACAGTACAAGTAGAAGCTATAAGAGCAATCTTATAGTTCCACCATTACCATTTTTCTCTGCCGTGACAACACTCTGTTTCAAAGAGGGAAAGCCTCTTAACCTAACATGTCAGCAAGGAAATATAATTTTGTTAATATCAGCCACTGAGATTTCTTCTCCTTTTTTTCTTTTCTGTTTTTGATTTTTTTGCTTGTTTGTTTGTTATTGTTCTTCCTTAAACATAATCTGCCAAAGCAAAGCAGGCTAATATATTTTAAACAACCTCTGTTTTAATTACTTTTTAAATTGCCTGTCTCTCTGCACTAGAATATATTTCTCATGATAGCTGTAATTGTGTATATCTTATACTCTGATTTATCCCTACTGCCTAGAGAGTGGCTATTATAAAGTGGGCTGTACCTCGATAAACACCTGTTTAAGGAATAAATATTGAGGGTAGAGGAGGAACCTACAGCAGGTTACAAACTGGCTTAAAATTAATCTGAGTCCAAGTTTACTAAACAATACAGTTAAAATTGTATGTACTATTTGTTTTTAAAGAGTAGGATACTTTACCCCCCACCCCAAATTATTAGTAAAACAGCAATTATGTAGAATAGAGAGAAGGAGGTGGATTCTTTCCCGCTTATTAGCCTGCAGTTCTGTTGAGAGGAGACATCCTTTAGGATATCTCTAGATACTCAACAACCTAGTAAAATCCCTTTGGATTATGATCTTCTATGATTCTATAATATTCTGCCGTTACAGAAAACTGTTATATTTTATTGCCAAGCAATGTTGTAGAAATCCAGTTATTATTTCTAAATTGCTCAAGTGAAGAAGAATTCTTTCAGGAATCTTGCTGTCTGATGAGAAGAATTATCTCCTTACAATTGTATGAAAGTTATTGATATACCCAAATATTCTCTACAGAATTCAAGAATATGGTAATTCATCCTCTGAACTCTTCATCTTGTAATGTAATTTCAGTGTTGTATGAGATGAGAAAGCAGCATCCTATGAATGCTGCTATAAATATTGCTTAAAGGTGTGATCTATTTTAATATATGTTTTAAATACATGAAGAGGGGAGAATTCGCTCTCTATGGACTCTAGGATGTGGTAATCACACTAAACCACCCTCTCTGAGTACATTTCTTTCTGAGGATATACATAATTTTGACCTTCTGAGGTTGTTTGTGATTCAAAAGATTAGAACATAGATGTCTCATAGAAATACATTTAAATAAATACTAATGGTCAATATCAAAAAAAAAAAAACAAAAAACACCAGTAATGCATCTAGCATTGGAAGCTACATGAGAAAACCCAATACCCCTGAGGAACTTGTGAGATCAGAAAGGGATATGGGTTTCAATGCTGCCTGGAAGACCCTTCAGATAAACAGTCTCAGCACAGCCTAAGTCGTTCTTCCCTCAAGCAGGTGGTAGGAACAGGTCAGAGGGAACTGAGACTCAGCAGAAGGAACAGAGGAGTCATTCAACTCTCACTTTCTGTAATTAAATCGGTGGTAAATTAATTTAGTGATTTATTTTCTGCTCCTCGTACATGAATTTGAGCCAGTTAAGACTCTGGGACTTCCCTGGTGGCACAGTGGTTAGGAATCTGCCTGCCAATGTAGGGAATGTGGGTTCGATCCCTGGTCTGGGAAAATTCCACATACCGCAGAGCAACTAAGCCCGTGTGCCACAACTACTGAACCCATGTGCCACGACTACTGAAGCCTAGAGGCCGTGCTCTGCAACAAGAGAAGCTGCTGCAATGGAGAAGCCCGCACACTGCAGTGAAGAGTAGCCCCCCGCTCGCCGCAACTAGAAAAAGCCTGCGCACAGCAACGAAGACCCAACGCAGACAAAAATAAACAAATAAATAAAAAAAAAATAAATAAATAAAAAATAAATGGCCTCCCCCCGAGAAAGGTTATTCTTTAAAAAACAAAGACTATGTACCATCCTGTTGAGTACTGTATCCTCAATGTCTAAAACAAAATTTATAATATAGTAGTTTTTCAATAAATTCTTATTGAGGAGATGCATGAATTGAATTGATTAGTTGAAGAGCCTCATGGAAGGTTGAATTAGCAGTGAATAAGTCTACTTATGAATAGTCTCAGAAATACACTGCACACTCAAATTTTTGGAAAAATACTATAAAATTACAGGGATATGATTAAATTTCTTTCTTAACAGTTTCAGAATTGTTTTGTAAAGACAGTATCTTCTTTTTCTTCTAAAAGAGAACTAAAGGAATATTAGTATATATATATATAATGTACATAATGTACATTATATAAAATGTACATTATACATGTATATGTATATAAAGTGGCTCAGTTTGGAGGTATATTTGGGAAACCATCTTAAAAGTAATATATGTGATTAAAGAGTTAAAGTAAATTATTTGATAGTTAAAAGGAGAAGATAAAAGATAGTTAACCCACTGAAGGTTAAAAAAATGCCAGAGTTTGGATTTCCCTGGTGGTGCAGTGGTTGAGAATCCACCTGCCAGCGCAGGGGACACGGGTTCAAACCCTGGTCCAGGAAGATCCCACGTGCCACGGAGCAACTAAGCCTGTGCGCCACAACTAGTGAGCCTGCGCTCTAGAGCCCACGAGCCCCAACTACTGAGCCTGCATGCCACAACTACTGAAGCCCGCATGCCTAGAGCCTGTGCTCCACAATGGGAGAGGCCACCGTGGTGAGAAGCCCGTGCACCATGGTGAGGAGTAGCCCCCGTTCACCACAGCTGGAGGAAGCCTGCTCGCAGCAGCGAAGACCCAATGCAGCCCCCCAAAAATAAATAAATAAGTAAATAAACAAATTTATTTAAAAAATGCCAATGGGGCTTCCCTGGTGGCGCAGTGGTTGAGAGTCCGCCTGCTGATGCAGGGGACACGGGTTCGTGCCCTGGTCCGGGAGGATCCCACATGCTGCGGAGCGGCTGGGCCCATGAGCCATGGCCGCTGAGCCTGCGTGTCCAGAGCCTGTGCTCCGCAACGGGAGAGGCCGCAACAGTGAGAGGCCCGCGTACTGTTAAAAAAAAAAAAAAAAAAAAAGAAAAAAAGCCAATGTTTATACAAGGGTATACATGTGCAAAATTAAAAATTCAATTGTAAAAATATATTAAATACAGAAGCACATTTTTTATAACTATGGAATTTATTAGGCAGTAGACTGAGCTCTTGAGGGAATGGATGTAGATTTTGTACACTGAATCATTTAAAAACTGAGCAAATTGAACACTTAAGGATACCCTAAAGGGAATAGTCCTTTATTAGGAATAGGATTGAAGAGATGAACTAATATAGTTTCCATTCATAATGTTACTTTTCAATCCTTGACTAAAAAAGTATACAAAGCTAATAGTCTCTTGATAGCTACCTGAGTAGTTAGAATATATTAAATAACAAAATTGATGTTGCTAACTTTCGCCAACTCAGAAGACAGGAGCAGTGTAATTAAAGACAGGAAAAAAAAGTCTTAAAAGCAAGCTGAGAGAAAAAGAGACAATACGTAAAGAGAAATAAAGGTATGAATTAGAGTAAGTATCACATCAAAAACAAGACAACGGAGTGACATGATGAAAACACTGAAAGTAACAAAACAAAACAAAACAAAACAAATGTCAGCCCAGAATTTTATACTAAGCAACAGATATTTCAAAAATAGAGAATAAGTTTAAATGATTATTTATGATTTTCATTATGCACACGTTACATCATTTGTAGTGTCCCAGAGTCCTTGGATATTCTGTTATCTTTTGTTTAGTCTTTGTCATCTTTCCTCTTCGATTTCCAAGGATTCTATTGATACATCTTCTAGTTCAGAGATTTTTTCCTCAGGTGTGTCCAGTCTACTAATAAGCCCATCAAAGGCGTTCTTCATTTCTGTTACAGTGCTTTTTTCCTCTAGATGCTTTTTGGTTCTTGTTGGTTCTAGGATTTCCATCTCTCTGCTTACCTTGCCCATCTGTTCTTGCATGCTGTCTACTTTATCCATTAGGGTCATGAGCATATGAATTGTTAAGTGTTTTAAATTCCCAGCTTGATAATTCCAACTTTCCTGCTGTGTCTGGTTCTGATGCTTGCTCTCTCTTTAAACTGTGTTTTTTGCCTTTTGGTATGCCTTCTAATTTTTTTTTTTTTTGATAGCCAAATATGACACACTGAGTAAAAGGAATTGCTGTAAATCGGCCTTTAATAACTAGTAACGTGGTGGTTAGGTGGTGGGAGAGGTGTTCTATTGACCTGTGATTACGTCTTGGTCTTTACTGAGCACGTGCCTCTGGAACTGGACTTCACAAGTGTTTTGTAGTATTTCTTTCTCTCCCCTTGGGTGGGACAGCATGGCTAGAGCTGCTGGAGTTGGGTTTCCCTTCTGCCAGGTCAGTTAGGCTCTGACAATACCCCAGCAGGTGAGGCTCCGGCTAACTAGTTCCCCCTGAGGGCAAGTCTGGTTAAGAACAGAGAGATCTGGGGTATTTCAAGATGTTTCTTTTTTCCCCCTCCCTGTGGAAGCACAAGGGGATTTTTCTCAGATGTTCACTGTAGCAACCTGGTGGAACTGCTAGAGGTAAATCTCACTACATTGTGCAGACCCTCTTCGCCCACTGTTTAGGAAAACCCTGGAGTTTTTTGACTCTCAGACTTGTCCACACTGAGCCTCCAGCAATTCATCAGTTACAAGGCTGGTTTCCCACCCAGCACTGGATCCCAAATTGGATTTAGCTCCAGAGACTCTGCGCAGCTCCCTGCATTTGCCTGTCTGTCTCTCTAATCTCAGGGGCAGCAGAGGCTTCCGCTGTGTTCTCCCCTTTCATATGCATTCAAAAGTGTTGTTCATTTTTCAGTCTGTTCAGCTTTTACCTTGTTGTTTGGATGAAGTGGCGACTTTCCGTGTTCTTTCTTTTACAGAACCAGAAACCAGCAGTCTCCTATTGGTGTTTCTCCATGAGTTACTTTCCTTTCCTCTCCCCAAATCAGCCACAGCTAGCTCCCCTTCTTTGCCAGAAAACTAAACTGCAGTATCTTCCTCACGTCAACAAGAATTAGAGAGGAGGGGCACTTCCCTCAAATATCATTTTCCTTAGTCAAATTAAAGCCTTTTTGGTTTTTTTTTACTAGAATGTATTTCAATGTACTTTTTTACTAGAATGTGCTTTTTTTTACTAGAATGTATTTCGTATTTCTTGAGGAAATACGAAAAGTTAAAAACATTCAATAACAAAGCTGCAGCTACGCTACAAACAAACAAAAAAATAATTGGTATCTGTAAGCATATATAATTTTATAAATAAGCTCCAGTAATGCTTCTTAATTTATAATCAGTACAAGAAGTTGAGGATCTTAGTAAGGTTTGTGTTGAACTTTACTGATAAAAGTTTTGCATGTGTTAACTTTTTTGACCTTCACAATAATCCTGTAATGTTTTTGTTATTATTATTCCTGCATTACAGGTCATGCAACTGGGACTCAGAAATAATATATGTTTTGTCTTTGAGTCCTTAGACAATTCAGGTTTAAAATGAATTTTGAACCCAGTTTTTTATACTATTTTTTAAACTTCAGTTCACAATCACTGCACTCAGAACTCTTCTAAGTTGGTGAAAAATAACTGAGGCTTATTTCTGTAAGTGTATGAAATTCCTCACTTTGCAGAAACATTGTCCTTGACCTAACAGCTGAGAGGTTGAATAATCAATAACAAATCCTTGACCTTAACAGTAAATATAATCTGAGTGCAATGCAAATTTCAATTTGCTGTTTATAGAAAGCCTGATGTATGATATAAAACTTCTTCCAAAGAGCCTTGTTAACTGAGTTTTGTGATAAAATATGATATTCATCACTGACTTCCGACATGTCATGCTTTTAATTTCCCAGTGATCTGTACTCTTCAACACTTGTCCTCAATTAATAAGAGTTTCTTTAATAAGAGTTTCTTTCCAGTGACAGCCAGTAACTCCACCTGCAGGCATTAAGGTGTTTGCATCTCTTTGAAAACTATTGATCTAATATGTTTCAATTCTGCCAACAACTTTTCCCTTATGGCTACCCTAAAAATAAAGCAATCCTGACTGGACACTAACGTGCCATTCTATTTTCAGTGAGTGGCTTTGTATTGTTTTGTTGATTGATTTAACTGAGTACAAAATGTAAGCCTATTTATACTGTGAAGAGATGGAGAGGGGGGTTTCACAAACCCACAGAGGGACCACCCTGGGGTCCTTGGAAAGATATACAGAGAGGAAAAGAAGTTTCCTTTTTTCAACTGTGTATCAATATAGAGATGCTTGCCCTTAAAAACTGCTGCTGTTCAAATTCAGCATGGCACTGTGGCGGATAGCTCCTTGCCAACTGTAAGACCACACAAGTATGAAAGAGTAAAAGGGGTTTTCTGTTTGTTTTCACTGTGAAAAAATTTCCAGCATAGTTCTGAGAATATACAGTAGAGAATATTTTTTCTTGTTTTTCATTAAGAGTCATAGGCTACTACTTCCTCAATTTGAACAAGAGAATTAAACAGATATATGCTTGTTATTCAATGTTCCTCTCATCAAATTGGCCTTATAGCTATTTATGATTAAATAAAGAGTATAAAAGGGACTTGATTATATGAACATTGAATCACAATGTTATTCAGTGGTAACTCCTTTTCCCCCAACCATTGTCCACACTCAGGATACAGAGGAAAAAACACAATTCTTCTCATTATCTCAGACTATCAGTTTGGCTGTGGACTAGTCCAGTTAGAGTATGGGCCCTCACCCCACAGTCCAAGATAATTAGGAAATTATTCCTACCAGGTGAACATATTGTTCTACCTTAAAGGATGTCTAGTGGATAAAGATCTCTTTAAGTTGCCCATCATGTGGAAATCACTGGAAAAATTATCTTAAACATACATTTCTATTAATAAACACAACTTCTATAGTGCGTGATTTGGTGTCTGGTTTTGAATCTATTACAAATTCAATGTAGCTTTTGTCCAGTTGAAAGAAAATGATGTGCCTCTAATGTGTGTAAATATTCCAAGAAATTGAAAAAAAAATTAGCAAACGTGCATATGTTTTAATCAGACTCTGTGGTGGAAATGGTTAAGTACAATTGTTCTAAGGTGTTTAGAGATGAATAATCCTATTAACTCCTCAATGAGATTTTAATCATTTTTTTTTGTAAATTGAATATACAGTTGAAAGAGATGATATGAAGCTATGCACGATTTTAAAAGTAAATCAAATGCATGATTCCTGGAAACCAGAGTAATATATAGTTGTTCTACAGAGTGGAACTCATGGAATTTACCTTTTAAGGGTTTCAAATCTGGATGGATACAGACAAATGTACTATTCTGATACCTAGTGAAGTGTGTTATGAAGAGTGAACAAGAAATAAATCTAACTAGTTTTCATAGAAGAGGGTGCTATTTATCTGGTGATATGAATTCATGGAGTTTGGGTAAGAGGTAAACAGGAAGAAAGTTATTCCAGATTGATAGAATGTTTGGGCAAGCCATGGAGACTAAAGCATAAGGCATATCTCTAGCAGTGGGACTAATTTCCAATTAACAGCATGGCATGGGGATCATTACAAAGGATATGAAAATGAAGATAAAGAATGAAGTCAAATAAGACAGGTCAGAAAATTTAAATCATGTATTTTATAAGTAGGGTTTTTGGTTTTTTTCTTCCCCCACTCAAACCAGACCCTTGAGATATGAGAGCAGACCAGAGTTGCTTGTAAGACATTTCAGAAGTACAAACACATGATTTTCAAGCTTAAAGTAGAAACTGTAATAAACATCTAAGTGCATACATCCATGTATTGATATTTTTAAAGTTTGCACCCAACAGATAAGTGAATAAAAAGTAACTTCAGCATCTCCAGAATATCTTCAGCTGAAAAGGGCACCATTTTTCCTTTTTTCTTATTTTCTCCTGCCAGTAATGACCTTGGATGTCATCCAAGTTTTTGAGTGAACAATATCTATTCCAACTACTGTGCTATTCCCTACAATGAGCAGAGAACTGCATCTCCAACCTTTAGCTTGGATGGTTGACTCTTCTTTGGGTCTTGGCTCTTGACCAACCAACCACTGGTTTTATTTTCTCTCTGTAATCTTCTCTCTATAATCACTATATGGTAATATTATTATGATGATGTCTTAGCTATTAATGAAGAACATTTTCTGTGGTTATATGGTACAGTGACAAGATCATGAGCTACAGATTCTCTAAGAACTAGATCTGAATGATGGTTCTGTCATTAACAAGACAGAACTTTATTTATAAAGTGATCATAATAAAAGCAAACTACTAAGTTTTTTTTTTTTTTTTGGCCATGGCTCACGGGCCCATGGGATCTTCCCGGACCCGGGCATGAACCCGTGTCCCCTGCATCGGCAGGCGGACTCCCAACCACTGCGCCACCAGGGAAGCCCCTAAACTACTAAGTTTTGTGATGAGTACAGAATATACTGGACACTTTCCAGGAAAGTTTCCACTTTAACTGTACAAATACAATTAATCCAAATGCAACCTTGCTTTTACCTGAATAATCCATATGCTTCAGCCCATCCACATCACCTGTGCCTCCCTTTTCAGCTTTCATGGTCCTTCCTCATCTCATGGGAAAACTTGACCTCATCTACAGTTCTGAAATTAATATCAATTACATTAATTTCAAAAATCTTATTGCATGTTACATAAAAATAAATTAACTTTCAGAGATAAATGAAAAGTTGGGGGATACTTGAGGAATATGATCTGAGACCACAATGATAAATGCTTCTCTTCCATATATTGACATAAAGCATTAAATATATAATGCAGCGTATGTAGAAGATCCGTCCTAAACTTTAAATGATTTTGAACATGTCAGTTCCTCCACATTTTAGTAGAAGCTGTCCATGATCCCTTGATTGATAGCCACATGATCTCTGTCCCACCCAACTTTCCAAGTGCTGTTACCTCCAGTGTCCAAGGTCCGTTACTGCTGATCTACCTCCTACACAGGGCCATTCATCAGTACACTCCCTTTCAATAAGTCCTCTGGGAATTTTCGCTTAGTTTCGGCAGAAGAAATTCAGCCTTTGTATCACGCTCACAGTTTCTAGGACCACATACAGAAATGGTTTGGCAAGATTATGCTTACACCACCACCCTCTCTTCTCGGTATAGTCGTATAAACCACAGTAAATGGACAGCCTTAGGAAGTACATCTTTTCCATGGAAAGACTGTCTCAATTTCACTTTAACCTTGTTTTCTGTCAACAGAGTTAACTCCTGGAGAGAGGCCAGTCCCCCAGTCATGGCAGAAGAGCCACTTTATAACATGTGACCCTAGGAACACAGCTCCATCTCTTGTAGTGGAGCATGCTAATACATTCGTTTTTGTGGTAATTTTTGCAGTAATTTTTTCAGCCATGAATAAAAATAACAAGAACAATACACATGGGCATTGCAAGGAAAAGCACACAGGAAGTATTATAGTGTCTGAAAATAGATGTTAGCTATCATTATTACCACCATTATCATAGTCACAACAGGTAGAAGAGCAATTGCTAATGCTGTTTTCTATAAAAAATTGTTTCTCCTTTCTTTTTCTTTCTTTTTTTTTGGTAAGCATTTTCCAGTAAAACACTGATACTAAAGAGAGTGTAATAGAACTAGTATTCTACTTTCACTTTATCAAGAATAAACTGTCTTCGGAGATTCTGTTCACTAACCCGTTTTAGAACTTGTCTGTGGAAGTGTCCTCAGAGGTCTACAATTTCCTCACTTAACCAATTTGGGGCATAAGCGAGCTGTAAATTGGAGTTATCCGTATCCCTGTGAGAAAGGTAAACACCATAGTTACTTTCTTCATTTTAGAGTAAATGATTGTCATATACAAGGTTATCACTTTTTAAAATCCGTATAGCTTATGCATTATTTTGAGATAACGCTTTGAATTTTCTGTCCCAGAGAAAACATTTTAATACTTGATATCAATATATGGAAGGGAAATATTTACCAAGCTATGCATTTTTGTTTTATCT
Source organism: Monodon monoceros (assembly GCF_005190385.1). NCBI lineage: Eukaryota > Metazoa > Chordata > Mammalia > Artiodactyla > Monodontidae > Monodon > Monodon monoceros. Next base: position 5,849,274 of record NW_021703765.1, on the reverse strand, counting down.
ATCCCTCAGCACAAAGGAAGACTTCTATGAAGTTTTTCCATTAATGTGTTTAAGGAAAGTTGGAGTTCAGCAACCATTTTTTTTGCCTCTTTGATTCATAGATTCTCTAAGGCCCTTGCTTCTTAATGCAAAGGGTATTGATATACTGATTTAATATAGTAACAGCGCTATTGAGATATACCTCTCCAATGCCATCAGGAGCAATGAACCAGATAAAAAACTTGCGATATTAAAATCAATTAAAGTATTAAAAAATGTTAAATTGCATTGTTAGGATGCAATCAGTTTCTAGAGTTGGTTCCTGAGCAATTAAGGGAGAAAATTAGGCTGGAATTTCTCGTTTCTCTTGCTCTTTTAGCCAAAGGTGTGGTTTTGATAATTTAAGTACTACCAATGTCTTCTATTGAAGGCATCTGTAAAATTTTCTGTAAAAATGATGGCTTTAACTTCCACATCTATGTTTAATCCTACTTAGGATTCTCAGGTTTTAACTTGTCTAAATCAGTCCCTATTGCTAATTCAGGATCTTAAAAAGGCACATTGACATTTCAGGGCACTGGGTACAGTGTCACGTATTCGTACAAGAAGAAAAGAGAAATGCTATCTTCTAAATTATTGATAAATATTTTACAGGTGAAAGAGCTGTGGCATAGTGGGAACAGTTCCCTTTCACTTCTCTGTGCCTTGAAAAATATTTTAAAATATTGAGATTTCTCTGTATTATCTTTAAGATATTACTTATTAGTATAATAGCATTCTGCAAATCATATAATGGAGTAATAAATAAATCCTTTAGGGGTGCTTAACATTAGGTGGGCAGTGAAGGGAGATGAAATATGAAAAAAAAATGCTACTTAAGGACAAACTCCATAAAAATGTTTACAAAACCGAAGAGGACCTGAAATTATGTACAAGTATGGAAATGTATGAAGGCCTATAAGAACTATAAAATGGCAATTGTGTGTTTCTGTGGTCTGGAGCTGTTAGAAAAGGCTTCATAAGGAGTTTAGACCTCACTCAGGATTTCAGGGTTGTGTATGATCTAAAAGCGAGGAGGACATGTATGCAGAACATTACGTGTTGCCGTTATTAACAGCAATGAATATATTACAAATAACTAGTTCAAGTTGCATGCAGGGTGTGCCACCTATAGGAACAGTTCCTGGATAGTAAATTCCAGACATGGTGGTGAGGATCCTTGGCCATGGCCATCAGAGTTGATGTCTTTACATTCTCACTGTTGAAGTGATCAGCTGAAGTTGAGTTCCTCCTCTTGAGGGAAGGGCTAAAAGTCTAGATGGCTTTTGACCTTAAAATCCTCAGGCCACTCCCTATAAAAACACATAGAGAAGACATAGAATTTTATTTAGTCTACATCTTGTACTGAACCAAGAAAGAATCATTAGCGTCATTGCATATTGAAGATAGGAATTGACACTATGGTAATTTACCAGCAGTTGATAAAGTCTTGGCTAAAAAGCTAGGGAGGTGGGAATATGGAAAACCTGTAAAATAAGGACCTTTAGGAAAAAATAGATTCTGATTAATTATTGACAGATCCATTGAGAGGAGAGAAAAGACTGATGAAGGATTTAGGAATTTTACATATGAGAGGAGGAAGGATACTGTCACTGATGAGCATAGGTAGGGTAGTTGTCAATAGGTATTGTCATGATGTAGAGATTTAGGAGTTTATATTAAGGAGTAAAGGGACTGGCGAGATAAATATTACAGTGCCCTAAAAGGAACTTACAATACGGAAGTATATCTTAAAATAGCATGAAGGAGAGAAAGTAGTATAATCACTACTATAAAGGTTATAGTCAAAAAGTCAGAACTGTCTAATGGATTTTTTTATAAATAAATAGGCACATAGTAAGGACTGTTTTTGGAGAATTAAAAAGAATTAGATATTTGGAAAGTGTAGAAATGTTAGAAAAGAATGATTAATATGGATTATTCCAGAACAATAGGAAGTGAGGAAGGAATTGTGAGAGGAAGAATTTTCAGAAGGCACATTTTTGGATGCGGACAATAAATTAGGTCAAAAACACCACTATATTTGAAAACTTACGTCATGGAAATACTCATTAGTTTATAAAGAAAATGGAAATTGGGTATGCTTTCCAAGATTATAAAAAAATATTTAAATGTCAACTAAGTACTTGAATACTTTAGATGTCAAGAGCACTGGCTCTTTTTTCTGTTTGTCTTCTATTTCTAACCGCCCACAACACACACACACACACACACACACACATGCATACACCCACACATACATACACACACACACGCATACACACACATACACACGCATACACCCTCACACACATGCATACACATACACACGCATACACACACATACACACACATACACACATACACACACATACACACACAATATACCTCTAAGTAGATACAATTCAAAGGCTCAGGAAAACAATGAACTACTATCAGATTGTGTAAAAGCAGAATTAAAATTTAATGTGTACAGATTTACAGTGGCATTCAAAAATTGACCTATTTTATAGGGATGTAGATTAAGACATTAATATCTTTCACTTTTTCACAGATAAGCTATTCTAACTCTTCATCTTTAGGCTAATTATTTTTAATGTAATTTTCTTACAGTTTTCTTCATATGCCTTTCCAGAATTATTTCAGCCTGTCCCTTTGCAAAGTAAATTCACTTATATAGAAAGAGGTAAATTAAAATGGGGCCTTGTATTTTTAAATAATCTCAGAAGCACTTTTCTTGTTTTCATTTTGAATTTATTTCAGTCTTGTACTCATACCCTGTCTTGTATCAACTCTGACGTGCTTTTCATATATTCTAGGATTTTCCAAGGGCAACAAAACTGATTTAAAATATTTGAAGCATTACAGACAATAAATAAAAATTTTAAGTACTTTTGTTGAGCCAATTCTTGGAAAATTAAATGATATTTCTCCAGAAAGTCTTAAATTAAAAATATGTTTTCAGTTATTAATCATCCTTATACTAGTCTAATGTTTGAAATAAATTTTAAGATGTATCTCTATAACAATAAAATGAAAGCAATATTGAAATCACTTTGCATGAAGAAAACTAATTGAGTCAATATTAAAAAATGTTTGTTTCCATATGGGAAGCAAATTTACCAACCTGAGGAAAAAAATCCACTCTTTCTTTCTCATCTCATAAAAAAATTTGCTCTTTAATTGCCTTCTATAAAATTCTCTATTTTCATCTACAGATGCATCTCTCTCTCTCAGTCTACATATATATATGGTTATGAATATATACATACACGTGTGTATACATGTGATATATATGTGTATATATGTATACATATATACCTTTATTTCTCAAAAATTAGATGAATTTATTAAATAATTTTACTTTAGAAAACTAGTAAATAGAGGCAAATATGTTAATTTCTGTTTCTTTTTTAAAACATGAAAAGACATGTCTGTAATTCAACATTCTGTAAAAGGCATTCTTATGGAAATATAAAAATATAGAAAATGTTAATTATGAAAGGAAAAGCAGTCTATGATATGGGCTGAAACAATATTGTCCATATAATAGGGGAGATTCTAATTCATTTAGTCACTTATGATGTTTAATAATGATCAGGTAAAAAATTTAAAAAATGAATACTTTGCTATATTTCACAGCAAACAGGTCAAAATAGGTATATTATAGAAAACCTAATGCATTCTATATAAAGAACTATATTTTGTACTTATAGTGATGTCTAACACACAAATAGAAAGGTTTCCTGAAACCCTCTTTCATAAGGTAGTCTCACAACAAAACAATAAGAATAAAAAACAGTAAACAGCTTTCTCTTATATCTTAAGATAACTTTTATTGTGTAATATTCTAGTTTATTTTTGTTTTTAAGTTTCTTTGATTTGGTGTCTACTTTTGAAGTAAATACACACTTCTCAATTTATCACATATTATAATTTATTTTTAAATCTCATGTCATGTTTTAAATGACATTGTAATTTATTTGCAAATTATGTTCAAATGTTAAAATATAATTTATCTTCAAATATTTTTTCTTCATTCTCTGTACAATTTTTTCAATATATTCTTAACAATTATCAACTGTTCACTTTTCAGGTTAAATTTAAAGCCATTGTATTGAAATTTAGGTCAGGATTGAAAGATCTTTATAAATTGTTTTGGAGAGAATTTGTTTCTTTAAATACTGAATCTTTCAGTGCATAAACTTCATTAAGAGCTTCTGTTTTTTAGTTTTATTCCTTTTTTTCTATTCCTCAGTAAATTTTTAGAGATTACTTCACTAGTACTTGTGTATCTGTTACAAAGATGTAAGTAGTTACACTTTACTATTCAGATACGCAAAGAAAACATAGCTTATTTATTTGCTAGTGACAGTTTTATCCTTGCTCATAAGCTCCTACACCCTAACCTGACAGAGGTCTTAAGTTGTCCATTGTATTTTCTCTTTAAAATTGTCACTTTTGATGATGAATATATAATATTGTCACATATGCTTCATTTATATGAAATATCTATATGTATCCATATCTACTTTACATGCTTTAGGATAACTCCATCTTTCTAGTGTAAAAAATTTAGTCTTTTATATTATTTCTTTCTCCTCTTTTTTTGATCTGCTATGGCTTCAGATTATGGGTGTCGTAGGACACCAGTGGGACAATGATGTAGCCCGGAGTGAGAGACACAGATCTGCTTGGTGTCTTCTGGGCTCTGGTTTCCACTAAGTGGGTTTTGATCTAGTTTTTGGACTCTCATTGTGGGTCCACTGTTTCCTTTAGGCCTTTTCAGCCACCATGTATTGAATACTTCTTGAACCCGTGGACAGTCGTTGCCTCCAATTACAAATACCTGCTACTGGCGCTCTTAAGCAGACCCTAGAATCTGTCCTGCCCATCAGGCCTTTCAGCAACTCTGAGTCCTCTCACAGGACTCAGAGATTCCCGCATTTGATCAAATACGTTGACCTATGTACCTAAGTAACTCAACCAACTCCAAGTAGAATAAAGATTCACATCTAGATACCTCAAAGTAAAAATGTTCCCAGCCAGAGACAAAGAGAAACTATCGAAAGCAACAAAAGAAAAAATTACATGCCATGTAAAAGGGAACCTTCACTTTCGAAGGCAAAATAAAGACATTCCAAGATAAACAAAACTGAGAAAAATCATTGCTGGCAGACCCTCCTTATGAAAAATAGTAAAAGAAGATCTTCAGGCTGAAAGCAAGGGAACCAGACAGTAATTTGCCTAAACGTGAAAAAGCAAAGATCATCAGTAAAGGTAATTGTGTCCACATCACTAGGGCGGGAAAAGCCACACCATATTTTCATTTATCTTTATCCACATGCTCTCTATATTAATCTGTAAGACCTATTTGTGCAGGTGCAATGTCTTATTCATCTTTCTCATGTTCCCCCATTAGAGATATGACTTAGTATGAATATTTAAATTCTTCTTTAAGGGACAAAGGAGGAGAGGGAAGGGAAGATGTAGAAAAGTGGCTGAGATATGCATACCTCAGCTTCTTCATTATCCTGCCCTGGTTCTTGAAAGTAAAGTAGCATCTATCTTGCATAAATTTCATTACTTACAACCTTGTGGCTTAACGTAAAAGTCAATTTACTCCTCTTATTTATCATTTATATTTCATACTGTGCAATTATTCTAAAACTCTTTAGCGAAGCCCATTTATATAAAACTATAAATAAATAAATAAATAAATAAAACTCACTAAATCCCCTCTTTGACAGCATATTGCTCATTGATGCCAAACAATATCTGCTACTTAATCAGTCATTGAAATTGTCAGGAAACAATGACTAATTTTCTTCTTCTCACTTAAAGTAAATACACTCTCATACACTATTGCTATGTTTATGAAAATGAAAATAACAAGTAACTGCTCAAAAACTAAGGTTTTATAACAAGTGATCAGCAGATTTAAATTTTTTATAAAGCAGTAAACGATCTATTACAAAATCACTAATTTATATCTAGTTTATATATATGTATAGTTCATGAAATAAAACTTTCAAAATCACTAATTTATATATAATTTATATATATAGTTTACATAGTAAAGTTTTTAAAATGCCTATGACAATAGTTTATTAAGAAAATTTAGAGTTTAATTTAAACCTTCATAATTCCTCAGGCTTTTCATTAATTATTTTAACCATTATACTCTAGTGGCTTAATAAAATTAATGCAGTTTCCAAATGTATAACTTACTCTAGGATTTTTAGCACTTTTCTGATAAATATTGACTTCAAAATTACTGTATGTGGAGATATTTGCAAAGAACTTTACTTTTTAAATCAATTTAAGGAGACTCCTATTGTAAGGTGGCAATGTTAAGCTAGGTCCCAGATTTTTCGCCCCTTACACTTAATGACGTAGCCAGATAAAAAAGGTATCAAAAATATAGTATATCAATTCATCAAATGAGGACAAAGCACAATGCCACACTCAAAACTTTAAGATATAATGTGGAATCAACAGGAGAAATCAGTATAGTTTAGTTTGGGGAATTATCAAATATTATTGGTGAAACGAGTGAGGCATACTGAAAAAGAAAAAGTTAAGCTCATAGTGGGTTCTCATTCCCATACCAATGGAAGACCAAGGCTCAGAAGCCTACTTAAGGCAAGATGTTGATTCTATAATTAAGTCACAACACAGGGAAATTCCACAAAATTCAATATTTTGTTCTTGTTTTATTTTTCCCAGCTGGAAGGAAAGCATGAAAGGGAAGAGCAGATAAACATAATCATCAAGAATTAATTATCTTTAGACTTAGAGATTAACTAGATGGCAGATAAAGAGATAATAAATAAGATAAAACACTCTGCAGGAGCTGAGTGTTTAAGAAACACTGTGTGTTTTCTTAAACACAGTGTTTAAGAAAAAGTTAGGTATTGTCATGAATGCATAAAATATATGTAGATATACATATGACATACCAAATATGTGTTAATTGGCTGTTTATGTTATTGGTGAGGCTGCTAGTCCACAGTAGGCTCTTGGTAGTTAAGTTTTGGGAGAATCAAAATTTACATGCAGTTTTTTGATTGCATGAGGGTTGGCACCCCTAACCTTCGTGTTGTTTAAAGGTCAACTGTAATGTAATGGTAGAAATTTTGTGGGAAACATGTTCATGTTAAATATGTAACCAATGAATAGGAAAAGATGGCACACCTGTAAAAGTTCAACTACAAATATGAGAGCAAAACGGGTATAATGTACAGAAGATATCTTTCATTACAAAATAAAATAAAATTTCTCATATTGAATGATTTGCTCAATATAATAAATTAATAACAACACAATGTCAGTGAAAGAAGCATCAAAGACCAGGTGATAGACAACATATAATAAGGGGTATAATAAGGGAAACTTCTGATGATAATTCATTTTAAGAATAAAGAAATAAGACTACATATCAAATCAAGATTTTAGAAATATCAAGGAACCTAATAGACCAACTAAAAGATAAACTTTGATATTTATTATCAGATCATAACAAGGGATAAAAATATGAAAATTTAAAAGCTGACCGAAAGAAATTAATAGTTATTTTATTGTATAATACAATAAAAATATGATGAAATAGAGAATTCCACCAAATTAAAGACAGTAGAATTGTTTTCTGTTTTAAAGTCCTGAATCAGCATATTGATACTGTTACAGAAAAATTTCAAGTAAATGGTTAAAACCTAGATAGTAATAAACTACAAAGATAAGGAGAACACAATTTCAAACATTATATATATCTTAAAGATTCACTTAAAAGATATATTTTATCAGCTGTTTCTCTTATTATATTCCTTATTTCCCTATTTTCAAAAAAGATAAAAGAAGAGGAAAGAGAAAAAAAGCAAAAAGAAAATGACAGCAGTGTGGGAATACCAATCAGTGTGCTAGTCAGTGTACAAAGAGCAATATTCTGTCTTCAAAGAATGAAGCAATAAATATCAAAATGCTAAGAAAAAGAAAGCATAAGTCCACTTGTAATACTTAGCCTGTTTCCTTTGTAAAAACTACTTCAAGTTTCTCCAAAAAATATTAGCAAATCGAATTCAACAGTATATAAAAAGAATAATATACTGTAACCAAGTGGGATTTATCCTAGGTATGCAAGACCAGTTCAACATTTGAAAATCAGTTAATGTAATATATCATATCAACAGGGTGAAAAAGAAAAATCACATGATCATACCTTTAGGTGCAGAAAACTCATTTGGTAAAACCCAACACCCATTCACACACAATAAATAAATAAATTTGACAACATTCCAACCCACATTCAAAATCACACTTCCTTAACTCAGTAAAAAACAACAGCTAATATCATACTTAATTGTGATAAATTCTACTAAGATCAGGAACAAGGCAAGGGTATCCCCTTTCATCCCTGCTTTCAGCATTGTACTAGAAGTCCTAGCTATTGCACTAAGAAAAGAAAAAGCAATAAAAGGCATAAAGATTGAGAAGGAAGAAATAAAATTGTCTCTGATAACATGACTGTCATGATGCTGTAACATGTAAATTTAAAAAAGGATTGGAAAAAATCCTCCAAGGACAAATAAGTGATCATAGCAAGGTCAGGGGATGCTGCGTATGGCAGGACAATTACTAACTAGAATGTACCTTCCGTAACATAGATGATCAAGTGCTCTTTGAAAGCACTGAGGTGAAAATAAAGAGTATTATATCATCTACGTTATAGGTGGTACATTCTAATTAGTTCTTGTTCTGCTATAAGCAGATTCTTCTTTCTGGGACTCTATCATTACCTTTAAAAGGGGAAGTGTGTCCCAGATCTTTTGTCATTAATTGTTGCCCCTCAGAGCCCCATATTTGTGGTATTTGTTTTATATTGTTGGTTTCTTAAAAAATTAATAATAATAATTTATATTACCTTTATATATAAATATGATCTGGCCTGTCTGAACATTCCTAATTTTGTACCCTTTCCCCAAACCCACACAGCACACTCCATCCACACTGAACTTATTCCCAGCACCACTTCAAACTTGTTTTCACCTTAGAGCACCTGTCCTGGCTTTTCTTTCTAACCAGAAAGAATCTTTCCTCAATGTCAACTTTTTGGTGGAGGCTTTTCCTCATCCTTCCATACTTAAAATTCACTTTCCCCCACATTCCTATATTCTGATATTTGGCATATCATTTCACTGTTATTTTCTGCTTGTGTGTTTAATGTCTGTAGCTCTACACTCAAAACCAAACTCCTTGAAAGAGCAAGGAAGCTGTGTCTGCTTCTTTCAGTCACCTCTCTGACCCCAGAACAGAGAATGTATGTTCTTCATCTGACTCAGCAAAAATTCACTCAGAGAATGGAAAAATGGATGGATACAGGGATGGACGAACAAATAAATGTTATCCCGGGTGACCCTATAATTTAACTTCCAAAGAAGGACACTGTAGAGAATGAAACAGAGGCATTATTTAATAATTTCACCATGTCAAGAGGTGTGAAAATGGGACTTTTATGGGCTAACCCAATGGTTCTGGGAAAAGTAGTAAATACGGTCATGCTATTTGTCAGTTCTACAATCCTTAAACTCTGGATACAAAGATCACATGTTTTCATACAGTTTATAAGCCCTTAAATTCAATGTTAGGCATTTGATACAAATGAATACTTTTTAAAGGTCTGGGTCATATATATTCTGAGATCGTTTTTTAGTTTTCCTGATTTAATGCAAAAGCCCATTTCAAGACATCAGGGCTATCAGTTCAGGCATGACACATAGAAATTTCACAAACGAGGTGCCATGTTAGGTGTCCTACAAGCACACTGACTATTTGGGGGTTAAAACTTTGTACTTATTCTGAAGCCTTTCTGTCAGATAATTTCATAGCTCAGACAGTATCACAGAGTTCTAATTCTAATTTCATACTTTTAAAAGGAGTCCAGAGTTAATTTTGCTGCTCTCATGACCTGAGTGGAAGATTGGGGACAAGTAATGAACACTCTCTTTGGAAGTTCTTCAACACCAAATTCAATACATACCCTCAACTGCAATTGAGATTTAGTTTAAAAAAGAAGAAAAAGAAATGATAGCAGGCAATTTATCTACAGGGTAACTCAGACATCAAAAAGAAAAAGAGGGGAAAAAAAAAGAAAAGTAAAGTGACCTACAGACATTTGTATCTATAGAAGCTGGATTGACAGCATGTCCTTTGGGTAATTGCTCATCACTGACAGACACACAGGCCAAAATTGGAAACACAGTTGATATTGATAGATACTGGTCGTTGAAGGGAATCATGCTGTTTGCAATAAATGATGAAGAAATTAAGGGCACAGCCCTAAAAGTATTACCGCATCACCCTCTCTATTGCCGTATCACATTTTACGGAGGAGTTATCCTCTAACTTCACATAGATCAGGACCTTTCACATGGGACTGAATGGAAATAGCAGGTTTGATATTTTCCATTTAAAAGTCTCATAATATGTGTAAATTTCAGAGGAGAAATATCACTCTGCAGATAGGGTGTTTATAAGCGAAAATGAAATTATAATGATGACAATAAGAAAATGCAGCCAGGGCTTCCCTGGTGGCACAGTGGTTGAGAGTCCGCCTGCCAATGCAGGGGACGCGGGTTCGTGCCCTGGTCCGGGAAGATCCCACATGCCACAGAGTGGCTGGGCCTGTGAGCCATGGCCACTGAGCCTGTGCGTCCAGAGCTTGTGCTCCGCAACGGGAGAGGTCACAACAGTGAGAGGCCCGCGTACTGCAAAAAAAAAAAAAAAAAAAAAAAGGCAGCCATATTGAGTGATATGGGAGTTGATTTCAAGAGATCCATACTTGGCCAGAGAGATGAACTTGGTCACAAACGCAAAGCAAAGGCAAGTTTCAGAGTCCATTCTCAAAAACAAGCAGTCTCTCCCCAGGGTCTGAGCTAGAGACCCTGAGAAGTTTACTAAAAATCAAGAGCCAGAAGCTGTTTGAGCCATGAGAAGAGATAAAGTGATGAACAAACAAAACACACAAACAGAAATACAAAATTCCTGTACTCAAATAGAGGAAGAAGAAAATAAGCAGCTCATTAAAATAGAGTGTGGCCTGTATTGTAAGTGCCATGGAGGGAAAATAAAACAAAGACTGCGAACAAGATGGGAATAAGGTGTTATGTTCGTTCAGGGGACAAATGTAGGGTGAAGTGGTAGATATTTTAAAAAGAGTGATCAAGAATAATTGCACTAAAAAGAGGCTATGAGGGACTTCCCTGGTGGCACAGTGGTTAAGAATCTGCCTGCCAGTGCAGGGGAAACGGGTTCAATCCCTGGTCCAGGAAGATCCCACATACTGCGGAGCAACTAAGCCCGTGTGCCACAACTACTTAGCCTGCACTGTATAGTCCGTGAGCCACAACTACTGAGCCCGCATGCTGCAACAACTGAAGCCCATGCACCTAGAGCCCGTGCTCTGCAACAAGAGAAGCCACTGCAATGAGAAGCCCGCGCACTGCAATGAAGAGTAGCCCCTGCTCGCGGCAACTAGAGGAAGCCCATGCGCAGCAATGAAGACCCAATGCAGCCAAAAATAAATAAATAGATAAATAAATAAATATATTAAAAAAAAGAGAGACTATGAAACCAAAATCCTCAGCTAAGGAAGTGCAGAAATCAGCCAGACAGAGAGGGAGGGGAGAGCTTTCCAGGCATAGGAAACAAGTGGAAAAATCCATGTGGTAGGTAGGATGTGATGGGTATGATCAACATGTTTTTCCATAACTGGAGAGGAAGGAAAGAATACTCAGTTAAGCATCCTACCAGAATTGATGTGTATTTTTCTTCAAATTTCATGGGCCAAAGCAAATTGCATGACCTTAGCTGATACTGGGCAGCTAAGAAGTACAATTTCTGATTAAAGAGGGATAAATGGGTAAAAACACCACATATAAAATATGTGAAAAGGATACAGTGTCTAATAGACTTTACAAACTTGATATGCTTTTTAAAAAATATTTATTGAGATATAATTGACAGACAGCAAAATGCACATATTTACATTGTACAGCTTGATAAGCTCTGAAACATGTACAAAACCAGTAAAAGCCATCAGCACAGTCAAGGGCGAACACATCCATCATCCCCCAGATATTCTTAGTCCCTCTTATAAAGTCATCCGTGCCTCCACCCACCATCCCTCCTGCTACAACCCAGGAACCACTGGTCTGCTTTTATTTTATTTTATATTTTGTATTTTCTAGAGTTTTATATAAATAGAATGGTACAGTGTACACTCTTTCTTGTGAGGTTTTGACCTCTTCATTTTACACAATACAGTTATTTGGGAGTTCACTCATATTATTATTTATCAGTTATTGATTCTTACCGTGGAGCCATATTACGTTGTATGGATACATCACGAATTGATTAGCCATTCATCTGCATGGACATATGGGTTGTTTCGAGTTTTTTGGCCATTACAAATAAATCTGCAGTAAACATTTATGTCTAAGTGTTTATATAGACATATGGTATCTTTTCTCTTTGATAAATATCTAGAAGATGAATGGCTGGATGACATGTGAGATGTTCGCTTAACTTTTTACACAATTGCAAACTGTTTTCCAAAGTGGATGAGAAATCTTACTTCCTGTGAGCAGAGTAATAGAGTTTCGGTATCTTTATTTCTTTACCAATACTTCATATGATCAGTATTTTTACTTTTAGCCATTTTAGTAAGTTTGTATTTGCATTATATTGTTTTAATTTGATTTCTCTTATGACTAATGAGGTGAAACCTCAACTCATGTTCTTATCTGCCACATGACTGCTTATCTTCTTCATTAAGGCATCTATCGAATCTTTTGTCTATATTTAATTGGATTTTTCTCTTCTGTGTTGATTTTTGAGGGATATACATTTTCCTCCAAGGTACAACATCTCTTTATATCTTTTTATACTCATAGAGTCTTTCAAGGAAGAGAAATTTTCAATTTTGGTAGAATTCAATGTATCATTTTGTTATTTATCATCATATCAATCTCTACCAAAGAAAAAGCTTACTGGATTTTTAATGCATTGAGAGTATAGATCAATGTGGTAAACATTTTATATTTTTATGGTGGTGAGTCTTCCAAAACTTATTAGTTCTTCAATTTCTCTCAGCAGTCACAAAGTTTTCTTGAATAATTTGTGAGACTTATCTCTATTTTCATATTTTTGATGCTATGGTGAATGATAATTTTATTTCAACGTTTGGTTGATTGTTGCTAATGTACAGAAATACAAACTGTCCTATATTCACTGCAATCTTAATAGACTCACTTACTAGTTACAGTAGTTTTATTGAAAATTCCATCATATTTTTGATCTATATGAACAGGTTGTCAGTGAACAAAAATTTCTTCTTGATCTAGATGTCTTTTTATTCTTATTTCTTTGCTTTTTGTTTGGCAATACAATGTAGAATAGCAGTGACAATTGTGGATATCCCAATCTTAGTTTTAAGTGAACAACACTCTGTCTTTAACCATTAGGTATTATTTACCTGTAGGATTGTTGAAGATGCCCTTTCTCAGTTTGAGGAAGAGTCCTTCTATTCCTAATTTTCTTAACGTTTTTAATAAGAATTCATATTAAATTCATTCCATTTATCGCAACTGTTTTGACATTGAAATGGCATGCATTTCTATTTTAAACCACTGAGATTTTGGAATTGTCAATATATTAGACTAATCCAGTCTATTTTGACTAATATATCAAGTGTTTTTTATATTTATGGTTTCAAAAATATTGCTCATAAATATTTTGCTATAACAAGTCCAGTAAATATTCCCTTTCTGGGCCTATGGATTAAAAATCAGTTAGCACAGGTCTGTGTATGACGTTAATTTAGAGTCTCTTTGACCAAATTGTTTCCCTTTTTGTATGGTTCTTCTGCTATGCCTGTCCATTATACTTACTCGTGAAGCCATTCTGTTAACAGAGGCTGTTTGTTCTCCTTGACTTTCCTAAACTGGCAACTTTCAGTTTTGTGGAAGCTGTGGAAAAATATGAAAAAAAAAATAATGTTAGTACTGTAATAATTATAATAACAGCCATTATAACTAACCTGAAATGTGCTCACATAAAATGTCTGGTCTGTCTACTTGGGTTAAATCTGCCAATAAATAATTTCTACAGGATATTCATAAACAGAGTTAAGTTTTTCTCTGCAAGTAAGAAGTATTAATCATTAAAATATCATTCTATGGACTTTAAAACTATAAAAGTCAAATTTAAATGCACAAAAGTTATCAAATCTATCGATGACATAAGGTAGTAAAAATGAATTGTATTGATCCTACCAGTTTTCAGGGTTATGGATTATGCATCTTTAGTAAGAAAGAAGCACCAACTTTTTAAAAGGTACTCTTGATTCTATTAAAAAAGAAACAGCATTTTTGTGATGCTTTATTGGTGCCAGCTTATCATTCCCTAAGGCTCCTGGTTCTCCAGGGGAAGAAAATGATATGAAAAGATTGTTAGTTTTAGACCTTCTGAAAATTGCAGATAAGGGTTAAAGAGTTCATTGTGCTATCAAATCAGATCCATCTTATATATGTGCAGATCAGGTGGCCAGACAGTGTGCTTTTCCCCTATTTTTTGCCTTTTATCACAAGCAAACAGACCTGAAGAAAGGCACCTACCGCCTATTAGATATTTGTGAACAACCAGTCACATCTTGTTAACATAATGTAAAATATTTGGCCTTTTATTCAGAAGTGACACTATTTTAATAGCATCAAAATTTGCTCCAGACATGCTGCTCTTGCTGTAATAAGACGCTGTAAAAGACAACAGTGAGTTAACTCTCTGTCTTTGGGAAATTGAGTGAAAAGCAGTTCACAGCTGCACTTCTCTACATAAAAAGAGCTCACATATAACCTCATTAAATAAGACAGCAAGTCTATGTGGCATCCAAAGCTATTAATCAAACTAGATTGGCCCATAATAATAAGAAACATATTTCATATCTGTTGCACAGTACAGGGCTTTTAACAAGTAAGAGGCATAGCATGCTGGAAAAGGGTTGCTATTCCCCATCAGTATATCATTATCAATGCTAGTGCTGTCTCAGAAGAAGCACTTATCTCATACACTTTATTGCTTGATAGCTTGCTGATTGCTTTTACAAAACAATAAATTGATGGCCTGATTCAGTACTGACATTAGGTTATGTTCATTTTCAGTGATTGATGTCTTGAATTAGAACTCTTGTATTCGTCTCTGTTTAGG
Organism: Monodon monoceros; assembly: GCF_005190385.1. NCBI lineage: Eukaryota > Metazoa > Chordata > Mammalia > Artiodactyla > Monodontidae > Monodon > Monodon monoceros. Next base: position 5,833,995 of record NW_021703765.1, on the reverse strand, counting down.
AATATGAAATTCTAAACAGGCTTGTCTGATGTCACAAATAAAGCAGTATATAACTGATGCCAAATGAGCTATATTTATTCATTTAAATAACTAAATGGCTTTTCCCTTTAATAAAATTTTCATAATTTATGTCTAAATGTCTCCATTTCCAATTAAATTGTCTAGCCAAATTAAAATAAAACTTGTAAAAAAAAAGGTGTTAAATATTTAAAATTTGCAATTTCAAAGCAGATTAAGGAAAGACTACAAAATCAGAATAAATTTTTAATAAATCAATTAGATAAATATAATTTCACTAATTTTAAAATTTAAAAGGCAGAATATATTTATTATTTTCCATTAACTGGGGTTATTGTTTGATTTTGTAATTTTAAAATAATACTGAAACTAGAAAGGTAAAAATGAATAAAACAATAGGAGGGCAGAGCTATTGTTTTTGTTTCCACTCTTTTTCAGAAAATTTACTTTGGCAGACTTGATAAAAATAACATTAATATTAACCACATTCCCATAGAAGGCAGCAAGTTCAGTGCTAAGATTTTTAGTAGTTTAAGAAAATCAAATAACGAACGTGTTCTCAGGCCAGTATATCAAATGAGGAGCAATCTAATGTATAATTAAATAATCTCTCTAGACCAGTGGTTCTCAACTGGGCATGATTTTACCCCCAGGGAGCATTTAGAAAATGGAGACATATCTGATTGTAACAAATGGGGCATTGACATTTAGTGGGTGGCAGCTGGGGATGATGCGAAACATCTTAAGAGTGCAGAGGACATCCCCATACAACAAAGAATTCTCAGACCCAATGTGCCCCATGTACTGGGGCTGAGAAAACTTGCTATAGATGCTTCAAGGGAGCAAGGCCAGATTGTGGGCCTTCCTGCTTACCAGTCCCCTTGTCCTGTTAAATTCAAACAACTTAGCATTTCTCTAATGATTAGTGATGTTGAGCATCTTTACATGTGTTTGTTGGCAATCTATATATCTTCTTTGGAGAAATGTCTATTTAGGTCTTCTGCCCATTTTTGAATTGGGTTGTTTGTTTTTTTGATATTGAGCTGCATGAGCTGTTTGTAAACTTTGGGGATTAATCCTTTATCAGTTGCTTGATTTGCAAATATTTTCTCCCATTCTGAGGGTTGTCTTTTCGTCTTGTTTATGTTTTCTTTTGCTGTGCAAAAGCTTTTAAGTTTCAGTAGGTCCCATTTGTTTATTTTTGTTTTTATTTCCATTTCTCTAGGAGGTGGGTCAAGAAGGATCTTGCTGTGATTTATGCCATAGAGTGTTCTGCCTGTGTTTTCCTCTAAGAGTTTGATAGTGTCTGGCCTTACATTTAGGTCTTTAATCCATTTTGAGTTCATTTTTGTGTATGGTGTTAGGGAGTGTTCTAATTTCATTCTTTTACATGTAGCTGACCATTTTTCCCAGCACCACTTATTGAAGAGTCTGTCTTTTCTCCATTGTATATTCTTGCCTCCTTTATCAAAGATAAGGTGACTATATGTGTGTGGGTTTATCTCTGGGCTTTCTATCCTGTTCCATTGATCTATGTTTCTGTTTTTGTGCCAGTACCATACTGTCTTGATTACTGTAGCTTTGTAGTATAGTCTGAAGTCCTGGAGCCTGATTCCTCCAGCCCCGTTTTTCTTTCTCAAGATTGCTTTGGCTATTGGGGGTCTTTTGTGTTTCCATACAAATTGTGAAATTTTTTGTTCTAGTTCTGTGAAAAATCCCATTGGTAGTTTGATAGGGATTGCACTGAATCTGTAGATTGCTTTGGGTAGTATAATCATTTTCACAGTGTTGATTCTTCCAATCCAAGAACATGGCATATCTCTCCATCTGTTTGTATCATCTTTAATTTCTTTCATTAGTATCTTATAGTTTTCTGCATACAGGTCTTTAGTCTCCTTAGGTAAGTTTATTCCTAGGCACTTTATTCTTTTTGTTGCAGTGGTAAATGGGAGTGTTTCCTTAATTTCTCTTTCAGATTTTTCATCATTAGTGTATAGGAATGCAAGAGATTTCTGTGCATTAATATCACCTCACACCAGTCAGAATGGTCATCATCAAAAAATCTACAAACAATAAATGCTGGAGAGGGTGTGGAGAAAAGGGAACCCTCTTGTACTGTTGGTAGGAATGTAAATTGATACAGCCACTGTAGAGAACAGTATGGAGGTTCCTTAAAAAACTAAAAATAGAGCTACCATATGACCCAGCAATCCCACTACTGGGCATATATCCTGAGAAAACCATAATTCAAAAAGAGTCATGCACCACAATGTTCATTGCAGCTCTATTTACAATAGCCAGGACATGGAAACAACCTAAGTGTCCATCAACAGATGCATGGATAAAGAATATGTGGCACATATACACAATGGAATATTACTCAGCCATAAAAGAAATGAAATCGAGTTATTTGTAGTGAGGTAGATGGACCTAGACTCTGTCATACAGAGTGAAGTAAGTCAGAAAGAGAAAAATGAATACCATATGCTAACACATATATATGGAATCTAAAAAAAAAAAAGGTCATGAAGAACCTAGGGTCAAGATGGGAATAAAGACGCAGACGTAGAGAATGGACTTGAGGACATGGGGAGGGGGAAGGGTAAGCTGAGACAACGTGAGAGAGTGGCATGGACATATATACACTACGAAATGTAAAATACATAGCTAGTGGGAAGCAGCCACATAGCACAGGCAGATCAGTTCAGTGCTTTGTGACCACCTAGCGGAGTGAGATAGGGAGGGTGGGAGGGAAACTCAAGAGATATGGGGATATATGTATATGTATAGCTGATTCACTTTGTTATAAAGCAGAAACTAACACACCATTGTAAAGCAATTATACTCCAATAAAGATGTTAAAAAAAAAAAAAAGCTTAGCAAATAGATACACGCTGTCTGTTTAACTGTGCCCTGTGCCTTTATATCTCATCCCTCTGCCCCCATTTGTGGAATAAGAATGTGGCCCATGACCATGGACATGGAACAGGCAGGAGGAACAGGGACAGGATGGTCTCAGTCACGTTAGGTGTAGCCAACTGAGTATTCTGAGTGGCATAATGGAATCAGATAAATAAAAAATGGGTGGTTACTGGAAATAAATGAAAAGTTATGTTATGACAATGCTAATTTGATGATTGGGGTTGGGCTTTGAGAACAAGAGAAAATAACATGCTTTGAGAAAAGCACTTAAACCCATATTCATTATATGTGTTAACCTGCAACTAACGGGGAGAGCACTAATTTATAGTGACATCTTCCTTTACATTTTTGATTGTGTCATATATTTCTTTACACTAGGATGGGTATACCAATCCTCTGTGTGTGTCTGTTAAAGAGACAGAATGAGAGAGAATGGGACCAATCATGTAAAGTTCTGTGTGCCATATTTGACTTTTATTATTTATGGAGGTATAAGTGGTAGAATATGAAGGTAGAACAAAACTAAAAATTGAACAAACAATATTTGTAATACAGCAGAGTAAAATAACATTTTATTTCAAATAAAGACTAAAAGTAGCAACTGTGATGACATGGGATTGAGATGAGGTCTTTATTGTATATACATGGCTGGGGATTTGGATTACATAATAAGACAAACAATAAAATGGTGAAAAAAGTGCTCACCCAAGGCAAATTTGACAGAGCCAAAGCCACCTTTGAAATACCTAGTATTTTCTATTGGAGGTTCTGCTTATTTGTATGATTCCTCATTTCTAGTTTCATACGTATTTCATGTGCACATGCACACATTTCTGAAGAATAAATTCTGAAGAATAGAATTTCTGAGAAAAAGTAGGGCAATTAAATTGTTGATATAAAGCCACTAAAATACCTTAAAAGTCCACGGCAATATTCATTCTTACTCACAAGGTTGCGGTTACATTTAATACTGACACCATTTCAGGTTGTTGATGAGTTGATCCATTAATCAAAATTCATTGATTATGTGACTATTTTTTATTTTTAATTTGCCAATTTATGTAGCTTTGAATATTAAGATGTTCTAGAAGTTTCCCATTTCTGTTTTAAATACTTGGGATTAAAAGATGAAAATACTTGACCAGTCTTCAAACAGCTTGTATTCGTCAGAGTTCTCCAGAGACACAGAACCAATAGGATATGTAGAAATACGTACAAGAGGAGATTTATTATCAGAATTGGTTCATGGTTTTTTTTTTTTTTTTTTTTGCGGTACGCGGGCCTCTCACTGTTGTGGCCTCTCCCGTTGCAGAGCACAGGCTCCGGACGCGCAGGCCCAGCGGCCATGGCTCACGGGCCCAGCCGGTCTGCGGCATGTGGGATCTTCCCGGACCGGGGCACGGACCCGTGTCCCCTGCATCGGCAGGCGGACTCTCAACCACTGCGCCACCAGGGAAGCCCTGGTTCATGTTTTATGGAGGCTGAGAAGTCCTACCGTCTGCCACCTGCAGTCTGGTGACCTTGGGGTGTGGAGGTATAATTCAGTCCAAATCAGAGGCTTTAGAACCAGGAGCTCCTAGTTCCAGGGCAGGAAATAATGCACATACCATCGAGAGAGAGAGAGATCCGCCCCCTTCCGCTCCCTTTTTGTTCCATCTGGGTCTCCAACAGATGGATGAGGGCTGTGCTCATTGGTGAGAGTGAATCTTCTTTACTCAGTTACTGATTCAAATGCTAACCTCTTCCAGAAAAACCCTTACAGACATCCAGAAATAGGATTTTACCAGCTATCTGGTCATTCTATATATATATATATATATATATATAATTATATGTATATTATGTATATATAGTTATATATATAATTATCCATCATACAACTAAATTGTAAAAAATTGGTAATTATAATATATAACTTAATTGTCATTTAATGATAAATCATGTTTGTCCTCACTGTATAATTTGCTTACCAATAATGCAATGCTTGCAAAACTCCTATCGAGACACTTTATTTAGACACATGTGAATGTGTATACATAAAACCACTGAAGCTTATATAATGCTAAAATGCATTAAAATACGTTCTTGAAAAAAAAATATACTCCTGAAATACCTCTTCATTGGCTAGAAATGAATATTTACAGAGTCAAGAAAAAATTAATTATGGATGCTTGATTAAATTGACAGACAATATATTCTGGTGGCTAAAACTGGATTCCAATTTGAGTTCTGCAACTTACCATTTTGGGGGACACTCAACAATTTCTTAAAATACTGTTAAACTTCAACTGTCTAATTTATACAACGAAGCATATATTAGTGCATAAATTAAATGACGGGTGTGAGGACTTACCTGAGATATGATGTGTTAAATAAATTAGCAAAATTTTAGCTATATTGTTAGGTGCTTAGCAAATATGTAAATTTTATGTTCATAAATAGAATTCTGTGGCAGATGCTTCAAGGATATCCTTAGATATGACACCACTTTGGAGAAAATGTTTTAATAAATGTCCCAAGTATTGTTATAATGTTTGCAAGGCTTCTGAAGATTGAGACAGGGCTTTAAAAATGTTGCACGTTGTATTCAGCAAATTTATATCTGTTTTGCTTTACTTACTGGTCAGAAGGTTCCTCCAACATTTGGAGGAAATTGTTTTGGACCAAGAACTAGTGGAGACTTTTTAGTTCTTGATGATGAAGGTAACAGACATCTCCCTCTGAGATGCTGCATGCTGTCGTGTTACCTGTGATGCAGGCAGGACTGATTGGGCACTCCACAGGAGTTGATGGCCATTGAGATTACAGTAGTTTTCAGGAAAGAGTTCTTTAAGCTTTGCTACAAGTAATAAACACTACCAAGTAGGACCATGTCAGTGATCCCAGAGGCAGAGGAGTATGAGGACACTGTGAGGGGTTTTATCTTTTTTCTTCTGCCCCTTGGAGTTTGCCTTTATTCTGAATGGTTGACAGGACTTGTCAAGGGGAGGGGGGCAGCTATCTTGCTTATCTAATTCCTCCAGCATCTGGAAAAAAGTGTGTTTTTCATGAAATCTATTGTAGAGAAGAGCCAAGGAAGACGTATCTCAGTATGAATACATTGCGATCACGTGAAATACCTAAACATAAAATGTTTCCTAAAGAAAATAGCAGCAGAAGGGGATTATTAAATGTTTGACATTTCTAGTTTGTACGGAAAATGTTATTTTCATTTTCTAAGGCAAAGTACATAAATGTTAAGGCTAAAGCCCTGTATAGAGAGAAATGTAAAATTTTGATTGTATGTTTTTTTGAGCCAAGTTTATCTTAAATTAAACTACTACATGGTGATTGAACATAAAACTCATAAATAGGTTTCCTTTGAACCTAGTAATTAAAATTAAATGGATATTTGGCAAAGTGTATTTTAAAATCGGTGCTTAGGTAACTTGTGATCATTAGTAGCAAAATCACTTCATTGACATTGTCTGTTATATGCACAGTAAAACAGATGCAATATTAATATAAACTATGCAAATAAATGAGAAAAATATAAACTAAGTGGGTATAAAAATAGGGAGTGGAGTTATAGGCATACCAATATTAACAGAGAAGAAAATCAGAGGAAAGCAAGACACAGATGGAAGAGAAACAGCCTCACAGCCTCCACTTACACCATCTCCCAGGCTAAGATGAGCCTGCCCCACACAGTGGATCAGTACTGCACACAGATCTAAGCATCTTCTCTAAGACAGCATTCCTCCAAGAATGCACAAGACAGGAATGACTGTTCACGTCTCTGAATTCCATTGCTTTCTACCTTCCTTGCATCACATATCACAGTCTATCCTACAGTTACTTTTGTACATTTTTCTATCATCTCCCCTAGATTGCTGTCTTTAGGAGGGGTAGCCTTTGAATTTTTCATCATTTTATTCCCTTGGTCCTTAGCAAAGCACTTTAACCACAGTGTATTCTTAAGCAGCACTGGCTGAATAAGCGGATGAAAGAATTGAATAGATGGGAGGATTTACACTTGAAATATGTTAAATGTTTGAAGAAGCTGGAAAGCTTCAAGTCTTTGAAATTAAAATGGTTTGAAACGTCTTTCCCATTCTTTATTCCTCACAGAGATCCAATACTTAATTCCATATGTCGTGGAACCTATGAATCAGGTTTCTGAACATTAACAAAAATTAATGTTAATAAACAGGGAAGTAATATATCTCAACTTGTGTTCAGGGTATATGTTTAAATCCAGTATTTTATAAACAGATAATATAATACATAGTAAGTTGAAGGAAGTTTAAAATAGACCAGTAGTCTTTGAATCTCTCTGTTTAGTGAGATCCATGAAACTATTACCATTATCTTAATGCATTTTTATTTTATTTATTTATTTATTTATTATTTTTTTGCGGTATGTGGGCCTCTCACCGCTGTGGCCCCTCCCGTTGCGGAGCACAGGCTCCGGACACGCAGGCCCAGCAGCCATGGCCAACGGGCCCAGCCGCTCCATGGCACGTGGGATCTTCCCCAACCAGGGCACGAACCCATGTCCCCTGCATCAGCAGGTGGACTCCCAACCACTGCGCCACCGCGGAAGCCCTCCTAATGCATTTTTTAAAGATTTAATCGCTGTTCTATTTTAATAAATAAGCATAACACACATGTACATAGGCTTTAAACAAGCGTCTCTAACAGTCAAGAAAAAATACTATCACATAATTGCATTGTATTATTATGTATAACATATGGAGCACACCAGTTCATGGAAGTTTGTGCTACAAATGTATTGAGAACAGGTACATTTTGGTCTTAAAAAGCCAGTTTCAAATATGCATGAGAGTGAAAAGTTAACCTACTGGAACTGATTCTAGAAAGAGGGTTGAGTTGTCTCATAAAATACAAAGGTTTGTCCTTTTATGGACCTTTCTATCAGGTATCTTTAAATTTTAACCTTATCTTTCTGAGCATATATTTAGAAAACGTCACAAGCTGTTCCTTCCAATTACAGTTGTCAAACTATTAGCAAAGAAAATACAATATAAGGCAATGGCCTTCCACTTTTCTCTTAGGGAATGACAATTATTTACTCAACTGGTGAGTAAATAATTTGAAAATTCATCCATTTTGAAATTCATCTATTTGAAAATTCATCCATTTTGAAATTCATGAATGGGTCTTTCATGAAATTAAGATCTATTTGGAATAGCTCAAAACTAATATGAATAGAAAATTTCATTTTGTCTTACACAATACAGAATGTTGTAATCAGAGAAAGGGCATTTTGTTTGTATGATGTCACTCCTCCAATATGTGCAAATATTATGTTAATAGTATGAGCTTTAGTCTTAAAGGTAATTAATAAGTAAAATTTAAATATCAAAATTGTCATGAGAATAAATGCAAAGAGGCACAAGATTTTCAACATACAAATTGTTAGAGAGAACATGCTTACCTAAAATGAAAAATAGATAGGATTTAGATGTACCTCTAATGAGGTTCATATTTTAATGTCCTCAATGGAAAAAAAATTTAAGGGAAAGAGAAATCAGAGAAAATGTGACAAAAATAGAAATAACCAAAGAATGTGACCAAAAACATGGAAATCACCATATATTTTATAAGACTGATAGTGTTTCTCACTATGGTACCCCAAATGAGAACATGTTAATATCAATAAGTGCACTAGGAATTCCATAAGCATTTGAACACCTGTAATTTTATTATGTTTAAATGTTTTCCCAATTGTCTGTTAGCTTTTACACACAATCTTCCCACAACGTCATGTTCAGTCTCTTGAGTTTTAACCTGTTAGCACGCATCTGACCATTCAATTATTCTGTTAAGGTTAAAAGACAAGTTACTTTTGAGTTTACTGTTTCATTTTCCATATTCAAGAGCTTTTCCTTCAGGTTTGCTTCCAACTACATGCATCTGAGTTAAGACTTTCCATGCTCTAACTCATTGTGGAGCAGGGTAGTTGCCACAGGTGGACATGGCACTTTTGGATTGATGGTTTTTTATTTGGTGAAAACTACTCTAGATTCATTTAGTCTCTGTATTTTGGATTGTTTAATACAATAGGTGGATGATAATTGAAACATATTTTGAGTATTTATCTTCCAAAGTTAGGAAGAATGCTAAGCTTATTTCACAAGCACATTTATCTCCCTTGTCATAACCTGCCTTCTACCCAACACACACACTACATCAGAGGTAAATACATGGTTAACTATCTACTTACAGGACTTCTTTATCTTTTCTCATTTCCCTTTTACTTTTGGGTACTTTGCAAAATGTATCAACAGAAATGAAATAAAAAGTGGTTTGAGGTTATTTATAACTTTGCAATTAGAAAAAAAAATGAGGTTCAAAAGTCCCAAGCTCATCTAGGGATAAGAAATGATTTCAGTAAATTCCCTACGAAGTGAAAAGTTCTCCAGTCAGTATAATGTGTCCCACTTCTCCCAAACCCATTCTTCTCCCTCTGATCAGCATATAAAATAATTAGTTACTCATGTCACATGGAACGGAAATGCCCTGTTTCTATTTCACCATGCTGAAATACCAGACAAAATGAGATTCTGGAGTGAAACAACAGGGACAACCAAGCGAATTCGATTCAGTCATGCCTCTGCTCTCCATCCCCTAACTAACCACAAGTAACTAAATACATAAAGCAGCTACCTCTGCCCTCTAAGAATGGATAAGGAAATAATATGCTATCAGTCTCCGTGAAAGCATTACCACTATAAAACCTATGTATCGACGCATTCTCAGCCTTCCCTTTGGCATAACGATCTGTTCATAAAAATCTGCGTAAATATTCCCTTCCATACATATTTTTTAAAATCCTGTCTCCCTTTACCCCATCTGTATACATACTCACAAACATTAAATGAGCCTGAGTCTCAACAGGCATACAAGAAATGAAAATTTTAATATAACAAGATGCCTTCATGCAAATGTTAAAAGAAAGCAGTTTGTGTTACAAATGTTTTGCATTTCCTCAAAATGCATTTATCAAAATGCATGCATCTATTGAAAGATGACTGATGAATTGTTCTGCAGTTACATAGCTCAAAGCATTTTCTTTTATCCAGGTAAGACATTACCCAAAGGGCACTAGGTTTAGCTATATAAAAAACAGTGCTTTGAGTCTCTTGCCAGGTAGCGGCAAATACTGCCTTCCTAGCTTATGAGCTTTAGCGCACCAGCTATGGTAACTGTCATTCACCCATAGATTCTTTCTTCAACCCCTGCCTCCACACACTTACCTCAAGGCTTATGATGAAAGGCTGCACTAAGTAAACCTGAAAAATCCCCCCTAAGCTGGCAAGAAACTCAAAGCAACTAAAAGATGATTCATTACTCAGAGTATCGTTTTTATTTGCAAGAGACTGGAGAGTCATGGCTGAAACTAAAGGCTGTGGGAGTGAAAGTAAAAGAAGAAAGGAAGAGGAGGAAGAAGCAGGTTATTTGAGTTAGTAACTTAATTATTTTTTCTTTCTTTTACAGTCTTCTTAAGGGTTAATTTTTTATTATGTCTCAGTGTGGTAAAAGGTCTCACTTTATTGTTTGCAGTTTGATGCATGAAAGATTTTTAAGCCTCATGCCTCCCTCTTCCTTTTGTGCCCTTACGTCTGGACAAGCACAAGAGATCCTGAATGCTGGGTCCTCTGGCTTCAGTGACAGATTCAAACTGCAAACCTCTTTCCCTGGGAGGGACCTCTTATCCCAGCCCCATCCTCTCATCACAGTAAAAATCCCAAACTTGTTCTCCTCCTCTTCTCTTCCAAGCTATTTTCAGACAAGTTTGGGGGACCTGCCTTGTTTTCCCCAGAAGCCTCACTATGTGAGTAACGAAAGTTTTTATACTCTTGGTCTATGTGTGGCTTCATCAATCTGGGCATCTTAACCAAATTTTGAGTGGGAGCCCTGCTTCCTCAGGTTGTCCGTAAGATTTAGTCAAATCATTTTAAATTCACGATATTACTTTTATCTAAATTGTATAGAATACAAATTTAAGGATGACATTCGAATTCTAAATCAATAAATTCTTTTCTGGTGCATTCTCTGGAGTCTAAAAACTAATTACAAAATGTTGCAGAGAATGCTATATTAATTTTGTACATAAACTAAAGCCACACTATTCCAAGAGAATAGATGTGGCCTTATCAAATGGAAGCTACTCACCATTACATACGAGCAGTGATTTTGAACTAGGAAGTCAGAAATAGACCAGACTTAACAAAGTTTGTAAAGCAGCCTTAAATCACCCCAATCCATGATTGGATTAAGGTGATCCATAACTAGCCTAATCCCTAACAGAAACAAACAAAAAATCTGGTTTGCAGGAGAACATTTTTCATAGCCTAAACTATGCCTATATTCTTTCATACACATAGTCTAATATAGAATCAAAGAAAACTACCAGTAACATTGTATGACAAGATGAGATGACTAAAGATTAAATTATTTTAAAAAAGCAGTCCATAGACACAGTCACTGGAGATTCCAGCTACTAGTTATTAGATATAGATTTAAAATAAAACATGGTAAATATGTTCAGGAAACTAGAGAATGGTGTCTAATATTTCAGGTAGATTTAGGAATAAAAGTCCAATGGAAGTGCTCAAACTGAAAAATACAGTACATGAAATTAAAAACTCAATAAATAGGTTTAACAGAATCTTAGACATAGCTGAAGAGAAGGTTAGTGGACTTGAAAACATATCTATAGAAATTTTCCAGAAAAAAGACAAGAGAGGGAGCGAGAAATATAGAACATGCAGCAAGAATCAATGTGTAACAAATACATAGTTATACTCTTAGAAGAATAAGAAAGAATGGAGAAGAAACAGCATTTGAAGGGTTAGTTCCTGGAATTTTCTCGAGCAAATGAAAGACTTTAATCCATGGATTCAAAAGTGTTATAGGCTTCCTCAGGATAAATATAAATAAAAATTACACATAGGCACTTTCTAGTAAGTCTTCTCAAAATTAGTGACCAAGAAAAAACTGTAAAGAACCAGGGGAAAAAGAAACACATTATCTTCAAATGAGAGACAGTAAGGATGAAAGATAAAACTATACCTAGAACTGTAGAAGCTATCATACAGTGTGATGACATTTTCAAGATGTTGAAAGTAAATCAGTGTCAAACTAAAATTCAGCAAATCTATCTTTCAAAATGAAAGCATAACAAGTTAATATTCAGAGAAACAAACACAAAGTGTATTTCTCACAAACAAGCCATAGTAAGAGGAATGTAAAATGGGCTTGTTAAGGCACAATGAAAATCATCTGTATGACTGTAAGGAAATGCATATAGTAAAGAGACACATCAAAAAGGATAAAAATATGAGGAACTCTAAATAAATGTCATGTGTAAATAATAAGAAGAATGCACTGAAAAACTTTATGTAGCAATAGGATGAAAATAAACAGCAATAGGATGATTAAAAACAGTAGAAAAAAAATTGGAGGGTGACAAATAGCATTGACATGCCTTAATATCCCTGCATTGTTGATGAAGTGGTAAAAAAAATACTAAGTTGTAACAACTTTTAATATGTTAAAATAACATCCATTATGGGCAAAGTGGAGCAAACTTACTTCATTCTATTCTCTTCTGTGAATTACACCTCAAAACCCAAGACAAAACACATAAGACATCTATCAAAAGATTCTGAAAGGTAAAGGAAAAATGCCAGACCAGTTAAAAACCTCAGTATTCGAGATGTAAACCAGTGGTGAATTCCGTTTTGTTTTGTTTTACCTCTTATATGATATATTCCCTCCTGAGTATAGAGCTTTCCACAACTCTTTTAGAAATCACAATATCCATTCAGTCTTAAAATGGCCTAGACAACTAGATATTTTAGTCATTTAGAGCCCGACTGCTTTGCATACCCCACAAGACCTCACCCGGCATCCACCGGCCACTGATAAGACAGAACCTTGGGGATGTAAGACCATAAGCTGCTATGGCCCCCCAAACACAGACACCCCACCATGCTACTGAGCAACATCTCCCTGACATGTAAGCCCCCTCTTTGACCCCCTCTTCTCCAAGGAGGTCCCTTGCTCCCCTCCACTTCTGGAGGTGGCCCCTGGGCCATTTTGTCTCATACTGAAGAGACTCAGACTGTGAGAGCTTCTTCTCTTGTGCAACAATATCCAGGTGCAGCCCAGTAAAACCCTTTGTGTGTTGCTGCCTCTTGTGGTCATAACTTTTTCACTGATCAGCTCCAGAATTCCTTGAACCCTGCACAGGTGGTTGCACTGCTTTGAATGTTCACTGTAGCCATAAGTTCTAGAAGCTTCACATTCATTCAGAATCCTTGCTTTTGTCTTTTCTTTGGACTTTGGGCTCTTCTAAATGATCTGTTGAACAGCTGTTGATGGGGAGGTAAGGTGTGGAGCTATGGAATCATTCTATAATTTCCTAAATAGCCTTTTAGGAGGCCTGCATCTTAGGAATGTGACCTTTACCTGCATTTCTCTGTCATGTAGCGTTTTATCTCTGGCCCTGTTTCCCTCTCTGTCTGTTGCATTCCCAACCTATAGCCACTCGAATTTCTTACCCTTGTTGATGATCCCTCCCCCACTTAGGTGAAAAAGGAAAATTAAAGGGGGCTGGGATCATACTCTGGTAATGCCTTTTCCTTGCGAAATAGGCTTTTTTTGTGGAGGAGGCTCTGTGCATATTTCACAATGATGATTCCTCCACTCTGCCTGTCGTGGCGTGAGGGGTCTTTCTTGGATCTTGACTGAGAATGTGTTGGAGCTGCTGAAGGCCAAGCCCGTGAACGTGCGAGGGCCCCTCCAGACTGTGGTCTCAGGAGTTCCTCCCTCTCACGCCAGTCCACACAGCCTCTAGCAGTTCATCAGAATCGCCACCAGAGAGTCCCTTCCATTTGTCTCCAGCAGCTTCTGCTCCAGGTGAGCACATTTTGGCTGTTGACTGTACAGATTTGGGCAGTTTGCCCTGCAAACTCGGTTCTCCTGATGGGTCCAAGAAAAGTCATTGATTTTCAGTGCATCTGGCTTTTTCTTACGGTGATTACAGGAATGATGACTCTGAACCTTTTTACGCGTGGAGCTCCGGGAATCTGACTTTTAAAGCTGCTTTTCAGCTTAAAACCAACGTTGTAATCTCTGTTTTCCCCGCATTCTTTTGTCTTCTCTTTTCTCAGGGGCAGTGATCCTCAAATTTAAGGTTTATGTATAATGGAGTAAAGTGTATGTAAATTGATGAATAAAAAGATAATGAAAAATTACAAAAAGAGACCATATGATACACTGAAATAATTTAATTCTGCTGTCTAATGGTATCACTGTCAGGAGCTATCTGATTAATAGGCGGTATATAGGAATAAATACTGTTGTGCAATACTGTTTGGTGAGCACTTTGCTGTTAATGATATGGTGATAGAGGAGCTTCAGGCCTTAGTCTGAAGAGAAGTCAGGAAAGACTGTCTGGAAAAGATAATACTATAATACAGTCTGGGGTTGCCATGGAAAGACAGAAGGAAATGTTTGCAGACAGAGATTGCAAAGTATACCAATGGTCAAAGACTTGAGGTATATAATATAAGCTTAAGGAATATATATATATATTCCCTAATATTTAAAAAAGTGTCAACAGAGGGGTGATCATTTTAAGTCCTGGGTACACATAGAATTATTCCATGGGTATAGAATCCTTTTGTTCAAATAATAGATTTTGGTATAAGAGGATGAGAACACAGCTCATCAATATACACTGTTTAGCAAAGTTGTTCAGTAGAGCTTGCACTCTGTTTTTTGAAACTCTGTTTTTTGAAACTGCCCAAAAATGGACAGAAGACCTAAATAGACATTCCTCCAAAGAAGACATACAGATGGCCAAGAAGCACATGAAAAGCTGCTCAACATCACTAATTATTAGAGACATGCAAATCAAAACTACGAGGTATCACCTCACACCAGTTAGAGTGGGCATCATCAGAAAATCTACAAACAATAAATGCTGGAGAGGGTGTGGAGAAAAGGGAACCCTCTTGCACTGTTGGTGGGAATGTAAATTGATACAGCCACTATGGAGAACAGTATGGAGGTTCCTTAAAAAACTAAAAATAGAACTACCATACAACCCAGCAATCCCACTACTGGGCATATACCCAGAGAAAACCATAATTCAAAAAGACACATGCACCCCAATGTTCATTGCAGCACTATTTACAATAGCCAGGTCATGGAAGCAACCTAAATGCCCAGCAACAGACGAATGGATAAAGATGTAGTAATATTACTCAGCCATAAAAAGGAACGAAATTGGGTCATTTGTTGAGACGTGGATGGATCTAGAGACTGTCATACAGAGTGAAGTAAATCAGAAAGAGAAAAACAAATATTGTATATTAACGCATATATGTAGAACCTAGAAAAATGGTACAGATGAACCAGTTTGCAGGGCAGAAATTGAGCCGCAGATGTAGAGAACAAATGTATGGACACCAAGGAGGGAAAGCGGTGGGGGTGTGTGGGTAGTGGTGTGATGAATTGGGCAATTGGGATTGACATGTATACACTGATGTGTATAAAATTGATGAGTAATAATAACCTGCTGTATAAAAAATGAGTAAGATAAAATTCAAAAATTCAAAAAACAGAAAAAAAAGAGGCTGTTTAAATGGTATAAACAGATTCCCTAAATAAATGAAATTGAAATATATTTCCATGGGGTGATGGATAGAATGGGATGAAGGAAAATAATCCAGTCGTGGAAACTGAGAAAGAAAGAGAGAAAACAAGAACATAGGCATGTGATAAAGGTTAGACAGATGGAAATCTTCTGAGGCAGCATTGGAAAGTATCATTTTATCTCTAGCAACGGTTTTGTCTTAATGTCTATTTAATGTGGTGTTTGCATAGACACTCCAGCTCTTTTCTGGTTGCTGTTTGCATAGTATATCTTTTGTCCCCATCATTTAACTTTCAAACTGTTTTTGTCTTTGAATTTAAAGATCGTGTTTGTTTGCTGTAGTGATTTGGCTGGAATAATTCAGTGCAGCCTCTGATGTCCTGCTCAAGTTATACCCCAGGACACCCTGGGTTAGGATGCTTTAGGAGTCAGCTGTGGATTGTGTTTAAGCCCCCTGAAGCAGTGAGATTTCTGCCTGTAACTTTAGATCTGTGTGTGGCCTGGAGGCTACTTTCTTAATTCAGCGAGTTGATGAGTTTACCCCTCACTCATTCAGAGAGGGGAGAACCAGAAGTTCTTTCCTCAGAGGACACAGCATTGGGAAGGTGCACAATCGTCATGACCTTCAGGATGACTGTGATTTTAGCTGCACCCTCTGAATGCCTTTACTCTGGTCTCCCCGATAGTCTTCTGAGTTGTCTGATCTATTGGCATCACATACAGCTGTGTTGTTGTTGTCACACATGTGTAATGATATTCTTTTTAGGTAGAGAAAAACTGAGAGAGTATACGACCAACTTATCCATCTCGAGGGAAAAAACACAGCCAAAGTACTCTCAAATATTTATACATAATCTATAAAAGATCAGTATAAATAAATACTTTTGGAAATTTTTAAGATATAATAACTAATTTTGAGCAATAGAATGTAAGTGTCAAATGAAATGAATTTGGGTCACAAATTATGGCACATATATAAGACAACATAACGTATCAATTTCAAATTATTATAAAATAATATTCAGTTGATAATATGCATGATATATTTTTAGGTGTAAAGCACACTTCAAAACTATGGTGGTTTAAACTAAATAATAGATGTATAGATATGTTCTTTGTCAGACTTAGGTATTTTCTTTATTTTTCACATTGTCTCTAAATACCAGATCTATTAATTTAAAAGAGACTACGCAAAGATATGAATCAACTATACCCTGTTAAATGCCTTATATTTAAGGACATTTTCAGAAGAGAAACCAAACAAGCTATTTAATTTTACTTTCAAGTATTTAAAGTGCTTTGTAAGATGAAGATGCTTTCAGATTTACGTATTTTAGTTCCTATTTATTGCAATTCATCAATTTACCTGCCAGAATACACAGATGTCCTTACATTACATTGTGCTACTTTACATTTTATTTTTTCCAAGTTGTATCGAATCACAAATCAAAAAGTTTGCAACATAGTTTTGATTCGTTTAAGACTTAGTAGAATCTGTTTCCTGTTTTATGTTTGACGATAATTTAGCATAATATAAACTGGTGTGACGTTAAACAACATTCCTGAACAGAATTCAATTCCATTAACAAGCTCCATTAGGGAAATATAACTGCCTACAAATCAACGATTTTGTGTCAGTTTCATTAAATACTGCTTGGGCATAATTGGTGTGATACCGTACCTTACATGACAGTGCTTGAATTGTTTGGCTAGAAAAGGCAACACATAATGTTGGATAAAGCATAACCTAAATGTAATTTTAAATTGCTCGTATCAGAGTCTGCCACCCTAAGAAGAAAAAAAAGTCATTTGCTTTATGAAATTCATGACTGACATTTTAATTTTCAATGAAAAATCTATTAATGGATAATTCAAGGAAAATTTGTAATTTCAAAAATACAAAGATTTATTATATACTATTTGCATTGATGATAGAATGCTTGCTATACTTACCCAATATTATGATTGTGTGGATTAAGTAAACATAATTCATGATGTGAGCTCAAGTCACTGGATGTCCTGCGGCATCCACCAATGGTTTTCAAAAGAAGATATTGATCTTTGGAAGAGAGCATAGATTTGCTCCAAAACCCTCGAGATGTGTGCAGGGTTCCTCTATGATGCTCTATGGGCAAATCCTAACATGACAGGAGCAGCAAAGCAGCAGTGTGGTTTAAAGAGCCCCAGCTTGAACATCACAAGGTTTAGGGCTGAGAGACAGCAACTTAATAATTGCCACATATCATGTCATCCATTGTAAGCTCACACTGATTTCAGATGCATCAAATGTGAAACAAAATAAAGGTATTGATTTACTTATTTACAAATGTGTGCTTGCTTATTTATTCAAATACTTATTTTAACGTTTTAAAGTACAATTAGCGTACAATAAACAGCATACATTTAAAGTGCAAACCTTCAAAAGTTTGACATTTGTATACACCTGCAACACCATCACAAAATCAAAACAATGAGTATATCCATCATTCTCAAAAGTATTTCACCTTCCCTAGACCCCCAATCCCCAGGTCACCATTGTTCAGCTTCTTGTCTGATACGATACACTGTATTTCCTAGTATTTTATAAAAACGGCATCATGCAGTATGGAATCTATTTGCCTGTCTTCTTTCTCTAACTATATTTACTTTCATTCATATTGTAGTCTATATAAATACTTCATTCTTTTCATTGCTATGTAGTATTGGATGTATGGATGCAATACAGCATATGACCCATTCACATACTGATGACTTTTGAGTGGCATTAGGTTTGACTGGTGCATGAATTGCTTTTATCCTTTTGGAAAAATAGCTAGACATGTAACCCCTCAGTGTTATACTTCATTTGCTTTCAGGCAAATATTTTAATAACTTTGCTGTAAACTTCCTCTTTGACCTATGGGTTATTTAAAAGCGTGTAATGTAATTTCCATATATTTGGAACTTTTCCAGTTATCTTACCATTTTTGGTTTTAAGTTAAATTCTATTATGCTCTGAGAACAGAACTTGCATGCTTTCTATTCTTTTAAATTTGTCTCTTTTTCTTCCTAATGGCGAAAGATATGTTCTATCTTGGCACATTGTTCTAAGGGTACTTGAAAAGAATGAGTGTTCCCTGTTGTTGGGTGGCTCATTACAAGTGACAAACATAGCAAGTTCCCTGATAGTGTTTTCAGGTCATTACACCCTTATACATTTGAGGCCTAATTGCTCTATCAGCTGTTGAGACTAGCATATTGTGATCTGTGACTATAATGGTGGATTTGTCTCTTTTTCCTTTCAGTTCTACTAGTATTTGTTTTATGAGCTTCAAATCTCTGTTGTCAGATGCTTCGTTGGGATTGTTATGTCTTCTTTGAGAATGTCCAGCTCTGTCATTATGAAATATCTGTTTTCATCACTAATAATATTGCTCGTTCTAAAGTCTATTTTGTCAAATATTCATGTGGCTACTCCAGCTTTCTTGTGGTTGGTGTTTGTGTGTTAGTCCTTTATCTCTCCGTTTACTTTCATCTATCTCTATATTTGAAGCATGTTTCTTATAGATATCATTTTTTTTTTTTGGCTGTGTTGGGTCTTCATTGCTGTGCAGGGGCTTTCTCTAGTTGCGGTGAGAGGGGGCTACTCTTCGTTTCAGTGTGTGGGCTTGTCATTGCGGTGGCTTCTCTTGTGGAGCATGGTCTCTAGGTGCGCAGGCTTCAGTAGCTGCAGCACGCAGGCTCGGTCGTTGTGGCTCATGGGCTTAGTTGCTCCACTGCGTGTGGGATCTTCCTGGACCAGGGACTGAACCTGTGTCCCCTGCACTGGCAGGCGGATTCTTAACTACTGCACCACCAGGGAAGTCCCTGGATATCATATTAAAATCTACCAATTCGATAGCTGTTTTATTCTTTTCCATTTGTTCTCTTTCTGATTTCTCTTGGTTAACTCTACAGCGTGTTCTTATTTGTTGTTAAGAGAATATCTTTCTTGTGTCTCTTGCATTTCTGCCTATTTTCTGAACAAAGACTGACAGCTTTTGTTCCATGCCATTCTTTCAAACGTGTTCTGTATGGCAAATATAGACATGGAAGATAGATATAAAGGTCCCTCTCTCTAGGACACTATATCCAGGAAAATAAAACATATTATCTCCCTCTATTAGCAAGTGTGGACAGTTTTGATGGCAGCCCTCCTCTAACAGATTGGGGTTCCTTATACTCTGGGTTCTTGTCCTTAACACACGTGAGCACGTGTTAAATGACAATTGACACGTTGCTCTGCGGGAATTGAGGCTTGAAGGATGTGTGCTATGGACCGAATGTTTGTGTCCCCCCAAACTCCACATATTGAAACCTTAATCCTCAGTGTGCTGGTATTTGGAGATGGGGCCTTTGGGAGGTAATTAGGTCCTGAGAGTGGAACACTTATAATAGGATTAATGTCCTTATAAAAAGAGATACCAGAGGGCTAGTGCCCTGCCCTCTCCTCTCCTCCCCTCCCCTTTCCTTCCCTCCCTGTCCCCTTCCTTCCCTCCCTCCCTCTTTCCTTTCTTTCTTCCTTCCTTCTCTTCCTCTTTCTCTCTCCTCCCTGTCTCTCTCTCTCCAACTTTCTCTCTCTCTCTTTGCCATGTGAAGATAAAGTGTTTGTCTGTGAGCCAGGAAGATGATCCTCACCAGACACCTGATATGCCAGTGCTTTCATCTTTTTTCATTATTCCCTCCCTTGCAGCGAACTTTAAATCTTGCTTGGTTGATTATAATCAGGATTAAACTGAACTTTCTGCCTTTGTTGTTTTGCACTTGTACAATTGAACTCCACTGAAAAAATGTGACAACTATGTTGACTAACTGCACTTAATTGTCATGAATCTAAAATATGCCTTAAGGGTAACATGGATCTCTTAAGGACCAACTTAACTGACCACCTCTAAGACAATCTAGCGAAACACTGAAATGATAAAATTAATGTCTAAAACCAGAAAAAGGTATGTGTGGGAGAATGACAAGTATTTCAAGTGGCAGCACTTCTCACTGTCATGTGTAGCTTTAGGAGATGACATGAGTGAAATTGGAAACTGCGCTGGTTCCTCAGGAGGTGGCTGCAGGGACTCGGTGGTTAGGACCCTAGATGTCCTGAAGGTATGTCCAATCATGGGTCAGATAGAGTCAGAAAATGAACATGGTAAATTCACATATTGCCCAAGGGTTGAATTCTCCTTCCAAACTTACTGTAAAATGTGAACTCTAGACTCCTTTTCTACTTGGAAAATAAAATCCCTCATACACAGACATTCAGTGCTCTACAGATAGGTTAATAGTTAGCCAAGCAAAGATTTGAATATCTCAATATTGGTAGCAAGATCATGTTTGGATCATAATCTTTAGGTAAAGAATTAGTCACCATTCATTCACTCAATCATTCACCATATAGTTATTGAACCTCTACCACCCTTTTAAATATTAAGGGTGGGGAGAGATTCCTACCTTATTCCTAAACGAGAAAGAAGCCTACAAGCATAAATTCTGTTTCTTATTTAAAACTTTGTGACAATACAGCCGTCTACTTCTTTGTTAAAAGCTAATTTTGCATAAGAGTGACACAAAAATGGGTTTTGGTATACGTGCCATTTATCAACCTATGAACAGCCTTTAACAACAAATGAAAGCCCTTTATTTGGGTGCACACATCGCCAAAAATCTTACAGACTATTATAAGATTTATGACGGCTTTCACAGCATTCTTTTTTCTGGCATCCACTTCAGTGCATTAACTTTGAAAAGAAACCGTTTGGCTTGAATTGTGAATATGACTTCAAACAATAAAAGCAAAGGAATCCATATTGCAGCTCCTCTCTTATATATGAATACACAAATATTTGCATATTGAACCCAACTTGGTGCTTTTAGGGAGCTGCAGGTACACTTGAAGTTCAAGTAAAACGCAGAGAGGTCTGCCTGGCGAATTTAGGTGTTAGTAAATTGTGAAGTATTGGTTAACACAGTGTCAGAAAATGGAAACAAAGAACCTGCTTTTGTATCTTTATTACCCTAAAAAAAAACCACATGACTTCTAAATCTGGTAAGAACGATTTTGCAGAGTTCAGACTAATTACGTAGGTAGCCATGACTAGAAGCTCAATGTATAATTTCAAGGAGTTGATTAACACAGATATTCCAAAAATGTTTAAAACATATGAATGTGAGTGCAGCATAAAGAAATACCTGTGGAATAGAGCTAAACACCCTGAAATGTAGTTCAGATCCTGTAATAACATTGCACCAGGCATATATTTTAAGTTCTCTGGCTCAAGCATAAGCATCTAAAAATAGAAAATTATCCACTTTTCTTTGACTATTTCACAGTGTTGTTCTATCATTAATTCAAAAATTGTGTAAAGAGGATAAAAGGAAAACGGACTTCTTGGTCTACTACTTGTAATATTTGAGTCCTTGTCAGAGCCTGTTTTGAAATTATGAAGTTGTTAGCATGTTTAGAATAAATTATTTGTACTAATTACCATTCAATATTATAGTGATCATTTACAACACTAAAATATCACTATTAACCTTTATAATAATTCTGTGAGGTAGGTACTGTTTCTCCCCATTTTACAGGTGAGGAAACCAAGTCTAGGGTGAAATAAATTAATCAGGGTTACAATAGCTTATTAATTCTTATAAATTCTGGCATTGGCAATAAAATGCTGATCTGATGTCCAAAACCACAGGTTTAAACACCATGATATGCTGTAACTCCTAAATTAACCTTTTAAGAAGATAAACATCTTGAGTTGAATTGGAGGAAAGGAAAGTTTTCACCTTGTTCAGGCAAATCATTAAGATAGATTGAGGGTATTTTAAATGGAGAGCATGAATCAAGTACTTTGGAGGGTGATTTAAAAGTAGCATAGGCCCTGTTTGCACATTACTAGTATCTAGTTAATCTTATTTAGAAAATTAAGTCACTTAAGCCTGATTTAACAGAATATGCTTCTATCTGAGTTTTTGCCACCATTGAACTTATCATTTGATAGAACAAGTGTAGGCTTGCCTTCTATCATTATAAACTCCATGGAGAGGTTAGCATCTCACATTATCTCCTTTGTCATGGTCTTGTACTATTTCTGCAACATAGAAATTGTCCAACAATCATTAAAATAAACTAAACTGCTACCATGCCTGAAAAATGTTTCTGTACATAAAGATGTAAACTAATGAAATCATGGTTTACCTCATATTTGGTTGTAATTTTAAGAACATATTATTTCTTTAAGATATAAATCACTGAAATATAATCATATATAACTATACTCTAGATTTTATCTACCACTATCACATTAAATGGGTACATGGTTGATAATGAACGTCAATTTTATTTTGAGTTTTCCTATCAAATGTATTTTACTACACTGGAGCTAGTACTTTAACAAGTAAGAAGTTAAAATTAAATTGGAATTACGATAATGCTCTGAAATCATATATAAATATTGTATGAAAATTCCGGGATTTTCAGACTAAATTCAGTTAAGAAGGAAAGTCTAGAAAATGACTTTTTATAATACCAAACCTAACTTTTGTAATTCAGTTCAATTCAATTGTATGAAATTGGGAGATTTAAATAGAAATGGATCACTAACGTGAGAAAAAATTGGAGGGGGGGTGCTCTGATTTGACATTAAACAGTAATTCATCTCCCCAAATCTGTACTAATATAAAAGTATAAGCATGGTGATATAGTCTTTTAACTTTGGTGTTGTCATATTGTCAGCACAAACTTATTTTGACCTGTAGCTCTGGACTGAATACAAGGACGTCAGTAATGAAGTTCGTCTGTATATCACGTTCCTCCAGGACGGGCATGGAGGTTTTCACACACTGTACACAATACAGAAATCAAATGTACCCATGGCAGATGGAAAACCTAACATTCCTCCTGAAGTCTATGAAGCATGAGCCATTTCCTTGGAAGTGCCTAAAATCAGTAGTTTAAAATCTGAGATTAAAAGAAGCAGAGTATATAATTTCAGTAAATATAATGTATTTTTCTAATGTGCTTTTTCTACTATAATATTCTCCCTGCCTCCTTCCTCATTGCTGAGGCCCACTGAGCAATAACTTTCATGCTGCATTTTGAAATGAAATAATGAGTGGTGTTTTACTGATTAGAAACACTAATCAATTTATAATAACATGATTTAATAAAAGAAACCAGGACCCAGAATCGCTGGAGAAAGAGCCAGTTGTATGAGTAGAGTAGCAAATATGCGAGATGAACCTAGAGACTTTTGTAGTGGCGGAATGAAGGGAATGCTCAGAACAGGAAAATGAATCAAATCAAACGTACAAAAACAATGAGGGGATATGTCAAAGGGACGCAGGACCTAATTGAAAGGGCTCCCAATGATCAAAGCTAGAACAATTTGAAAAACAAAATAAATAAAGCAGTTTTGGATTCTAACTTAAAGTATGACATAAATATACATGAGTGCCGCTGACATTAAAGAATGATCGAATGAATAAATAAATCAATGGGGGAGAGAGACAAATCTGTGTAGAAGGATTCCAAATAATTTATGCAGATACTCCACCATCAAGGAGATGGAGCATAACTCAAAATATCACCCTCTCTAAGTATGAGCCGTGCATGGTGACTTCCTTAAAAAGAGCAGCGTACATAAAAGGGAGAAAAAAAGAGCAACTTTCGATTTCCGAGTAGAGAACCCTGATGAAGAAGAGCACGCCAACCAGCTAAAGGAGGGTGATGACAGTCACGATAATTCATGTTGATAGGACAGACTTTTGATAAGAAGAGATGAATAATGGCACTTTACCTCTGTGCCCTTTCCCCCCAAATCCTATATCTACCATCAAATAATGAGAAAATCATCAGGCAAATCCCAGTTGAGGGTCATCCCACAGACTGCTTCACCAGTTCTCCTCAAAACTGTCAATGAAGTTCATCAAAAACAAGAAAAATTTGTAAAGTTGCTGAAACAAGAGGGGCCTGAGGAGACATGACAACTAAACATAACGTGGTGTCCTGGATGAGAACCTGGAGTAGAAAAAGAATAATAGGTTAAAAAATAAAAGAATTCAGGAAATCTGAATACAGCATGGACCTTAGGTGATAATAATGAATCAATATCGGTTTATTAACTGTGACAGATGTACTTCACTACTGTAAAATGTTAATAATAAGGGAAATTGGGTGTGGGGTGTATGGGAACTCTCTGTATTAGCTTTACAGTTTTTCTGTAAATCTAAGAATGTTCTAAAACAAAAGTTTGTTAAAAAACTTAGTCATCCCAGGAAAATTTTTTATAAAGATACATGAGATTATTCTAAAATTTATATGTGTTTTCAAAGTAACTAGAACAGATAAAACAATGTCAAATCAAAAAAGAATTAAGTGAGAGGAATTAGTCTACCTGATTTCAAGATTTATTACATAGCCAGAGTAATCAAAGAATTTCCAGAAGGGATACACACATAGATCAATGTAGCAGAACAGAGAGCTCAGAAATAGAACCACAAAAATATGTCCAATTGATACTTGACAAAGTTGCAAAAGCAATTTAATCGAAGAAAGATAGCCTTTTCAACAAATGGTACTGGAAAATTGGATATCCAAAGCCAAAATAATAAACTTCAACCTAAGTCATACAACTTACACAAAGATTAACACAAATGGATCATGGATTGAAATATAAAATATAAAACTATAAAACTTTTAGAAAAAAAAGAAAATCTTGGAAACTAGGGTGAGGCAAAAATTTTTAGACTTGACATGTAACCATGGTTCATAAAAGAAACAATTGATATCTTGGACCTCATTACAATTTTTTTAAAAATTGCTCAACAAAGACCTTAAGAAGATGAAAATAAAAGCTACAGGAGAAGATATTTGAACCCACATAGCCAACAAAGAACTAGTGTCTAGAAAATATAAAGAACTCTCAAATTCAACAGTAGAAAAAGCAAACAATCAAATTAAAAAATGAGCAAAAGACATAACACATTTCACCAAATAGAATACACAAATGGCAAATAAACACATGAAAAGATGTTGAGTATCAATTATTAGCCGCTATTCCTGTTTTCTTGCCACATCAATTTGTTGTGAAAGAAGACACACTTAATGCAAGTGATGGAGGTATATATTTCTAAAATGATGACAAGTAACATCCTGTCATGTACTCATCAAGCTGAAATCTTTAAGATGTTTAATAATGTTAGCAATATTTTAATGTATTGATTTACCTTTTCAGAACAAGGTATAACAATATCATGTATGAATTAATGTTAATATT
Organism: Monodon monoceros; assembly: GCF_005190385.1. Taxonomy (NCBI): domain Eukaryota; kingdom Metazoa; phylum Chordata; class Mammalia; order Artiodactyla; family Monodontidae; genus Monodon; species Monodon monoceros. Next base: position 5,808,087 of record NW_021703765.1, on the reverse strand, counting down.
CTGATGAGCAGGAAACCAAGAAGATAAATATGTTTCTGAATGAACATATATAATCAGATTGTCCAGTGTGATACAAACCTGGGTATTCAGTGTTAAGCTGTTAAGCTTTACTAGAGAGGCTCAAAGACATAAGAAATTATAGACTATCCTTCCAAAGTCCAAAGCCTAAGGCAGAAAATTAATAAAACTATAGGTGTATTTATCTTTACACCTTAGCTTTATATTGGCATATCTTGTCTCTTCTGTGCATCCTTTCTATTAGCTTCCTCTTTATCTGAACGACATAGATTTTCGCTTTTCCTTGCCTTGACTTTTTTATTTAGCATGAGAAACCTATTAAGAACAATGTACTTATTTCTAGGGAATTGGCTCTCAGAACACAGCTTCATTAAGTAGTACTTAAAATTTTTAAAATAAGACTCTAAATGTATTCACTTTGTGATATATTGATAATAGACTAGATAATGTTTGTTCATGTCCACCAGAGACTATCTTGAAATTTATAACTTGGACCTCGTTATGTCCCCCTATTCCATGTGTAGCACCATAATTGATTATCTGTGGGTCAGTGACCCACGATGGAACATTTGTTTCCTACCTGTCTCAGTTGCGGTGCTATAGTGGAGATGAAAATAGTTACTCATCTTAGAATTAAAATGCAATTATAATCCTAATGATGAACATATTTGCTTAACTATGGACATTTTTCTTAGTTCAAGATGGCTAAAAATTTTTACTAAGTACCACAACTCCAATCCCATCAGGTGAAAGAACCAATAAATTGTCTCAGATTGGAGGGTGTGACTTTTAACTAAAACCTTAAAGGTTGCTATGTTCCTTTGGAATGAAGCACTCAGAGATGATAGCAGTTTTATTTTAATGTTTTCTAATTTGCATAACCATAATCTTGACCTACATTTGTGCAATATACATGAGGTGAAGTTTGCAGTTATAAAAGGGAAAAAAGAAGAGAAAAGAGAGTAGAGGGAGAGGGTAGAGGAAATGAAAGGTTTTCAGATTGATCATATTTAAAACAAAAATAACTGCTATTAAATCACTGAGAATCTTGGGAGAAGGACCGATAAAATTACTTAATATCATGAAATCACTCTTGCCTGTGCTAACAAAATGCTGGATTTAAGAGGAGCATCACATTAAAAGGAAGATGTTCCTAAACAAAAAGGCTAGTGATTGAGTGTGAAAGAGGCATAGGGGAAATCACATACAATGGGCATTTATTTGGGTTAGCAGGTGTAAAAGATACTCCAGGGAACAGAGTGCCAACGTGCAGAAATGTCTCAGACTCTGAGCGCTTGTAATTATGCAGTCTTTCCCTTAGGGCTTACGTGTTTATTTGTCTGTTGGTGGTTGCCTGAACATTTTAAATTAAAAGTTTGATGAAAAGAAAGTTCCTGCCTTAAAACCACACTTTGCAATCCTAAAAAGGACTCCAGAGAACAATGTTAAGGTTTTATAAAGGTATTTTTAAAAATCAGTTTTATTTTTATTGTGCATTTCACTCTCCTCTTTACTGTGCTCTGGTTAGGAGAAAATTAATTTAGAAAATAAAAGTAAGTGGCCCCCAAAGTCTTCCAAATTGTTTTCATTGTACTTGCTACAAATTAAATCTGGTAAACTTGACTGTGGTGGAGATTTAATGGTGTTTAAAGATTAGTTAGGAGTGGAAGGATGCATTAACTTTTTCTATCTGTAAAAAAGTAGTGTATCAATTGTTTTAAGAATATTTTCTATTCATTAAGAGATTTTCTTCATATAAATACAGTTTTTATGAACAGAGAAAAGCAGGATTAAAGAGGAATACAAAGTTCTTTGCTAAAAAAAAGCTAAAAAGAGCAAGATGCATTATTCCTTTATTTTGTACACATTTTAATAAATGGGTAAAAATGGTATAGGTGGTATAGAAATGGTATATAATGGTATATAAAAATATATGGAAAAGAAAAATGCAACTTACATAAAAAAACATGAAAAGAAATTCCATAAAAATGGGGGATACCGATGTTTGTAAAAAAGCATTGGTAATCTGGCATTTTCATTTTCAGCCTTGTCTGACATTTATTCCATCTCTCTGGCTGCAAATACCCAAATATTTCTAAATATCCACTTATTGTTTTTTATGTACATCACTGAATAGATAGCTGTAATTTTAACATCAGAATAATAGAGATAATTATACATTTTAACTCACCACCTTGAAACAAATGAAAGAAGAAGGAATTTTCCATAATTCCTTTAAGCTCTTAGAACAATACGGATTCAATAAATTGAGAGAGAAAAAATATATATATTATTAAGAATAGAGAATGACATAAAAGGAAGATTACAAATTTAAAGAAATAAAGCAAGTTCAAAAACAACTTTATTACATTAAAAAATTTTAATAGGAAACGTAAAAAGAGAGGAAGTCTTAAATTAGCCACAGAGAATGCAGAGCAGTAAAACAAAGCAGGTAAAGCAATCTGGGAGAAGTTATCATAATCCAGATAAAACTTATTTGAGATAAGGATAAATATTCCATTTTAAAGTGTCAGCAATATAGAGAGGGAAATTCCTCAATCTGATTTAAAAAAATCCAGAGAAGGAAGAACCTGCAGCTAATATTATATTTAATGGTAATAGTTTGAATATTTTCCTCCTTAAAAGAGTAATAAGTTAAACATATCAGCTCTCATCACTTCTATCAGCACTATACAGGAAGAAACTAACCATCAAACATGGCAGGGAAATTTAAAAATTAAACAAAAAGCCTACCTATTGAAAAAGAAAAAATTAAACACCGTCCTTGATTGCAAATGACATGTTGGTCTAGGTAGAAAATGGCCAATAATCAATAATGAAGTTGGCTGATACACATATTTAATAACATTTCAGGATATAACATCCCCATAAAAAAATTATATTTCCATGTAGCAGTAATGAACCACTGGCAATTGAAATATACAAAAGAGACTATCATTTACAATTAGATCAAAAACATGAGATACATAGGAATAATTCTTCAAAATCTGTCAAATATATGTACCTTAATTTTTAAGAAGTATAAAATAAATTAAAGAAGACCTAAATTAATGGAGAGATATACCTCGTACAAGAATTGAAGATTGTTGGTTCCCACTCTCCTAGGGAGCTTCCCCGGGTGAAATCTGAAACCAGCCCTTGAACAGGGAGGACAGGGAAGGATGGAAGAAAGAGGCAGACCACTCCAGATGGCAGGTGGTAGGTTTAACAAGCAAGGGAACTTACAAACCAGAATCTGAAAAGTTTATGCGGAGGCCTTAACTGGGCTCAATCATATACACAGTTTAGATGGTCTCAACACATCACTCTCTCAGTGCAGCATCCTTGGGGCTGCTTCTGGGACCAGGGGAGACAAGCAGAGCACACATTCCAAGGACGAGGAGGAGGTGGGAAGCCTCTAATTGCCAGGGTCACATCTTCTCAATGACCTCCTCCAAAACTCCACCCCGGTGACAGGCTCTTACAATTTTACACCCCCTCTCCCTTCTACAGTGTGCCCTGAGTGGTCCACGAGGAGTTTCACCAGCATGGAGTGGCTCATTGTGTGGCCCTCTGGCCCTCACTGCGGGCAGGTGCCTCAGCAACAGAATAGGCACATGTAAAAGAAAACACACGTCTAGACAATGAGTCTTAAAATTAGTGACCACATTTTCCATCAACAGCCTCATGATCTAAACCATTGATTTATTAAGTCCCCAAGGCTGGGGGCCAGATCACTCAGGGCCTTCACTTGTGGTGATACATTAGCAGACACATCAGGTGGGAACACACAATATTCTGTTTGGATAATGGCACAGGTGCCTCCTTTTGAGGCAGTAATGATGTCCAAGGCTATTCTATTTGGAGGACTGCACTTCTCATTAGAGACAGTTTGTGTTCAGTAAGGACAGGCTTTTTTGGTTATCATTCAGGGCTTGCTGGGTGAATTTAGTACAGGCTGTAGGGTCCTTCAGTCCAAGGGAGGGAACAAAGAAGGCAGACAAAAGATCATACCAGTGGGAAACAAACAGAACATGTCCACCTGGCCTTGGGGAGAGGGAGGTTGGCAGCTTTAGGAGCTTGACCTGGTTGTTCATGCCATACATGTTGGCTGGGGACAGCAGCACCATCAGTTGTGAGGACACAGACTGGGGGTGAGATATGCCAGACCAGGACCCCCTACCTTCTCGTCTCTTTCCAGGTGTGTGTTCCACTCCAGGTGTAATGCGCTTTGGCAGGTCCATCTTGCAGCAGGACAGTGTTACCCCAGTGGAGACTGAGTAGTCCCGTCACCCAGGGGTAGGAACTAGCTCACCCATCCTCGTGGGACATCCCATTACAAAGTCCCAAGTGTGACGGGGCTTCGTGTCCTCAGCAGCACAGCATCTTGATCCGGGGTAAGGGTGACTTTCCTCCCCTCGCGGTGTTGGGTGTCTTAGCAGGGGTTCCAGGCTGGCATATGGAAAACAGGCCCTCCTGGTCAGTCATTCAACTGTATTAAAGCCTGAAATAGTACTTTAGTCCACGTGGCCAAGGTGGTTTTACCTGTTAGTAATTTAATCGGCTGTTTAATATTCCATTTTTCCATTCTACCAAACCTGCTGCTTGTGGATTAAAAGGGAGATGGACCCTCCACTCAATGTCATGGTTTCTTGCCAAGTCTTACACATGATGAGCTTTGAAACGTGACCCCCAATCACTGTCTATCCAAGTAGGGTATCTGTACATGGTTCTCAGTCTCTCTAATCCCCTAACGGGAGCAACCTGGTTTGCATGGCAACAGGAGAAAGCTTGGGTTAAGCCACATACGATGCCCACACAAACCAAGTATATTTAGAACCCTCACTCAGAGGGAGGGATCCAATATCATGAATTTGCCAATCCCTCATCCTTTGGGAACTCCAGTGGATGGCCTGGACTACTTTGGCAGTTGCCTTGGGCTTTTAGAACACACAGGACATGCTGTTACTGCCTTAACTGAGCCACTGTATTCTGAGGACAATCTGGCATCCTTGGCAATATACCACCCCACCTGGGTTCTGTGGTGGCTGCTCTTCCTGTTCATTCCATCTGCTCTATCTGCTGAAGGGTCAGTTTCTTGGGCTTGTGTCCAAGCTAGGGCATCAGTTTCCTGATTGCCAGGGGGTGTTGGTTCCTTAGGAATTGGGACATGGGAACAGTGAGGACTACCTCAGGCTGTTGTAGGTGAACCCAAGTGTCCCTCCACACATTCTGACCCCATAAGGGCCCACTCATGACTCATCCACTCCTCAGCATTCCCTTTTCTAAGCCCAGTTGTCAGAGCACAGTGTTGACAGCCCCGGTTCCTGAGGGATCGCCAGCCAAACCTCTCTGTGTTCTGCCCACTGGCTGTTGCAGATTATCCTTCCTGAGATGCTCCATCTGGAGGAGCGCTGTGTACACTGCGGGAGCTGTTGCTCTGTGGGGGTACATCAGGTTCCCTTCTAGCTGGTACCAGCATCCTAGGGACACTGTCCTCTTCTGTTGTCTCTGCCACAGTGTCTGACCCATACATCCCAGAGTCACAGACAAATCTAGCACAAATGGCAGCCCTGCTTGGGACGCACCCAGAGCTTTGATCTACTTCCCTGGTATCATTGCCTTTTCCACAGCACTCCCTTCTCTGATCCCCAGGCCCACATGTTCCTTTTCCTTACCAGGCAAAATGAGGGATAGAAGCTCTGTTCCAAGAGGAGGAAAAAGTCCCCCAAAACCCTAAAACCCTACACAGACTTGCATCTTCTTTACATTGTTAGGAGTTGGTTAGGCTTCCACTTTAGCAAACACAGCTTCTGGGACAAAATGTGTCTTACTCAACCAAATGACTCCCAGAAGCCTAGGGTCATCTCTGGGCCTTGAATTTTCAGTGGGTTCACTGCCTGTCTTCTCCCTCACAGATTTTCCAGCCAAGCCTGCAGAGCGTCCTGCAGCAGAGGCGAGTCTTCACTTGTTAGCAATAGATCATCAATGTGATGGGCCCATTTTACTGATGTGGGAAGGAGGGTGTAGATGGGTCTCGGTCAGGCCACCATCCTCATGACATATTGAAGGGCCATGCAGGTGGCCTTGGGGGAGCACTTGGAAGGTCTGTCGTTGCCTCTCTGATGTGAAGGCAAATTGATCTTGTGACTCAGAGGCAGTGGTGGGCCGAGAAAGGCATCTGCTAAGTGCGGTCCAGCATGGCACACTCCTAGGATCGTGGCCAAGGTATCTGAGATGGTGGTGATGCTGGGCACAGTCGTGTGGATGGGGGCACCACCTGGCTCAGTTCTCAGTGGTTCATGGTCATCATCCTCCAGGAGCATCTGGCTTTTTTACCAGCCGTACAAGCTGTAGAAAGCACTACTGGCAGGGTGTACAATATCAACTAAGGATAGTTCTTAGATGGTTACTCCTATTTCCTTATGCTCCCCAGGAAGTTTTTGTTATTTGGTAGTTACCACTCATTTCGAGGGTGACAGGCTTACTGGTTCCCAGATGGCATTCAGTACTGGTTCTTCAGCACTGGTTTGATTACTGTAACCTGGAGGAAGTTAGAGATTGACCTTGCAGAATATCAATACCCAATATGTTCTCTGGTATTGGAGAGATAAAAGCCTCATCATCTTGGCAGAGATAACAGCCAATCTTCAGTGTTCTCCATGACCTCCCCTAACAAAGACTTAAACTTCTTAGAAGAGAAAAGAAGAAACAAAACCCAAAGTTAGCAGAAGGAAAGAAATCATAAAGATCAGAGCAGAAATAAATGAAATAAAACAAAGAAAACAATAGCAAAGATCAAGAAAACTAAAAGCTGGTTCTTTGAGAAGATAAACAAAATTGATAAACCATTAGCCAGACTCACGAAGAAAAAGAGGGAGAGGACACAAATCAATAAAATTAGAAATGAAAAAGGAGAAGTTACAGCAGACACAGCAGAAATACAAAGCATCCTAAGAGACTACTACAGCAGCTCTATGCCAATAATGGACAACCTGGAGGAAATAGACAAATTCTTAGAAAGGTATAAACTTCGAAGACTGAACCAGAAAGGAATAGAAAATATGAACAGACCAATCACAAGTAATGAAATTGAAACCATGATTAAAACTCTTCCAACAAACAAAAGTCCTGGACCAGATGGCTCCACAGGTGAATTCTATCAAACATTTAGAGAAGGGCTAACACCCATCCTTCTCAAACTCTTGCAAAAAATTGCAGAGGAAGGAACACTCCCAAACTCATTCTATGAAGCCACCATCACCCTGATACCAAAACCAAAGATACTACAAAAAAAGAAAATTACAGACCAATATCTCTGATGACTATATATGCAGAAATCCTTAGCAAAATACAAACACACAGAATCCAACAATATATTAAAAGGATCATACACCATGATAAAGTGGTATTTATCCCAGGGAGGCAAGGATTCTTCAATATATGCAAATCAATCAATGTGATACACCATATTAACAAATTGAAGTATAAAAACCATATGCTCATCTCAGTAGATGCAGAAAAAGCTTTTGACAAAACGCAATACCCATTTATGATAAAATCTCTCCAGAAAGTGGGCATAGAGGGAACCTACCTCAACATAATAAAGGCCATATATGACAAACCCACAGCAGACATCATTCTCAATGGTGAAAAACTGAAAGCATTTCCTCTAAGATCAGGAACAAGACAAGGATGTCCACTCTCACCACTATTATTTAACATAGTTTTTGAAGTCCTAGCCACGGCAATCAGAGAAGAAAAAGAAACAAAAGGAATACAGATTGGAAAAGAAGAAGTAAAACTGTCACTGTTTGCAGATGACATGATACTATACATAGAGAATCCTAAAAATGCCACCAGAAAACTACTAGAGCTAATCAATGAATTTGGTAAAGTTGCAGGATACAAAATTAATGCACAGAAATCTCTTGCATTCCAATACTCTAATGATGAAAAATCTGAAAGAGAAATTAAGAAAACACTCCCATTTACCACTGCAACAAAAAGAATAAAATATCTAGGAATAACCCTACCTAGGGAGACAAAACACCTGTATGCAGAAAACTATAAGACACTGATGAAAGAAATTAAAGATGATACCACCAGATGGAGAGATATACCATGCTCTTGGATTGGAAAAATCAATATTGTGAAAGTGACTATACTACCCAAAGGAATCTACAGATTCAGTGCAATCCCTATCAAATTACCAATGGCATTTTTTACAGAACTAGAACAAAAAATCTTAAAATTTGTATGGAGACAGAAAAGACCCGAATAGCCAAAGCTGTCTTGAGGGAAAAAAACAGAGCTGGAGGAATCAGACTCCCTTACTTCAGACTATACTACAAAGCTACAGTAATCAAGGCAATATGGTACTGGCACAAAAAGAGAAACATAGGTCAATGGAACAAGATAGAAAGCCCAGAGATAAACCCAAGCACCTGTGGTCAACTAATCTATGACAAAGGAGGCAAGGATATACAATGGAGGAAAGACAGTCTCTTCGATAAGTGGTGCTGGGAAAACTGGACAGCTACACGTAAAAGAATGAAATTAGAACACTCCCTAACACCATACTCAAAAATAAACACAAAATGGATTTGAGACCTAAATGTAAGACCAGACACTATAAGACTCTTAGAGGAAAACATAGGAAGAACACTCTTTGACATAAATCACAGCAAGATCTTTTTTGATCCACCTCCTAGAGTAATGGAAATAAAAACAAAAATAAACAAATGGGACCTAGTGAAACTTCAAAGCTTTGCACAGCAAAGGAAACCATAAACAAGACGAAAAGACAACCCTCAGAATGGGAGAAAATATTTGCAAATGAATCAACGGACAAAGGATTAATCTCCAAAATATATAAACAGCTCATGCAGCTCAATATTAAAGAAACAAACAACTGAATCCAAAAATGGACATAAAACCTAAATAGACATTTCTCCAAAGAAGACATACAGATGGCCAAGAAGCACATGAAAAGCTGCTCAACATCACTAATTATTAGAGAAATGCAAATCAAAACTACAATGAGGTATCACCTCACACCAGTTAGAATGGGCTTCATCAGAAAATGTACAAACAACAAATGCTGGAGAGGGTGTGGAGAAAAGGGAACCCTCTTGCACTGTTGGTGGGAATGTAAATTGATACAGCCACTATGGAGAACAGTATGGAGGTTCCTTAGAAAACTAAAAGTAGAATTACCATATGATCCAGCAATCCCACTACTGGGCATATACCCAGAGAAAACCATAATTCAAAAAGACACATGCACCCCAATGTTCATTGCAGCACTATTTACAATAGCCACGTCATGGAAGCAACCTAAATGCCCATCGACAGACGAATGGATAAAGAAGTTGTGGTCCCTATATACAATGGAATACTACTCAGCCATAAAAAGGAACGAAATTGGGTCATTTGTTGAGACGTGGATGCATCTAGAGACTGTCATACAGAGTGAAGTAAGTCAGAAAGAGAAAAATAAATATCGTATATTAACACGTGTATGTGGAACCTAGAAAAATGGTACAGATGAACCGGTTTGCAGGGCAGAAATTGAGACACTGATGTAGAGAACAAAAGTATAGACACCAAGGGCTGAAAGCCGCGGGGGTTGGGGATGGTGGTGTGCTGAATTGGGAGATTGGGATTGACATGTATACCATGATGTGTATAAAACTGATGACTAATAAGAACCCGCTGTATTAAAAAATAAATAAAATTAAATTAAAAAATAAAAAAAAACATAGAAAATTTTTGAGATCTTAGGTTAGGCGAAGTTTTTATAGAACATATATAAAAAGCAGAACCCCTAAAAAATGAGTAATTCAATTTAACTCCCTGCTCGTTGAAAGACACTGAAAAGAAAATAAAAAGACAAACCACAGACCTGAAAGATAATGTTTGTAAACACGTATCTGATGGGAGAGTGTATCAGTAATACAGAAAGAACTGAAACATACTCATTAAAATATTTGAACAGATGCCTTACCAAAAAGAAATGATTTGCAGAGCAAACACATAGAAAGGTGCTTTCCATCAGTATTCATCAGAAAAATTCACATTAAACTCACCATGAGATACTACTACACAGCTACTAGGAGAGCTAAAATTAAGCAACAACAACAAGAAAAATTGGCAACACCAAATGCTTGAGTGTGCAGAGCTGGATCCCTTCTACATTGTTGATGGGGTGCAATGGCACAGTCTCTTTGAATAGTCTTAGATATTTATCCAACAGAAATGTAAAAAATATGCACACAGAGATTTGAACATGAATGTTTATAACAGCTTCATTCATTATAGCCACATACTGGAAACAGCCCAACTATCCACCAATTTATAAAGAGATATACAAATTGGGACATATTGATTTAAAGAAATACGGGCTGAGCAATAAAATGGAGTGAACTGCTGATGAATAACAGGATTAATTTCAGAAGTGTTTTGGTATGTGAAAAAAGCCAGGTCGTTTGTAAAAGATTCTAAAAAGGCAAGACTGTAAATACAGAGATCAGTAGCTGCCAGAGCCTGGGGGGTGAGGGATTGACTGTAAAGGAGCAGGAGTTAATTGTTCTTTAAAATTAATTCCTATTGGAGTGCAGTTGATTTACAATGTTGTGTTAGCTTCTGCTGTACAGCAGAGCGAATCAGCTATACATACACATAGATCCACTCTTTTTTGAAGTTAATTTTTGAAGTTATAGAAAGGTTTTCTGTCTCAACGGGGGTGGTGATTATCCTTTATAATTGTCACAGCTCAGCAAGCTTCACACTAAAGATGGGCGAATTGTACTGTTTGTGAATCGAATTTCATTAAAACTGACTTAAAATTTCATCATAGCAAAATGTATAACCATACTTTTAGAGACATTCAGGAAATTATCAAATGCATTTTCTTGAGCTAGGAAAAGTGTTTCAAATTGTTTCACTAATTTTCTTCTCTTTATTCTTAGAAATTTTCCATTTCCATTATCCTCTCCTTTTATATAACTTAGGTTTGGGTCTTTTCATTGACCAGAAAATAAAAATAATCTGCTCTGTGTTAGGCTTCTGTGGGTCTCCGTACCTGCAAGAACCCAGCCAGCGCCTTCAATCTTCTCACCACTGGAGGCCACGTTTGATACGTCTTTCCCACCTCAGCGGGTGTGAGCTGACGGTCCACAGTGGAGGGCTGCCAAGTCCTAACAGCGACTTTCCACAAAGGTAGCCTTTGAGGTCTGTAGTTGCCAGGGCTACTGGCACGACCAACTTTGAATACACCACTGCTTTAAAACAAAGAATTTTAAAATAGGGTTGATCTATTGGATTGAGACATGGATTATAAGCCATCTTGACATAAGAGAAGGTGACATTTTCTCTATGATACAAATTTTAGAGATAGAATAAATAAGTTTAAATATACTACAGTTTATTTATTTATTTATTTTTAGTAGTCTATCATGTACTTGAGGAGAAAATGAGAAAACCTGGACCAGTAATAAAACATTGACATTGATTGGCTCATGGAAACCCAAAGGGTCAAAATGGTCACCCCATTAAAGTGGGGTCTAAAGGAGTCAGGGGCATCTTGACTCAACTGTGGCTCACAGTGATCATGTCTCCAGTACCCACATGTATATTTGGGGCTGATATATTTAGCAGCTGCAATAACCTCATTTTGGTTTCCTGTGTACTGGTAAGACCCATCAGTGTAAGGAAGCCCTGAAATTGCACCCAAGTCAAGGTAGTAAATGAAAACCAATTATTACATCCTAAGTGAGAGAGTGGAAAGTAGTGTCACCGTTAAAATGGTGGGGTGCAGAAGTGGTGGTCACCGTCACACCTCTGTTTAATTCACCAGTCTGATCTCTGCAAAAACCAGAGGAAGCCCAGAGAATGACTAGAGAAGGTTGTACCTTCCAGAAGCCATTGGCCTCACTGAATATTGGAATGCACTGTTAAAGGCAAACTTACATGGCAAGGCAGTACTCTGAGTGCATGTGGTTCTGTCCTTCAGGGCGCCATATTTGTAATATGTCAAAGATTTCTCAATGGTGATTCTTTTTTGTTTTTTTTGCGGTACACGGGCCTCTCACTGTTGTGGCGTCTCCCGTTGCGAATCACAGGCTCCGGATGCGCAGACTCAGCGGCCATGGCTCACGGGCCCAGCCGCTCCGCAGCATGTGGGATCCTCCCGGACCGGGGCACGAACCCGTGCCCCCTGCATCGGCAGGCGGACTCTCAGCCACTGCGCCACCAGGGAAGCCCCTCTATGGTGATTTTTGCTTAATAAAAAAAACATGGGTTTGGGAATCAAGGAGTGGACACATAAGTGGCTTTGCTCTCCATGAATCCCAATGTCCCACGGAAGGATTTAGCGTTTACCATCCCCACTTCTCTGGCTCTAGGAAACTGAAGTTTCCGTGCTCCAAGGAGACACGCTCTTGGTGGAGGACATAGCAAGAGCCCCATTGGTCCACAAGGTAAAGCTACTGCCAGGGAACTTACGGTTTCGTGAGTACAGGGGCCATGAGGCAAGGAGGAGTGCCCGCATTGGCGGTAGTTATTGACGCGGGCAGAAGGAGCGATTGGGGCTGCCGTCTCGCCATGCACCGGGGCGGAACACATCCAGAAATGAGGCGGGTGCCTGGTGTTCCCGTCCCCTGTCTAACAGTAACGGCATGTGGAGTAATGGGCAGACATAGACTATTGAAAGTGCAGACAATTAGTTCCGCTAATAGCTGAGGGTAAGGGAAAATTCTGTATGAGTAATGGAGGAGGGAGAGGATGAAGACCCGTTGTGGCCTCAAGGTCAACTCCCATGATGGTGACTGTGATGTTTTCCTTGAACCACCGTGTTGTAAGTTCTCCCCCCACGTGGAGCGGCTGTCTGAACCCGTGTGTGGAAGCACATCTGCTTGGTGCAGGGCGAGGGGGGCAGAGTGGTGGCCATGACAACGCAGCGCCCAGATCTCCTGCTTTAGGGAGCGTGGTTGAGAGAGAACCCCAGATACTGTTTGGAGCCCACCACGAGTTCGCATCACAGCTCTGCTCCCAGCGGGCTCCTCCAGCCAGTGCCTCGGGACAGCTGGGCTTCTCAGGCCTGCTCCCTCCCGCCGTCCAAGGGGCTTCTCTGAGGAGCAAGGTGGGCTCGAACACACCGCCCTGGGTCGGTCGGAACTCTCCTACATCTGCGCTGCTGCAGGTGTGAGAAAGCAGCTGCCCTTCTCTCCTGCCCTTCTTCACAGGGCTCAGACGCCCCTGTGGCCTGAGGACTTTCCTCGGTATCTCCATCCTCTTCTCTTTTTCTGCTTTTTCCTCCCACATGTTCACCACAAAAATCTCTCTTGCGCATCTTATCACGTCTTGGTGTCTGCGTCTTGAAGAACCTGAAACAGGGCAGTAATTACGAGCTTCAAGCTGGTTTCTGTTATTTTATTGTGTTACTTGTGAATGACCAGTGTTATTCCAATGTGGGAGCATATTTTCAGCCCCTAGTCAATGTAGAAACTGACTGATGCCTCCAAATTTCTTGTCACCAAGGAGCCTAAATGCTCAAGGGAACAAAGGCTCCACGGGCTTTCAGTTAGAGAAAAGTGATTATCAGCTGCAGTGCGTATCTGCTGAACATGTTTTAGGGCACATTTTAATTCATTCCCCAATTTCATATAACCCTTTGCTCAGCCCCCCCGTGGAATTTGGAGAAGAGCAGATCAGCATATTCTCTCAGAAGCAAACTTTCGGGAAAGTCTGTATGAGAATATTTAATATTTCCTGAAGCTCAAAAAATTCTCGATGAGTTAGAATACTGTTTTGGGGACTTCCCTTGGAATTAAAATTTGAAAACTAACACAAACATCTATATTTCATGTTTTCCTTTGGGCCACTTTGATTATGTGCTGTTATATTTTTGATAGAGCTTTTGAAAGACTATATTTAAAGGAGTCAATAATACAAATTAATGATCCTTCAGAAAACAGAGGATTATGTGGTATTTCTGGATACTTCGAGTGAGCATAATTTTGTTCATGATGCTTTTTAACTATATTACTTATATAGGAAATGTCTAGATCCTTTGAAATATTATATTCAAATCATGAGCATCCTCTCTCCTTTTTTCTCTTTTGAACCTCAAGTCATATAAATACACCAGAAAAAAAAAAAACTAAACCAAATTTGTTGAGATAATAATAATAACCTTTTATACGTTTTTGCTACATCTTATCATTTTTGGGGGTGTATTGAGTCGATACAGAAATCAAAATGCATGGGTCTTATTCTCAGGAGCTTTGGTTATGCGCATCTAGGATCTTCCTGTCTGCACTTTTATGACTTTAAGCCACTGACTTTAATGTGATACATAACATTCAGTTTTGTAGGCTGCTGAAGTCACACTCACCTACGAACCCTCAGCAGAGAAGAAACTTTATTATGTGCACAAAGTGATCATTACTGACAGACCAGAGAAGAGACTTATTACGATGTGTGTAACGTGGTTAGCCTGCACAGAAATTTTGCACGTTTGTAGATGAAATTTGGGGTAGAAAATACCCATTAGACCATCACCATCTACCCTATAACATTACTAGTTTTAAGTACTTTTGTTTAGAATTTTAGTCAGTCATTCTAGTTTTAAAGTAAATCTAGCGTAAGTGACAAAAATATATAAGCACAATTTTTAGTAGCTCCTCTTTCCTCAGCCAGCTAGGTTAAATTGCACTTTTCAGCCTTGTTCATTGTCCTGAAAGATGTGCTGGGTGATAATTAAAACCACACATACCAAAGGATGGAAGAAAAGACTAGAGCAATTTAATAAGGATAAAGTTGGGGAATTGCATTTCAGCTTAATGACATCACATACTCCACATCTCCTTTAAGGACTGTTTGATGTCCCTAATTAACTGGTCATTAGTGACATCAGTCCCCCTGCTGGCTTTAATCAAGGTTCAAACTTAAAGCACAGGGAGCGCTAACTATTCTCCAAGGCACATAAATTAGCTCAGAACGTCTCTCTTCAGGTAGAGTCTGTGAAAGCCACTTAACAGTCCATTTTCTTGCTACACCCAAGAGAACAAGTGAAGGAGTGTTCTGGTGTCAAGGTGTGCACTTCAGCACCTAGTAATTACCAAGGGATTTTTATAGCAGCCAAATTAAGTCAATTAAATGTAATACAGACAATTCATTTTTACATATTGAGAAATTAAAGTATATCCGGGAGGGGGAAATACAGATGAAAAATCACTGATTAGACTTTGAAAGAAAATACTAGTCTACCTTACATTTCAACATCTCGTAATATGTGACAAGGAAAATAATAGTTGTATCATCAATGATTGGGGTGTTCAGGTGGATTAATTAGAACATAGATGGGCTCTATTACATGCTTCCCATCACAGTATCTTACATAGTTATCACAGTATCTTACATAGTTATCACAGTATCTTAGATAGTTTTCACAGTTTTGAGCCTTTTACTGCTTCTTTATATTCTCCACTACAGAGTGTGCATTACAGGAAATGATTGAAATTATGTATCTGCAAATTCCAAAGCACTAACTATGTGTACCTCTAAAATTGTTAAATTTTCACACAGTCTCCAGACATGAGAGCTCCCACTATCCCTGGTTTTCCAGGTTTAACCATTGGCAGATCCCCTGTACTTTTTACTCACATTTCACTAACTGATCATTCCTGCAAAATTCACTGAAGTGATACTGTTTTACATCCATTTCTAGCTGTCAAGAACTATGAAGGGTTTCAGATTTTACCTTACTGCGTGCTAACAAGTAAGATTGCAGTGGTATTACGGATGTTGGGAAAAGACACAAGACCCCTGGGTTGCAGATCAAAGACTATATACTACTCAAGGCAAAAGCAGTTGTCAAAGGATAGGGTGGCCACATCCATTCCTGCATCCCAATTACCCGCTGTGCAGTACAGGTGGCCTAAGATGGAATCCGGTGTTGGGTTGCATTTCAGGAGAGTGCCACCTGAGCCTTATTAGTGGCTTGTAATATATTCAAACATGCCCCTTTTCCGAGAGGAGCGGTCACCTCAGCCCTCAAGTTTGCTCACTGGAAACACAGCTTAGAGAAGTGGTCTAAAAAAAGAGAAGTCACATCCTTGCAGTCTTGGCATCCCAGCAAGACATGGAGGAGTGCAAGGGACCCACGGAAGAATGTGTTCCAACACTAGCTTCCATGGCACCCTGCCACCAGCCTTGTCATTACCAAGTTCATCATTTGTTTCCTTTCCTCCAGGACCTCAAGATACCATGTATCCTGTACAATATAGCCATACTAATTGTCCAAAGGCTTTTATAGAATTTTGTCACTCTCATTTAATACCCTCCAATACTGCGTACTTAGACTGCTGATTGTGGGTGTGTGTGTAAAATTCTAGCATGCAAAACTATTCTCCCCATTAAAACACAATAGCCACGAAATCATGTAAATTCAACAATCCCTTGCAAATTTCATTAATTCAGATGACAATTTAGATTTATTAGGGAGAGGTACATGCTTTTTGAGACACTAAACACAGGTAATATATATTTACTATGTAATAGAATTACATATACATTTTAATATTTGAAATTTTCAAAATATAAGAGAAGTACCCCAAATCTAAATTTTCTTACTATGTCTGACATAATTCAAGGTATATAATTAAACTACAAATTTATATCTTGCATATTATCCTGAAAAGTGTTTAGAAGTTTAATAGTCCTTACTGGGAAATCTTATTTGAATATCTAATTTGTAGATTTATATCACCAGAACGCAATTTAAAAATTGAAAGGCCCAAATCAGTCTCTCTCTACCCCAACATTTCCACTCTAATTTTCTTATGTTTCTTTATTTATCTAAGAATTTAATATATTTTGGGTATTATATCAAAGACCAAAAGCTAAAACTGATTCTATTCTAGCCTAGGCACAGGAATCTGTCTACATTTTCCACGTGGTTGCATACACTTTTTGTTTTTAATAACTTTGTCTTTAAAAAGAAAGGGATGTTAAGAAGGGTGGTTTTTATTTATTGTCCTGCCTTTAAGTACTGTCCGTATTTCCAAAAACTACTTTGTGAGCATCTGTGGATAGAGTATTAGTGAATCAGGAAGCTTGATATTTATCAAAACGTTCTCTACTCTCTATGCTGCTCAACCTTATTCTCCATTCATTTAATTGCTTCTCTTTGGATACTCCTGGGTGCACATGATATGTTCATTTATTCCACCTGAAAGAGTGCCATATTTTGTTTTTCAAAAATGATGAAGCTATATTAAAATCCCTCTTGACTCTTAATATACCTCAATCTGACATGCGACTGAACTTTTCCATCCTTGATACCTTGCTACGTTCCTAGTTTTAATAATACTACTCTTTGACTTCTAAATTATTTTTGAAGAACATTTTATATAACTTTTCAATTGCATTGTATATTACCTTAAACTTTGGAAGTGTAAATTAACCTCCCTGCGGGGGTAAACCTCACAACTGACCCTGTACCCTTCCCTTGTCTTTGCCCAGCACATCCACCCAAATGGGGAGCTTCCTCTCCAGAGTACTTTGAGAATCAGCCTTGGTGCGGTATAAAAGCCTAGGACTGCCTCCTAAAGAGAATTAGAAAATATGTATCTGTCTTGAGATCACAGAGAGGCATGTGAATTTTTGTTGCTGATTTTATATTAAATAGTTGAACAACACTTTCTCATCTTATTTAGGGTATATCAGCATTTCATTAATGTTGAATCTTTATATTCTGCACCTACAAGCTTAAAAGCAGTATTTTTCTGTAAAAATAAAATATTGCAGGTAACTTATAAAACTATTTATTTAAAGCGTATCTTCTGTATTTGTCAAGCAATACAGGGAAATGAAGATTTAGGACTTGATTTAAAGCAGAGTTATAAAGCCTCTGGGCCCCTTGGTAATATGAAAGCTAGTCAGCAGTCAGCCTGTGCAGCACGAATCAGCAACACCTCGGGGGACAGGGCTTGGGTAAGGTCGGGATGCATACTGATTCAGGTGCCATGAAATGAATTTAACCCCCAGGCAATCCTATGAACTTGACTTTTTGGGGGCGCCATTTCTGCGGCATGCACACTCACATACAACATGCAGTCACACTGGTGGGCATCGTGGCACTCAGAGCTAATATTCCAGTGTCCATTCTCACCTGTACTGTCCCAGATCTTATAGGACAACACGGATGCCCAGTTAGAGACCACAATTCCTAGCTTCCTTTAAGGTTAGATGTGACCATATCACTAGTTTTGTCCATTGGGATATGAGCGGAAAGATTGCCTTGGACTTGATCATTCCCACTTTCTGTTGACTGGGGGTGCACAGGACCGGAGCAGACTCCTTGAACCCAGAGAAGGGCATCAAATGGGTTAGAGTCAGAGCCCCCATCAACCTGGAATACGACGTCCTGTGGAATAAAGCACAGACTGTTACAGTGGTGGAAAAAAAGCTCTGTTTTGTTTGAGCCGCTGTATTTTGAGCTCATTTTGTTGGAACAACTAATTCTATATCATATGAATAGAAGCCAGATACCATAATTAGATTTGGTTGATATTGTCATATTTTATTCTTGCCTGCCGAGTGCTGAGCTATCACACACATCATTGTCGGTACCGGGTGTCACAGTCTGTGCGTGGGAGGAGCTGAGCCAGTCCTATCTATCTATATTGCTTCCAATTTTACAGAAAGTTGGTTATATCTACATCCCACCTGCTCTCATCATAGTTTCCTTTTCCATTTGACCAACTCCCAGATTTTTTCTCCTTGACTTTTGTCCCTCTTGTCCAAAATTACATCCCAATTGACAAAGCCGCCTAGACTCTCTCTAAGTGTTCTTCCTTTCACATGTTTTTCTTACTATTGCTGATATCACTCTACATATTCAATTTTATCATGCAATTTTATTATATTTTCAGTAAACATGCTTAATTTGTTACCTTTTTCCCAAAGTGTTTCTACAAACTTGTTTCATTTTTTTAGAATGGCATCCCTCTAATATCATATTGCTCCTTTGGAATCTCTTGAATTAAAAGTGTTACTTTGTCTAGTCATAAAATAATGGTTTGGGATTTTCTCTTCTGAAGGAGAGAATAAATTTAGAGGTGGAGGCAATTGAGAGAACAGTCATTTATATTGGATTTGATTTTAGCCACAATTATGCCAATGGTGAAAATGCACGTACTGGGTTATGATGTGCATTAATAGAATAAGCTGGTACAAATTCCTTCTTGATTCAGAATACTTATTACTGACCAGGCCCAACTCTTTTCATTGAAACAAATTTGTAATAAAAGTATATTATATTTAATCAAAATACCTAAACTGACTCAAGCAGACAGATAAGCCATTAGTCTCAAAGCCATTTTGAAACAAATGCAAACTTTTAGAAGACAGACCCATATCTTCGTTATAATTTTGTCCTGGAGCATGCATCTACCTAGCACATAGAGTTCCACAATTTTTTAGAAAATTTAATGGAATATCCTCTTCTTTCCTCATACGGCTTGGGGCCACCCATCATAGTCTTGAATTAGAACAGCACATAATCATCTCTCCATTTGTTATCTACCAACATCTATTGTTTTAAATGCTGGGACATATACATATAGATTGTCTAGGAATCAGTAGCAGATGGTAGCATGCCAGAAACATAAATCAAGCCAAAGAAAGTAGGAGTAAATAAAAGAATAAAGGCTGGGTTTCAGGCAGTAAAGACAGCCATTTACTGGGATCGATGCCATATCCAATGGAGGGTAAAATGAGAGCATTTTCTTAATTATTGACAGAAACACAGAAGTGGTGGAAGTTCAGAGAAGAGAGTAATATGATGGATTTCGAGAAAGTACACAGGTGGCGAAGAGCTTAGCTGATAAGGGCCTTTTCGGACTGCTACAGCTCTCCTGGTTTTGATTACATTGCCTACCTTACTCAGTACCTTTCCAATAGTCAATGATGTTAATACATGCCATTGTCCTAGGGTTACGTGATGTTTGATTCCTTTCTTGTAGCAGCATCTCCTCCAGCGTTAAACTTCCCCCTTGATTTTCAGGCATCCCCTCTCCCTCTCTTCACCACCCACCACCCCTGTGACACTCACACAACACACCACACACTGGCCCCACTATGAGAAGCGAGTGTATTCTACTGGGGTCATTGGAGAACCCTCAGTAAGGATGCATCGCCTGGCCTTTCTCCTTCAGGATTTTAGGAATAAAATTGCACAGGGACCTTGTATTTTTGAGGTCTCTTGTCCTTGCAAAGTTCCTGCCAAACTTCCAGTGTCAATTTTCTCACTTAATAAAATTGATATTAGAATGTCCATTTGCTCACACTTTAATATATTTCTCACTGGGTCACAACTTACACGAGGAGGCAACATGATCTTTATTGGATTAAGATCTGGGATACCTCAAAACTCTCCAGCTTCAAATTTACTTTTCTAATTTAAGAATTTTTATTCTCATTTGTCTTAAGTCAGTCACAGATACAGCCCTAGGATTGTCGGTATTTTTTTAGCAAATAAATACCGCCAGCATTTGTTCTGAGTGCTTCATATGTATTAACTCACAAAATCATATGATGTTGATTCTACTACTTCCATCCCTGGTTTACAAATGAGGATACCGAGGAGCAGAGATAATCTGTGATTTTCCAAAGATCCCACTGTTCATAAGCAACAAAGCTGGAAATAGAAGCTAGGCAGCCTGTGACAAAGGGTTCAGTACTGCATTAACCACTCTGCCAACTCTGGATCCAAGTGTTGCCATATTAACATTTTGCTTTGGAAGCTGCAGCTACTTTATTTGTCATTCCCTCTTGCTACAGATACAATTATTCTTTTCTGATATCAAGATCTTTAATCCCTTTGCTCAGCTCTATTCTCTAAGGATATTAGTTCCAATTACAGAAGACCTTCCAAAACAAGACTGGACAATTCACCTTGTTATTTCCTCATGCTCATGTTTCCAGTTTCTGTCATAAGGGCTACTAAACATAAAATTCCAAGAAGAGGGAAAAGAGGAAAACACCGGTCATGGGAATTCTATTCTGCTTTCTTCTTGGGTGATGCATGTTGCTTGTGTGGAGAGAACACCACACAGAAAGAAGGCTTTCTGCAGACAGACACCCTAGGGTCCCTGGGTTTTTGGAAGGCAGAAAGGATGAGATTATTTCATGAGCCAACTCAGCGTTGTAGACATATGGAAGAATGCAAACAAGTTCAAGAGTGGTTCAGCTGAAATCAGACTGTTGTTCCCATATGTGAATTCATGCGTGCTGTATATTTTTCTGAAAATGCTTGGAGATAGAGCACCGATGCATGTGCACCCTTAATCCCCATAGAAGTAAAAGTAACTTTGGAAATATCCGAAAGTAGTTTGTCACCTGTTATAAGTAAGGGCAGCTATATGATTCATTGTGCAAATTGAGACACTGCTGAGAATGAAAGGAGATGGTATTAATATCACACCAGGACAACAGTACGCCTGGTGCTGACCCAGGCAGACCAGAACAAATGATCCATATTTATAAGATTTGGAATTTTTGTCTATTTCTAAGATTTATTTTTTCCTTTATATTTAATATTTATAAACAGAACTAGGGTCTGAATTAACATTCTCCTTCTGTGGTCATTTTTTTGTGGAAGGTGATATAGTTTCAGTTAGTGGGTTTAAACCTTATTTTATATATGGATGGTTTCATTTGACTTTTTTAAGTTCTGTGTGTTTGTCCCTTTAATAATATATAAAGACATTATATTCAACATTTTTTCATTTTAATAAGCTTACTTTCACATTCTCATCTTGTTCCCTGTTTTAAAAAATTTGCCTTTGTGTCTTTCATTTTTAAAAACAAATCTCTTGTATTGATACAGACATACAGAAAGTGGCATAAATTCTGAATGTTTACCTCAGTGGATTTTCACAGTAAACACACCCATAAAATCGCAAGGCAGACCAAGAAATAGACCCTTAACAGCATCTCACAGAACCCCTGCATGCTTCCTTCTAGGGTTTTCCAGCACAGTTACCATTGTCTATCTTCTATCAATATTGAATACTCTGTCCATTTGTGAGCTGTACATAAGTAGAATCTTAACACATTCCCAAGTTTTCTTTCATTCAACATTATGTTTGCATGACTTTTTCATGCTGAATTGTGTGGCCGTAATTGGTTCATTTTCATAGCTGTACTGTATTTCTTAGTATAAAAACAAATCACCATTTATTTTATCACTCTTTTGATGACAGTTTATAATGTTTCTACTGTTTTGCCGTACATGTCTTCCGTTTTTTCCAAGGATAGATTTGCAGTGTTTCTTAATCTGGTCATTTCAGGAGAAGACAATGTTTAATATTATAAAACAAGAGCATTTACAATCTTTTCACATCTTATTACATTTCTCAGTGGTGCACAGAGTGTATACTTCCATTTGTATAAGGTTCAAAATTAGCAAAACTAATCTTTACTGCATAAAATTAAGATAGTGGTTACTTCTGGGGTATAAGGAAAGGGAGGAGAGCTTTGGGGATATTAGTAATTCTGTCTTGATATGAGTTTCAGTGGCAGAGGAGTTTACAGTTTGTGAAAATTTATTATGATTTGTGTAATTTTCTAAGTGTATACTATACTTAACATAAGATCTAAAAACTAATTATTGAGTGGGTCAGATTATAATCGCTATGTACAAATCATAGGGCAGTTACCTTTTTATTTCACTGGATGTTTTTCTTACTGGATGCATAAAAATAGATCTTTTCAGCACCTCTTTGGAAAATAATTTGGAAGGGAAGTTGGAAATAAGGGTGTCATATCAACTCAAGATTCTATGGAATCTTACACTTAACAGCTGTGAACAAATATTTGGTAATTCTGCAACCCATTCTCAGGTACTCTGATTTGTTGATTTAACTAATATAATTTTTCTTTTTCTCTAGTAAGAACAATGTTAATAATATTTTTAAGCAAATAAAATAATCCTATTAGAAGAAAAAGCAAAGATGAAAACTATTAGAATTGGGTTAGTTCTCAACTGTGATACATGAGTAGATAAGCAACTCTGACTTGTAAGCAGCTTCTGAGCTACTTGAAAATAGCAGAGAATTATAGGACTAAAGATAGCTAAGAAATTTATCATGTTGCTTATAAACCATCGGCTAGAGCACTATTTGTGTTATCATTTAGAGACGGCAATTTATATGCATCCATTGTTCATCAACATAAATATTTTATACATAACATTTTATTAGTTGGTTATGTATTTTAGTCCTTGATTCTCTTGAGGAGTGTAATGTTATATAACTTTGCTCATTAGCGTTTGCTCTGCCTGTGTCCTGAGGCCACTCACAACAGCTATTTGACTATTACAGCTACAAGTCAGTGCCCTGAGTCCTTTAGCTTGAATGTGTATAAACATATACGGGAATGTATATGTTATGGACTGAATGTTTGTGTCACCCCCAAATTTATGTGTTGATGACCTAAGCCCCCCAGTGTGATGGTAACAGGAGATGGGGCCTTTGGGAGGTGACTAGGTTGAGATGAGGTCCTGAGGGTGGGGCCCCATGATGGGATTGCCGTCCTCCTAAGAAGAGGAAGAGACCAGAGTTCTCTCTCTCTTTCCACGTGCACACAAAGAAAAGCACCTGTGAGGACAAAGAGATGGCGGCTATCTCTGAGACAGGAGGAGGACCTTCACCAAGAACCTAAACTTTGCACCTTGATCTTGGACTTCCCAACCTCCAAAAGTGTTAGAAATAAATGTCTATTGTTTAAGCCATCCAGTCTATGACATCTTATAACAAACTGGCTAAGACAACATCTGAATCTTTCAAAAGCCAAAAAGGAGCACCTTGATCAATGAGACTTTTAACATTTTTATTATTTAAAAAAAGTTTTTAAAACTTTTATTGAAGTATAGTTGATTTACAATGTGGTATTAATTTTTGCTGTACAGCAAAGTTATTCTTTTCCATTCTGGTTTATCACAGGATATTGAATATAGTTCCCTGTGCTGTACAGTAGGACCTTGTTGTTTATCCATCCTATATATAATGCATTAGTCACACTGGGTGACTAATAACCAGCTCTAGAGCACTGTTTTTCACGTAAACTAGAAAGCGTAAACATATTATAGTCATAGGCTTCTGCTTCTGCAAAGAACATCTCACTGGGTGGTT
Source organism: Monodon monoceros (assembly GCF_005190385.1). Lineage (NCBI taxonomy): Eukaryota > Metazoa > Chordata > Mammalia > Artiodactyla > Monodontidae > Monodon > Monodon monoceros. The sequence goes on along the minus strand of NW_021703765.1, from coordinate 5,783,866 downwards.
CCTTTATTGGTTTATTTTTTTCCCTCTTATTTAACTACTAAGAGAGAAAACATTTCTCATAAGGACACAGAATGAATAGTTGGAGGACCCAGCATTTTGGCTCCCTGAATTTTGTCCACCCGTTTTCAACCTGGCCTGCATGTGTTTGTGTTGTTCTGGGAAGTTATAAGAAAGTATTGTACACTAAACGGTGGAAATTGTAGGGGTACAGATATGTTTTTTATTCTCCACCTGATGCTCATGTTTTATTTCTCATTCCTGCCCCAAATGATTTAAGATTGTGTTTTCCTTATTTGATGAAAACAGTGGAAAGGCTTGACTCCCATGTAGGATTGCTTAATAGATGACATTGAATCCCTAGCCTAACTAAACAAAACTGTGTTTTAAACCTACTCTTCTCTTACTATTTATAATCATCTAACTGCACTCACTTTGCTTAGCCCTTTGATAATCTATCTTGAATTGTTTACCGTTTAAACATCATCATTATGTTAGTTAACAGGATTGAAGAAATGTCAGGAAAGTCTTAATATTTTCCAATAAAGTCTGAGTAGACATTTTGGGCTGAGTTAGTTTGGTCCTCATAAATTAGGCCTCTTGAAAGATAATATTTCAGCCAAAAAATGTATATTTTTCTGTCAGAGAAATAAGAAAAGAAAAGATGAGTGCCCCTAATGGCAGGTTTATTATGAATGCTCTAATATCTGTCAACTCTGAAGAATGAGGTAGCAGGAGTGTGTTTTAAACCCACAACTCTCTTGAGTCTAAAAGTATTCAATAACTTACTCAGCTTGAACAATTTATTATTTTGCAACCCGCTCTATAAGATGACAAGATTAAATTATTCAGTCAATATTGCAGTGCTGGCTTTTGTCACGAATATATTTAATTTAATAAAACACACTGAATGACCCATTTATCATATAGTTACTGTTTTACACATTGAGTTTGTTGACTCCATCTCTTTTTCAGTGGCATTAAGAACATTAATTAATTCATGACTGTGATATGTCATCCACAATAAATGCCCCTAGAGTTCTGGCAGGTTAAAAACTGTCCAAATATACATCTCCTAATGACATTTATCTTTGTACTTAAGGGTATTACATGTGATGATATAGGGATTCTCCAATAGAAAGTGTCTATAGAACAATTATGTCATGATTTATTTTTCAGTGTGGGTTACGAGTTGCTATGGGTTTATACCACATTTCAAGGTCTGTTACATGCACAACACTGAATCCAGGGAAAATTTCCTTCCAAATTTCAACTTACAATATCCAATACAGAAATATATATATTTAGAATATCAGAATGCATTAGAGTTTAGAAATATATTAGATTTAGAATATTTTTCAGGAGCTCTCTGCATTTTGGAAAAATAAAATTTGGCTTTCTGAATGTATCTTGTATTATTTAAATTAGTGTGTGATCCCTTCAGATTTTTTTTTCTTGCATTCCAGGTATTGTTTAATTCCAGTGCTCTTAAAACTGATCCCTCTGTAATTTTCCAAATTCTTTTAAGTTTTATATGGAAATAACCATTTAATTTTCAGACAGTAGCTGACTAGCCAAGTATTCAATTAGGGGCTAGGAAGAAAAAAATATTAATAGTTTGATGTTTTTTAAATCTATGTTCTCTAATATTTTGAGTCTAGCTAATTATTTTAACTTTTCTACCAATCACAGCTTCTCACTGCACAAATATCTTGGCAGAAGTATCTTTCAGTTAAGTGCTGATAGCCAGTATTCTAATTAAATTTTGGTAAAAATATAAAATAATTGAAGTCATTTGGCTATTCCAAATTGCTTGTCACAAGATATGAAATTACTCTAAATGAGGTCAAAGTTTTGCATATCTAAGTGAATATTTTTAATATTCCATCTTTCAGAGAAGTTTTTATTTCACTTGTCTGTGAATAGTGAATAAGGTCTTTGTTGCTGTTTTATTAAATATTTCTCAAGCCTGACTTTTTAGCGTAAGAGGCTCAAGACCCACACCCCAGTGGTCGTAGGCACGTGCAGTTTTAAGATGCATCCTAGATGGTTCCCACGCAAGTGGTTTGCAGACACTATGAGAAACAAGTTTCGAAACCAACATATCATCTCTGGAGTATTTGTATTTTCATCACTTTCTGAACCACTTGTCCTCAAAAATTAAGCTAGTCTATTTTCTTCACAAATAACTTGTTAGAGAACGAACTGTAAGGCTAAGTTTGTTGCATCCTACACACCCAGCTTCACCTCTTTGCATTGGCACACTAGACCCCTTGGAAATATATTCCCAAGTGCATCTTCTATGCTTGCAAAGATATGAAAGGTAAAATATTTCCCTAAATAATTTTTCTCATATTCATTTGGTCAAGTTTAGTGCAGCTTCCTGAAGTTTGATGTAAAAATGTCATTAAAAGCATAATTAAAGAAAATATAAACATATGGAAAACAATAAGACACAGAAGTATAAACAAAAATAAGGGGAAATACTGTTTTGTTTTGAGAACGAGGGAAACCAAAAAGCAAAAAAACAAGTGTATGGTCTTTGTGAAGACATGGGGCAGTAGTAACACTAAGGCAAGGACAAATTATTAGGGGACGAAGATTTTCTGCTCCGGGGTTCCAGTTATGTAATACTCCCGATGATAACAAATAATACCAACTGGGATTTTGGAAGCAGCCTAATGACAGGCACTAATGGCTAACTATCTTGAAGCCTAGAAAAAAGTCATTTTTGAACTCAGTTGATCGTATTTTATTTTGCTTTTGTATTTTTCCATGTTAACTACAATCTTCTGGATTAGGAAATTGACTGTTTAGTGTAATAAAATGGGATGATTTGGGGACTATAAAGATTGGAAGTTATTTTTAAAGTGGGTTTTCTACTTTAAAGGCACATTTCCATTATTTCTCACTGAATACACAAAAGCAAGAATATTTTTCTCCTGTTATCAAATGGCATACGAACATCTTAGAATCCTCATTCTTTTTGGATTTTGTAGAAGGAAATCAATAAAAAGATAGATAAAAAGTCAAAGAAGCCTGCCATCAAGATGAAGCATTTCCCTCTTTTAGTGAATATTTAAGTTGTGGCATGAAATGGATCATAAAAGTTTTGGTGTATTATTTATATGGAGACAGCTTTCCTGTCTCATAAACTCTTACTCTGCTTTGAGTGCCTTGGGAAACAAAGAAGCAGAGACGGGGAGCTAAGAGGTATTGAGTGCTTATCGATTAAGACAAACTTTCTGAAGTCCATTCTCTGGCCACACTGCAGGGTTGCACCTCTCTGATCTGGTTGGTTTGGAGGGTGACTCCCATGGCCGTGACCTGGCCTCCCAATGTAGACTCGTTGGCGAGGTTTATGTTACCTAACGAAGCTGCAGGTATTGATCCTGTACCTAGAAACATACTCCAGCATGTGTGATGAAGGAGCACTGAGGTTTAGCCATCCTGTGCCTGCTCAGTGCATTAACCATTGGGTTCAATGCTTTTACAGCGAATACTAAATCATTGCAGAACTGGTTTTGTCATTCCAAGTCAGCGTGTCAGAAGCCAGGACCACTGTCTGTTAGTGAAGTGGGATGGTAATGTTGGCAATTGTCCTATTTTTATCTGCCATCTTACATTCTTTTTTTTTTTTTTAAAGAAGATGTTGGGGGTAGGAGTTTATTCATTTATTTTTGGCTGTGTTGGGTCTTCGTTTCTGTGCGAGGGCTTTCTCTAGTTGTGGCAAGCGGGGGCCACTCTTCATCACGGTGCGCAGGCCTCTCACTATCGTGGCCTCTCTTGTTGTGGACCACAGGCTCCAGACACGCAGGCTCAGTAGTTGTGGCTTACAGGCCTAGTTGCTCTGCGGCATGTGGGATCCTCCCAGACCAGGGCTCGAACCCGTGTCCCCTGCATTAGCAGGCAGATTCTCAACCACTGTGCCACCAGGGAGGCCCTGTCATCTTATATTCTTATGTATGTGTTACGTCAGCACTGGTAAACCACACTCATCCTTCTTTATGTGTCTTTCCTATCACAGAGCTTGTAAATTTAAAAAAAAACAAAAGCAAAATAGGTGCTTGATTGGAAAGTCTGAGCATCTTGATAAAACAGTAGTACTTTAGACATGAATGATTAGGCAAAATCTTCAATGCCTTATGTGAAAGTTGCTGAAACTTCAGTTATTTTTTAATAGGATTAATTTAAATATTGATGATGCCTCTTGAAACATTAGCAGGCGCCCTACTATATGTCTTGTAAAACCAATGAAATATCTAATATTAAAAATTATTTTAGGATCGATAGGTAGAGTGGGATGTTATAAGATCCCCTAGAATTATACAAAGACAATTACTGTTACAAGTACATAGTTTATTGGTTGATATTACAGGTGACGACTTTTCTCTTTTAAAAAGAAAAAAACAAAGCCTGAAAAAGTAAACAAAAATTTTTAATTTCTACTCATTTGAATCAAAGGCAGGTATGTTTGTCCTTTTAAGTGTATTTTCTCATTCAGTCCAGTAAATTCAGAGCTTTTATTCAATGATGAAACTAAACTCCAGAGCTGCAGTTAACTGTTAACTCCTGAGCAGTTTATTGTCAAATTACTTTAAGGGACAACTTACTGAATGCTAAGTGGTCAGTCTGACCTTGCCGGGGAGAGAGGGAGAGGCCATGTGACATTCATGACACTTATTACTTCCTGTCTGCCACGTGCAGGAGTGGAGTCAGGGTGGGGAAAGGTGTGAGGAGAGACCTGCTAGACTTTAGTCTTTCCTCTTTATACAGTTCATATTTATGAATGAATGTGTTAGAAAATTCAGAAAGTTGCACAAGTTTTAAATAAGAATGCCTTAATATTGATACAAAGTTATACAGACAACTTGGAAAGAAATATCATCTTGCCCTCGAAAACTCAGACTTCATTAAAATAAATTCACAGGTACAAAACATATGAAATCCAATTTCACTCACAATTTAAAAACTCATTTTGTGGGAGATAAAGGAGCTGATATGTCTTTTTTAAAAAATAAATTTATTTGTTTTGTTTATGTATTTTTGGCTGCGTTGGGTCTTCGTTGCTGCACTTGGGTTTTCTCTAGTTGCGGTGAGTGGGGGCTACTCTTCGTTGCGGTGCGCGGGCTTCTCATTGCGGTGGCTTCTCTTGTTGTGGAGCACGGGCTCTAGGCACGCAGGCTTGAGTAGTTTTAGCACGCGGGCTCAGTAGTTTTGGTGTATGGGCTTAGTTGCTCCATGGCATGTGGGATCTTCCTGAATCAGGGATCGAACCTGTGTCCTCTGCATTGGCAGGTGGATTCTTAACCACTGCACCACCAGGGAAGCCCCCAGGAACTGATACATATTTATAACATTTTCAAAAGTGTGTAGTAAATTCCCTGTTAAGCAAAAACTGAAAATTCAGTTAATGATATATTCCTGCCTTTCTCTTTTTCTTTTCCTCTTTAATTCTTTTTATTCCCAGTTTTGGTTATTTTCTTATCTAAGAGAACAGTAGACATGTTTAAAAGATTTAAAAATAAAAGGAATTAATTTTGTTGCTGAAAAGGATCAATGACTAGGAGGTTTGGAAAAAAAGAATAATAACTATATATAAAATTAGTGTTGGTAATTGATTTTGGGGAGTGTGTAGAAAGTAAAAATAAAGACTGGGGTCTTAAGGAAAAGAATTCCCTAGTTTTGTCAATTACACATCTGTTTAGACATTCAATCAACAGTTTGGCTGCTACTTGATGGCCTACTTTGAGGTATCTGCTGAACATATGGGAATTAACAGGTTGAGACATTATTCGATAAAGGTGACAAAACAGTTAATGGTTACCTAGCATTAGTGATTAAAGGTTTATACAGAAGATAATTGGAAAACAAAGGATCAGTCAGTTTTATATGATCATTGCTATAAATACCTTAATATATTTAGAAAATATTTCTTCAAGATGTTTTATGGAAATTTGCTTTTTGTCCAAATGAAATGCATCTAAACTGTAATATGAGTTGTTGAAAGTTATCTCCCTGTTCTGTATTTTATAAATATCATTATTTGAATCACACTTGAAGGAAGTAAAAAATTGGACCACAGTTTTTAATTTCAAAAGATTTTCTTGTACTCTCTTTGTTTTAATCAATTATTCCGAAATGGTGTTACAATTAAAGAAGCTTCTCTGAGTTATGAAACATGGTCATTGGAGGTTAGCTTTTGGATATTTTGACAAGAGAGTGATTAAATTTTTAAAGCCATATTTTCTTGAAAAATTAATGTCCAGTATTGGGAAAATGTGAGAATATAGATAATAATTTAAAATGTCACTTATGAGTGTATGGGCAAACTTATTTATATAGCAAAAGTTAGAGGAAGTCTAAATGTCTAAACAGAAAATTGATTATGTACATTTTAGTATATCTATCCAAAGGAATCTAATGCAAATTTCATGAAAGTTAGCTTATGCTAACATAGAGTATTTTGAAAAAAATTCTTATCAAACTATTAGAAAAAATGTTTACAAAAATGTATATATATATTTTGCATTTTTGTTAAAGTATATTATGTATATGGCATCATCATTAGATGTCTGAGAGACTGACTATACAATATATAGATGAACTACTTTGTTCATGGAACAGGGAAACCTATACAAAAGATTCCCTTTACTTGGGTTCAACCTTTGCAGAAAAGGAAAAAGAAAAGTTTCAAGGAGAAATTACAATTTTGCCAAAACACAGTCCATTATTTTGGTCCTATCCTTCCTAACAAGGGGAATATATTCTCTCCTAACAGACTAAAGATTATCCAGATGTATCCTAGACACCTTACAAAATGATAATTGAGAGGATTTCTTGGTTTAACTGGATCTAGCAGTCAATTGGCATCAAAGTATTCTGAGATTGCCATGCCTTTTTATGAAGTGACGAAGTCCTCAGTAAGAGACCCTTTGCTGCGTGACCCTGAACACAAAGGCTTTCTGTGACCCACAGTGGCATCTCCCACAGCCTTCTCTAGGCGTCCCTAACTACAAAAACCCATTTTGTCTATTTGTGCGGCAGCAACCCGGACAAAAGAGCCCTTATGGTTTTGATTCATCTTTTTGGGAAATTTCAAAAAAACCAAAATTGCTTGCTCTCGCCTTCTCCTTAACCAGTTACAAAGGCTTATACCCCATGCCTGAGGGTCATAGCTGCTGCTGTAAAACCCGGCGGTGCCTCTGCTGAATGAATTCTAGGCTCCTTCTTGATCTCATGGTTCCTGACCCAGTGCAGACTTTACTCCTCACTGAGAACACAGGGCATGTTCCAGTCCGACAATTAATGGCTTTTGAGATTCAGTTCCTCTCCCCCTCTCACTGTTCTCTTCTTCTCTGCAGAACCCTGAATCCTGCTTCTCTTCTGCCTCTGCTAGAAGGAGAAACCCAAAATTGTTTTACCTCGGTTATGGAACTTTTCTATGCCTCTCTCCTATTTATTGGCGAGTATCTATCACGTTAAATAAATCACTGAGAACCCAACCTCATACTATGTGGGGATGGATCTTACTCCAAAACTAAAACTGAAGGTTTTTAAGCAAGATATACTATCACTCATGTAAGCTTTTCTTTAGACTACTGACCTTTACCTAAGGTAAAAAATCACACAAATACAAAATATTGTAAGGATATTATCACATTATTAACAACACCATGTCCTTTATGATTAATGATAGGCATATTATTAATGATGGGCATATGAATGATGTCATTAATGAACTCTGCCCTGGGTGGAAAACAGATCAGTCTCAAGCCAGCATGATTAGTGATGGACAGTGCATTGCTCTACATTTCTTATTGACTAATCTTGGAGACATCTGTGCCATGGCTAATATTTCTTACTGTTCTTAGATCAATAAAGCAGCTAAGGTAAAGGAGGCCATATGTTCCACTACAGAAAGAAGCTACTTGTCTCTCTAGGGTTGATCCTCATGTTCTGTGGGATTTGTCTCTTGGTCTAAGTTGGGCAATTGGGGTTCCCAATTCTGAAGCTTCTTACTTGGATTATTATTTATTCTTGTTTCCACATAGTGGTCATATGTCCACTGTATTCTATATAGAGCCTTAATGCTTCTCTGCAGCTACTTTCTTTTCATTTGATACATGATGATATAACAACAAAAAGGTAAATAAGATCCCATACTATGACTGGTCTTGGAGATAATTGAACAAACCCTGAGAGGTGAAGATCTGGCTCTGTAGCCTCTGAAAGGTGTCAGTCCTTATAAGTGAGAAACTGACCAATGGGAGGACTGAGAGACATATACAAAGGGATGATGACTAGACCCCACAGGGCAATAGTATTCTGACTCAGGATCTCTGCAGTAACCAGCCTGGCACATCCTGTGCGTCAATAAGCCTAAGACTGCCTGGACTTGATCAGTGACCACCAGCTTCCCTAGGTTTTGCCCCCACCTTCACCTCAGGACCAACCAGAGAAAGTCAGAGATTCACCCCAAACCAGTCGCATGAAAAGCCCTACTTCTAGTTATAGCGTCCTCATCTCAAATGACTTTTTCTAACTTTGCAGCTTTCCAATTCCCTACCTGTCTTCCAGTCCCTGGCAAATGCAAGTGAGGCTATCGTCTTAGTCATTTTGGGTTGCTGTCACAAAGTACCGTAGACTGGGTGGCTTAAAACAGCAAACATTTATTTCTCACAGTTCTGGAGGCTGGAAGTCCAACTGAGGTGAGAAGCATGGTCAGGTTGTAGTGAGGGGCCTCATCTGGGTTGCAAACTGCTGACTTCTGGTTCTATCCTGACTTGGTGAAAAGAAAGGCAAATAGTTCTCTGAACCTCTCGTAGAAGGGCACTGATCCCATTCAGGAAGACTCCACCCTCCTGACCTAATCACCTCCGAAGACTCCACCTCCATATACCATCACATTGGAATTAGGTTTCAACATATGAGTGCTGAGGGAACAGAAACACTCAGCCCGTAACAGGTGGCCATAGCAAGCTCTGAATAAACAGCCTCTGTTCTCGTTTGGGTGCTCTCTGTCTGTTTCAACAAAACTAAATATTCAATATTACATACTAAAATATAGCTGAGAACTGTTACATTTTGTTTTTCTGTATTTTAAAATTTTGTACATAAAATACACCTGCATATTAAAAAAATGAAATTGTTTTAAATGAAGAACATACACAATATACACTTTTGGAAGTTTTGATTTCCATGAGAACAAACCAAGATTAAGTTCATCATGTCCCTGCAGCTGCCATCAGTGAGAAAAGCTTTGTTATGGGTCAGTCCAGTGTTAGTGTTTGAGGGACATTTCAAGCAGAACAAGGAAACTGCACTACACAGGAATCAAGAGACGGGTTGCTGGAAACAGTGTCCAATCAAAAGCCAAATTTAGAGAAAATAGAAACGAGATTTAGTTCAGAGGCACAATGATGTGAAATTATGAAAATCAGAAGAGTACCTTAAAAGTGTTCCCATCTACATTCAGTTATCCAAAGATTATCCTTAATAAGTTAGAATATGATCTGATCTGTTTTTCTGACTGGATTATTGAAACATGGTTTTAGTGAGTAAAGCCTACATTAACAATTCAACCAGATTGCAGTAAACCACCTCACCTAATACAATTTCTATCATTGCCTTATACTATTTGATTGCAGGGTACCGTTCTTTCAAAGCAAGTAGTATATTTACATTGTTTACATAAAACCCATATTGTGGAGGCACTTAATGTCCATTTTATTCATCTATTCTAATATATACTCAATATAGTCACATATGTTCATTTATATATCTTTATACTTAATATATTTTCTTTCTAAATATATAAAATTGTAGCTATCTTTTTATTTATTCCACGCTAATAGACTTTAAAAACATCTTTCCCATAAATTGTATGTCTTATAAATGATTTTATTTATCTTTGACCCTGATTAATAAAGCTATGAAAAGTATGTAAAATTACATTAGCATCTAGAAGTCAAATGGGTATAGCAATAGAAATGATTTAATTTTAGGTAAGAACTAGGTGTATTATACGGCAGAATAATTGAAAAAAAAATCCATGTTTATTAAAAACTACTCTCTAAATCACAAAAGAAACAAAAAGAATGAGGGAAATAGATTAGTAATAGTGTAAAAATTTCTGTCAGATAATAGTTTGCTATGTCTAATTTCATTTCAGAGCACATGATGTAAGATGTTCTGTTTCCAAGCAACAGGTGAGAATTATCTCAGAAGGAAAATTTCCTTTCCCACCCTTACTGTTAAGTGATAATTAATATTTTAAATCTAGATGGATACCTAAAAATATGACCTCCAATATCACTTTTCTCAAATCATGGAGATATAAGTCTTTGTCATGAAAAAAATAGTGATATTTATTACTAATACTCGTGACATGCTTTTGAAAAACAGAAGTACTCTCTATGATCTTTATATGTAAGCCACATACCTACTTGTCTAGTTAATATATATAAATGAAGTAAAAACTGGCATTAAGTGGAATTTAAGAGCATCTGTATTTAGTAGGGGATAAAAATTAATTTATACTTTACTCTTTTGCTTCTCAGCTGAGAACCCCCTGTAATAAAAGACCAATTAACAGGAGAAAAACAAACAATAATTTAATATGAAATAACAGATTTGATGGTAGGTCTCAACTTCTGGTGTGTAAGTCTGACTACAGTAATAACATACTCTATGGCAGTTTTCCTCAGATAAGATCATCATACAAATGAGAATAGGTAATATGCCATTCCACTTATAAGATCAATAGGGCCATACTTTTATTCTGTCAAGGTGGAAGACATTTCCCTCTACCCTTCTAAGTTCTTCTGGCTGGTCCAAGAATTAAATTGATATGAGACAGATTAGCAGGAGACAATCAAACAAAAGTTTAATAACATGTATACCTGGGGGAGACCCAGGAAAACTGAGTATCAGGCCTAAATGGCCAAAGCTCTCAGCTTAAATACCATCTTCAACTAGAGACAAAAGAGGACGTTGAGGGTAGAAGCTTGGGATTTTACAGGGGAGGAAGGGAATTCACATGGGGCACAAAAGCAAATTTTGGTAACACATGCTTGCTGGGCCAGGCAGAGACAATGGGAGACAGTGGACTCTGATCTCTAGGCATTTCCCCCACCACATCTAGGCCATATTCTTTGCAGACATTTGGTGATAGCTCTATTCCAGGGACAGGTCCTCTATCTAAATTCTTTTGGGCAGCTAAGGAGGAAGGTCAAAGAATCTTCCTGAGTCCTTTGGGCTTTGAGTTTTTTTTTAAAACTCAAAAACTCGAAATCATTCACATACCAGAGAGACACATTTGGAGTGGCGAATTTTGCTCCGCTTCCAAAAACAAGCATTTATTTTCCCAGGCAATGTAATCTTAAGAGTCTGTTTAGTATGAGAGGCTGTTATTTCTTAGGGGATTCTCAAGAATTACCGCCTTCCCTGGAATGTCACTTGACTTACATATCGGGTCGCTTTTATAGCACCCCAGTGGCTGGCTCTTCATTTATTTGAATGTAAAGCAATGTTCATGTAGCCCCAGGGATCCATAGAGAAGAGTGCAATATTTCTCCCATTTCCATGTGCATACAAATAACTGGCGAGCTTGTTAAAATGCGGATGCTGATTTGGGGACCTGAAATTCCAGATATTTCAACAAACTCCTTAGTGATCTCTGTCTTGCTGGTCGTTGGACCTCCCTTCCAGCAGCAAAATCATCAGACTCCTAAAAAGCAATGCTTTGTTTTCATCACGAGTTAACTGCACATTGTTATCAGCTCTGCATCCCTGTGTCCTGTCCTTTCTTCTGGGGTCCTTCTGGCTGCCTCAGTGCCTCTTGCTGAGATGTTGTTGCCTTTCACCCCACTGTGAGGAATCGTTCCTGCTTCTTTCCTTCTTCTTCTCCAGGTAGAGATCCAAGGACGGAGAGAGATTGTCTAATAAGGATCCTTTTCCTTTCCATTCTTGCTCCCTCTCTACTGCCATCTTCCCACCAGCTGTCTTTGACCTATCCTTGTCCACCTTCTCCCGCTCTTCTTGCTGCTTCTATTTTCTCTCTTTCCTTCTCATTTCTTCCCTTTTGTTCTCCTTTTTTGTACCCCCTCCAGTCATAGGTTTTGAGAAATGGAATGTTGCCGTATCAGTAAACAAAGGATGTCACAGTCATCAGCCATTGCAGCCACCTCCCATGGTGAGCTGGTGAGCCCTGAGGGCACTCAGGAAGGAAACGAAGAATACCTGCCATCTAGCAGCTGTCAGACTGCAGCCAACTCCCTACGCTGAGCCCTGGGGAAACTCAGGATGTGAAAACACCGCATACTGGCCCCAGAGAGCTGAGGTGCATATCAAAGGAATGATTTCAGTGAGCCCAGACTCTAGCATCTTTCCATACATAGAAAAGCACTAAATTCCTTAACCTGAGATTTCTAGTTTTCTTTAATTAACAGTAATCTTTTGTTCCTACTACCTGCCCTTTGTTGCAAGATTTCTATATATCCTGGCTTCCCGCTCGCCTCCATGGAGCAGTTCTCTCAGGGTTACTTGAGATGCTGCCTCCTGGGCTTGAAGTCCTAAAAATTTCCACCGAATAAAGCATAACTCTCAACTTTTAGGTTGTGAATCTTTTTTTTAATCAACAGTTTCATCCTTTTCTTTCTTGTTTTCCCTTATTTTCTCCTTCTTCCTCTTTCCTCCTCCTCTCATCCTCCCTCCCACGTCTAGACAGCTGCCTCTCCCAGGAACTGAGTTGACTCAACACTTGCCTCCATGGTAGTCTGTATATGTAAGTGCAAAGTGTTGAAACTCACACACGCTCGCACACACCAGCTCAACTCTCACTGTAACCCTACTTGAGAAAATGGTATGACATCCCCAAAAGATCATTTATAATTTTATCCATCAGCTGAGATAACTACTGATAGAGTAACCTTTATTCTGAATTGCCAACTTTCAGTTTCTTTGAATATTTTTGTGTGCAGATTGAAAACCTATTTTTATTTTTATTTTTAAATTTTTTTATTGGAGTATAGTTGCTTTACAATGTTATGTTAGTTTCTGCTGTACAGCAAAGTGAATCAGCCACATGTATACATACATCCCCTCTTTTTTGGATTTCTTTCCCATTTAGGTCACCACAGAGCATTGAGTAGAGTTCCCCGTGCTATACAGCAGGTTCTCATTAAAGTGATCTGTTTTATATAGTAGTGTATATATGTCAATCCCAGTCTCCCAATCTATCCCCCCTTCCCCCCCGCCGGTGTCCATACATTTGTTCTCTACGTCTGTGTCTCCATTTCTGCTTTGCAAATAGGTTCATCTGTACCAGTTTTCTAGGTTCCACATATGTACGTTAATATACGATATTTGTTTTTCTCCTTCTGACTTACTTCATTCTGTATGACAGTCTCTAGGTCCATTCAAGTCTCTACAAATGACCCAATTTTGTTCCTTTTTATGGCTGAGTATATTCCATTGTATATATGTACCACATCTTATTTATCCATTCCTCTGTTGATGGGCATTTAGGTTGCTTCCATGTCCTAGCTATCCTCTTGCACTGTTGGTGGGAATGTAAATTGATACATTTACATTCCCACCAACAGTATGGAGGTTTCCTTAAAAAACTAAAAGTAGAACTACCATATGACCCAGCAATCCCACTCCTGGGCATATACCTTGAGAAAACCATAGTTCGAAAAGAAATGTGCACCCCAATGTTCATTGCAGCACTATTTACAATTTCTTTGTATTAATCTGAGATTTGCTTTCTGTTGTGTCCTTCATGCCTAGGATATAGGGGACTGTTTTAACCTCGCCCATTCCATTAAAAAATATGTTTTCAGGGTAAACACAATTGCTGGTGGTTTTAAAAAAAAAACAGATTATGTCCTTAGCAATGAGAGTTTATGAAAAGTATCTGCCAGGTGTACTTAAGTCCTGGGCCTATTATATTTCTTCTTTAATTTTCCTTGCTTGCTTGCCTCTGAGTGCTGCCTGATATGTTCTCACTATTCACCTTTCCATACCTTTTCTGAGGTTCCCTTTCCATTTACTATTTTTTTCGTTTACACCATTCTCTCCTGGCCACGTCTCTTCCACCTGTAGCTTTCATCTCAAGTAAGCCCTAGAACATGCTCACGGGAAAGCAAGGTTAAACTCTGACCCACAATACGTTTTTGCAATAACAGCGGGAACTGCAGGCTTCTGGCGGCAGCAGATGCAATGAAAGCAACAGTGTGGCTGATCGTGTTTAGTTTGCATTTTATTAATGTTCACGCACAGTGCTGTTCTATTTTTTTTCCCCATCATTTCTTCACTAATGATAGCTTTGCTGTAAGCCCTGTAACTTAAGTAACATAAAAGGTTAGAGTTGACCAGCTCTTAAACCAATTCTCAAGCATGAATATTGAACTCAGTTTTATGTCTAAAATTTATTATTTCATGTATTTTAAATTTGATTTACATTAAATTGTTTTAAAAACAGGAAATTAATTAGAATAAATCATCCTGACTTGACATCATGATAGAAATGCAAAAATTCTGATCAGTCTCAACTGGTAATAGGCATTTGCATTAAGTTTTATTGAATAAAGTCATCTAATAAATATTGGTCCAAATCACCTATAATTAGTGGAAGAGTAACATTTATTGGATGATAAAGCAAGTCACATAAATTTTTGAACAGATCGTCCGTGTAACAGTAAATACTTGAGCTTCTAATGTCTAGCCAAGGAAAGGAGAAAACGTTCTATGCTTTATAGGGTAGGGAAGGAAATATTTTTCTCTACCCTTCTAGGTTCTTTTGGCTGGTCTAATGAATTAAATTGACATAAGACAGATTAACAGGAGAAAAACAAATTTAAATATGTACAGGATCCCCAAAGATATGAGACCCAAGCGTAGGTTGGGCAGCTGAGGCTTATACAGCATCCTTAGCTAAGGAATGTTTTAGGGGCCTGGGGCTCCAAAGGGGAGGAGGGTGATTCACAAAACAGGACAATAAGAAGAGTAGAGGTCTGCTCATTAGATGTTTGCCCTGCCATACAGATAGGTAATTCAGAAGAGAGTTACCTTTGGTGGTAGCTCTGTCTCTGGCCAAGCCCCCCTTTCTAAGTTTGTGTAGGCAGCTCAAGGGGAAGTTAAAAGCTCTTCCTGAGTCTTTTGGGGCTTAATTGTCTTCAGCTCAAAAAATCCACATGCCAAGGTAGCCCATTTTGGGGAGGCTCATTCTGAACCTCTTCGGCTTCCTCGCTGTAGAACCAGGTGAGAAACCTTTGCTTTTTAAAATATGCCCAAAATAAGCCTCTAAAGAATAAATGTCCATGAAAAAGTCTGTTCTTTCTCATTTTATCATTGGAAATGCATTTCCTCACACCCCAGATTGTTAACGTTTTTCAAGTAAAATCTAGATTTCCTGTTTTTATTTTGTAAAATGGTATTGAGAGAAATTTTTTTCTATAGCTGTGGAATTGGTAATAAGACCCACAGGTCAAGCAATAGTTTTTGTATAATTTTTCTTCATTTTTGATCTCATTGGAGTTTTTGGTGGTTGTTTATATAATAAATGTGAAAAAACTGTGTTTGTCCATAAAATGAGGTTTTAGTCTCAGTGGATGCCAGGTACTACAATGAATGATGTATAATCACCTATCACCCTCCCATTTCCCAAATCTTATAAAAATTAAAAAAATACTCCTACAAATTTCTAAAATTCCTCAAGGATTCAGTCCATCCCACATGAAAAATGACTCAAGTAGATGATTCCCTCGTTTTTAAAGTATTTTCATTTCTTGGCCTTGGAAATACCAAACTCTTGGAATTTTCACCCTACCTCTCTATCTGCAATTTCCAGTCTTCTTTGCCCATTCTCTTTCCAAACCTGTCATTGTTTGAAATGTCCCAGGATTCCGTCATAGCACTAGTCTCTTTATGTACCTCTATTTGTACACTGATGTTTTCCATATATGAATCTCCAGCTTCTTTCTCTCCTCTGAGAGCTGGATTCTGATGACCTACTGCCTATTTCACATCTCAGCTTAAATGTTGATAGGCAGCTTCAGCTTCAGCTTAACATATACAAACAGACCTAAAAAAATTTTTTTTCCAAACCTTCTCATACTCTAGTTTCCCTCCTATCAGCAAATGTTATTACTATTCATCTAGTTGCTTAGTCCAAAAATACTCAAAGACATTTTTCTCTTGCTGTCACACTCAACATTCAACATATCAGCAATTCCTGCCAGGTCTGTCTTCAAAATATATTCTAAATTTCACTTCTAGGTTCTTTTGAATGGAAAACTCTGCATCTTGAGCTATAATAGCTCTGCTTGTTTCTGACATAGCTTCCTGTATGGTTTACGTGTTACCAGTCTTGTTCTTGACGATTAAAATTTTTATGTAGAAACAAGAATAGCACTTTAATCACATGAACCATGTCATTTTACTTCCTTTTTCAAAAAAGTTCTAAAGGCTTCTATTCACAATCAAAATATTAAATTCCCTGACCACAGTCCATGGAGTCCTACATTATCAGCTCAGGCCCATCACTGCTTCGTCACCACTTCCCTTCTTCAACTCTATCCATGGAAGCATTGGCACTTCTTGAAATGTGCAAAACGTGTCTGCCTCAAGATCTTTACGACCGATCTGAGGCCATTCTTCCAACAGGTTATATTAGAGTTCAGGCATCATTCAGGTCTCCAAACCACACCACCTGTTCAAGGAGTTCTCCTTACTCTTTTATATAAAATACTATACACTCTCACTCCATAACCCTGTGTCATCTTTTTTAAAAAAAATTATTTTATTGAAGTATTGTTGATTTACAGTGTTGTGTTACTTTCTGCTGTACAGCAAAGTGATTCAGTTAAACATATATACACATTCTTTTTCATATTCTTTTCCATTATGGTTTATCACAGGATATTGACTGTAGTTCCCTGTGCTGTACAGTAGAACCTTGTCGTTTATCCATTCTAAATACAATAGTTTGCATCTGCTAATCCCAAACTCCCACTCCTTCCCTCCCCCTCTGCCCCTGCCAACCCCCCGGCAACCACAAGTCTGTTCTCTATGTTGGTGAGTCTGTTTCTGTTTTGTAGATAAGTTCATTTGTGTTATATTTTAGATTCCACATAAGTGATATCATATGGTATTTGTGTGTCATCATTTATATTTATAAACAGACTTCCCACTACATAGTATTAGAACTTATGTTTATTTAAATGTTTAGTATCCATATCCCTTTCTAGAATATAAACCATGTAAGTGATAGAGTTCTATCTGTCCTGCTCACCATTCTCTCTCAGGCATCTAGAATATTTTCTTGTACATTATAGTCATATGACAAAAAAAGTTTCTGTACAAATAAATTCAGATATGCAAAAATGACATTTTATTTGTAAACTTAAATTTTTGAAATAATGAAAAATGTAAAAAGAGATAGAAGATATCGAGAGAAATGGATTTCAAGTTTGAATTACCCAAAGAAAAAATTTTGACAGTACAACCTCATTTATTGTTCAGCTTTACTCTTGCAGTGAAAAAATAAGTAAGTAAAAATGTGGATAATCCCTTAGAATTTCAGCATATAAATATCAACCCAATTATAGAGTGCACACACTATGGTGACTGCCCACCCCAGTAAGTCATACCTTGTGGTTTTAGCCACTAGAATATGGCAAAGATGATAGAACAGTCAATCCCCCGATTAAATCAAGTTTTATCACAAAAGCGATGGGACAGCTCTTGCTTGAATTAGACTACGTTATATGATATATAATGTATACATGGTATGCTACTACCATGGTTATCATACTTGAGAGGACCATATGGCAAGGGACTGAGGGTGGCCTGTAGGAGCTGTAGAAAATGCCCCAGCTAAATGCCAACAACAGCAACAAAAAAGAGGACCTCAGTTCTACAGCTGCAAGGGACTGAATTCTGCTTACATCCCCTTGAGCTTGTCAAACTGCAGAAAGGAACTCAGACTGGCCTACAGCTTACTTAAACCCTTGTGAGATCTGGATCAAAGCACCCAGCTAAGTCATGTCCAGACTTCTGACCTAAAAAAAATCTCTGTGACAATCAACGTGTGTTATTCCAAGCTACTAAATTTGTGATTGTTATGCAGCAATATAAAACAAAAATAGCAATGTTGATAACTATATTGTAATACATTTTTTCTAATTTATTCACAGTTTTCTTAATTTTTTAAGAACAACACTTTCAAATAATAAAATCTTGATTGTAAAGTGATTGGTCAGAAATGTCAAGGCCTCTACAAAACTACTTAAGAAGCACCTGGATTAGAAATAAGATCTTTCTCTTCTTTGTTGGATTAAAAATTAGATCATAGTGTAGCCAGAGGCTTTTGTGCAAATTTATGGCAACTGAGTATTTGAACTAGTTTGTATTCCTCTATTGTTATATGTATGTTTCTTTGAGATCAGATTAGGTCAAAGGATATGTAAGGTGTTCGTTTGTCAAAATAATTTACTTTTTATTTCTTTTGCGGGAATGAAAAGCTGACTGAATTTTTCAAATAGTTGTACTGCAATTTTAGACATCTAAATTGTTTTCTGCTTCAGGCAATGACAACCAAGTTATACTTTGGAGTTTGAAGAATATCTGAGAAAGGACTTTTGCATTATATTCTGGTTTTGCTTCTAATTGATCTTGAAAGTTATCAATGATAACAACGCAACTGCAATATTTGTAGGCACCCATGCATTGTTAGAGTGGTGAATTTGTCCTAGTCTGTGGTATGCATTTCTGCCATTGTGTGATCTTTAGGTTTCCTGGGACATTTCTTTAGAAACCCACTGGAAGTCAACACTGAAATCTTCTGACTTATTATGTATTAAGTATATAATAGTATCTACCTATCTATCTGTCTACATATATGACAGAAATATTCAGTGAACACCATACTTACAGGGACAGTATGGGATGATTCTTAATTAAAAACACCAATTCCATAGTGTTATTAAAACACTGGAATAAATAAAAGTCTACAGTCATTTTCAGAACTCAGGCCAAAGAGAATTATTGCAAATGAGAAAATGTAACTTGAACTCCATGACAGTCAAGGCAGTAAGATAAAAAACAATGAGTTGCATAGCCTCATTTTTAATAAAAGAAAGCATAGTATTTATTTTATCAGGTGTAAGACTCATAGTTTTTGTTGTTGTTGTTTTTTCTTTGTGGTACGCGGGCCTCTCACTGTTGTGGCCTCTCCCGTTGCAGAGCACAGGCTCTGGACGCGCAGGCTCAGCGGCCATGGCTCACGGGCCCAGCCGCTCCGCAGCATGTGGGATCTTCCCAGACCGGGGCACGAACCCGTGTCCCCTGCATCAGCAGGCGGACTCTCAACCACTGCGCCACCAGGGAAGCCCAGACTCATAGTTTGTTAAAGAAAAAAATGCTATTAAACGTAAGAACTTTTAATAGTAAAACTGACGCTAGCATTTTTATGCTTCGTTATATCATTTTATTTCTAAAACTGTACAACAGTAGGGAAACACTGGAAAATATCCACTTTCATGTATTTTGCAATCATTTCTTTCAATAACATTTATGAAGTCTTTTCTATGTTTGTTGTGGGTCTGGAAATACTGTTGAAGGAAACTGACATTGTTCTAGGTAGAGTCATGTATCTTTCATAACATGTAATTTATGTGACTCACCATTTCTGATTGAGTGCTGGCCTTTGTGTATAGAACAGTGATGACTGAGGTGAAGAGTGGGATCGGATGCCTTTTCTCCTGTTGGGCTCCTGGTGTGGGAGTTAGAACCAATCTATGCAGCAGTTAGGCTGGTTTGGGGCTTGTTGTTGTTATGGTTACCGTCAGCAAACCTTGGTTTCAGATTCCTCTATTTTATCTTCTACTTGGGACAAAGACTGGTAAGAAGAAGATATTTTACTCTATATTTCTGCTCCTGACTTCCCTGTATACCTGTACCCTACATGTGGTTTCTTCTACTCTTTTATTCCATTATATGACAAACTGCAGTTGCTCCCTGACCAGTGTTTGCACACTTGATGGGAAAGGCTAGCTTGCTCTTTATTATAATCTGATGTCAATGTTATGTGGGCTCCTACATGCCTGGTTCTCTGTGGTGCAGCTTTCTTGGTTATCCTTTCCTTTCTATCTGAAACAACCAGCTATGTCTTGTATGTTTGGATGCCCTGCCCCTCCCCTCACAGTGGGAACCCTATAATGTAGGATAACCCATCACTGTAGGATAAATATGGACTCAGCTTTCTCTCTCTTCTCCAGTGGTGGAAGGTGTTTTTTGTTTTGTTTTGTTTTTTCCCCCAGCCATAATGGGTCTTCACCTGTGCCCTGGGGATGACAGAGTTGCTGCCCTCTCCCCAGCGGCTTAAGACATTTCTCCTGTTAGGGAGAAGGTTCTGGGGAAGGGAGTTGTGATCGGCAGTTGACGGCTGCTCCTTCGATGCTCTGCCTCAGATGATCCCGTGTTCATGCTCCATCGTGCCTTGGAGTGGGCCTCTCTTTCTTTATCTGTCCAACTAATTGGTTACATTGTAACCTCAGTACTCTACTGGGTTCAAGAAAAGTTATTATTTTATAGTTTATCTGGCTTTTTTTTGGAGTCAAGGTAGGAGCAATGTATTTTCCAACCTTTAGTGTACTGGGTGAAGGTAAACACCAAAACACATTTTCAACACCAGAGAAGTGTCCAGAGACTAGAACGGTGGTCTCCAGTGGCTGGGGGGAGGGGGAAATGGGAAGCTACTGTTTAAGAGGTGTAACGTTTCCATTATGCAAACTGAGTAAGTTCTAGAGACCTGCTGGGCAACATAGTATCTATAATCAACCATACTGTATTGTGTGTTTAAATATTTGGTAAGAGGGTAGATCTCATGTTAAGTGTTCTTACCACAATTAAAAATAAATAAAGGAAAAAGAAGTAGACCTCTAAGGTTAAAATCAGTTGTTTTCCACAAAATTTTTCTTGGGCTCTATTCTAAATACTTCTTGACAATGGGTTAGCTTTTTGCCAGAAACCCATTGTGGTTTTGTAAATAAATATTCTCCATATAAGTCACAACATCTTGCCCAATAAGCGGTGGAAGGATCTCATCTGGAGGTCAAGAAATGTTCAACATGTGAAAAGTGATAGTAGATATTTTCACTAACCCTCTCTTAATTGACAGCATAATGCCTTGAGGTAAGATTTTGTTTGGACCACCATTTGCCAATAAGAAATTAGGGCAAAGGAAAGTGAAAATATCCTGTTCGAGGTCACAGCATTATAAAGATGGAAAGCTAGGATTCAGAGTTGGAATTTGTGCTCACAGCATCATATTTCACTTCATCCCTGTCCTACCAGTGATTTCAAGACAATCTAAGTAAGCTAAGAAGCACAACACTCCCACCCATTTTGTCATGTATTTTTACTTAAGAAATGGAAAGAAATTTGAAAATAGATTTCCCCAGCTGAAGCTGCCAATTAACTAAGAAGAGGAAATCCTAAGAGGCTATGATGAGCCTTGAAATTCAAAGGCTGATGCTGTCTCCTAAAGTATGCATAAGTTTTTGGTAATTTTAAAGTCTAGGGCTTCCCTGGTGGCGCAGGGGCTGAGTGTCTGCCTGCTGATGCAGGGGACACGGGTTCGAGCCCTGGTCTGGGAGGATCCCACATGCCGTGGAGCAACTGGGCCCGTGAGGCACAACTACTGAGCCTGCGCGTCTGGAGCCGTGCTCTGCAACGAGAGGCCGCGACTGTGAGAGGCCCACGCACCGCGATGAAGAGTGGCCCCTGCTCGCCGCAACTGGAGAAAGCCCTCGCACAGAAACGAAGACCCAACACAGCCAAACATAAATAAATAAATAAATAAAAATTAAAAGAAAAAAAAATTCTTAAAGAAAAAACAATAAAAGTCTAAATTTAGAAGCTTAGCACTTAGACTGTCGGCTCTGGCTTCTAATTAAATGATAATAGGATATATATATATGTATACCATGACATGGGACTTAGGAGATATAGAAGAAATTGCTTCCAATATAAGATTAGATATCAGCTATATAACAGAAAGAAAAAAAAAACATTTTTCAAGCAATAGTTTTTTCTTTTTTTTCTTGCTGTAATAGTCTGAGAATAAAATATTGAAAGGAAGAAAGATTTCTTAATGTTAAAGAATGCATTATAGTTGTTACTGTAGGCTAAGTTAAGAAGTACATAAGCTAATTGCTACAGAAAATATATAGATTCATCCCAAGCCAGCATTTGAAAGTTTGAAATAAATATTTAATTTAGAGGTTTGATTTGAAATGTAATGAAAGGCATTTAATATAAATATATACATAATGTATAACCTGTATTAAAAACGTCTATATTTTATAGTAAAAGTAAGCAAACGTTTTTACATCTTAAAGGTCTATAACAATTAGGTCAACATATTTTGCTGTTATATGCATAGCCACAAAAAGCCAAGTGAGAAGGCTAATGCAGGCTACGTTTGAAAAGGGCACATAAATCATATGGTCTAAGTAACTTATTTTAGAAGAGAAATAGTTAATCACAAAATCAGCAACTGCTATCTCATACAAATTTGAGTGCATATTAATTCACTGGAGAAGCTTACAATCCTAGATGACTGACATGCTTTTAGGAACAGACAGTATGTCACACCGTGGGGGTGGAGGGTTGCTGAGAGAACATTAGGAAGATAAGGCTGATGAATACACGGCTCCTCTAGAGAAGAGGGATGTGTCTCTGTCTGGTTTTTGTTTGTATATGTCCTTTGCAAATCCTTAGTAAAGACTGTTTTGGTGTAAGATCTGTGTTTCATATGGATTTTCTTTGACAAGTTGATTCATGTGATAATGTACTCACTGATTCCTTGTTAAGAAGAAAGAAAGAAGAGAGAAAGAAAGAAAGAAAGAAAGAAAGAAAGAAAAGAAAGAAGATGAAAGAAAGGAAGACCATAATTATTATAGATCTGTTTTGGCAGAATATATTCCCAGCATCTTATCTTCTTGATAAACTATACATAAGCCATCCTTGAAAACTCAGAAAAAAAATGTTATTTAATTCTATGTGTACCTGTATCATAACTAATTTTCATAGTTAAGTATAAATGAATTATTATCTTAGAGGTGATTTGTCATGTTTTATGTTTATTGTTAAAGCACGCAGTAAAATGAGTTGCTGTATATATAATAAACATTTGCACAATAAGTGAACACCTCAATATTTTGCACTTAAATTATTTAGTTTATGATTAAATTAGGAGAGTCTTATCTACTAATTATGGATCACATTATTATTCACATTCCATATGAGGAGAAGTTTAGAGAGAGCCACGAACAGATCCCTTCCAACCCTAGATAAAAATTAGAAGTCAATGTTTTCTTTCTGAAATGATGAAAAGGATTGTTTGAGGTAAATGCAGTGGTCAAAAGATGTCAGAAATTTTGTAGCCAGGGTAATGGACTATAAACTTTTAATCAAGAAAAGTTAAGTGCTGAAGTGTTAATAAGGGAAACATATAATTAATTTCCTTTTAAATCCGTTGAGTTGGAGTTTCCTAAAAAAACACACGAGTGGAAATGTCCAGTGATCAACTAGAAATATTGTAGAACCTAGGAATGTAGATATGTATAAATTCCTTCAATGCAAAAGTGGCTTGAAACTAAATATTTGAATAACTCATGCCATGATTTAGAATGATATCAAAGAGAAAATATATGTTGCATAATAAAAGAATAAGAATAGAAGTCATAAGAATTTAAATATATAAGTAAAGAAAAAAGTTCAGTAAATGTTATAGATAAAATATGGTCCACCTACTTGAAAAACAATATTAAAAAAAGTTTCACAGAAACGTCTTAAGATTCAGAAGACAGAAACAGTACAAACTTTTTTTTTTTTTTTTTTGCGGTACGCAGGCTTCTCACTGTTGTGGCCTCTCCCGTTGCGGAGCACAGGCTCCAGACGCGCAGGCTCAGCAACCATGGCTCACGGGCCCAGCCGCTCTGCGGCACGTGGGATCTTCCCAGACCGGGCCACGAACCTGTGTCCCCTGCATTGGCAGGCGGACTCTCAAACACTGCGCCACCAGGGAAGCCCCAATACAGACTTTTAATACCAGTGAATAGATTGCAGATTTGAAGCTTGTCTGGATTCAGTCATTCACTGATAACCTTTCCCATCAATGGTCAACAGTGCAGTGAAGACATACAATGGGAAACTGCAGTAGGTAAAAGTGTGGAGGAAGAAGATGAGCAGTGAAGACAACATGGGCTATATAATAGGAAATACTTGAGAATAATTCTCAGCCGAGTAGAAAATAAAATGAGAATTTGTGAGACTCTAGATCTGTAGGCATTTTATTAGGTATCAGAAAGGGTTATAAAAGCTCAACGATTAAAACAGAATAGTTTTAGCAGTCTAACAGACATACGGAACAGAATAGGAGTCCATAAGTACAAGCAAACTTTTAATTCAGTATGCAATCAAGGTGGCACGTCAAATCAATGTGGAAAAGACGTCTCTTCAATACATGACAGTAACACAACTTGATAAGCATCTTGGTAAAAATAAATATGGAACCATACCTCACACTATAAAACAAGAACAATTACAAATGAATCAAACATTTCATTTCAGTGGAAAATTTAAAAAGTGAAAGAACAGGAAGAAAACAAGTTAGAATTCTTTTTTTTTTTTTTTTTTTGGATGTGTGAAGGTTTTCTGTCAGGGAATACTGAAGTGTTACTAGTTTGTCTATTAGAAAAAAAAGATAATTCTAGTACACACACTATAAACAAAGGGGAAATCAAAATCAAAATCTGGGAAAATATTTACAACCAGTATCAAATCACATTTCTTCTTTGTAAGAGGCTCCTTGAAATTAATACCAAAAAGACCTAAAATGAAATTTAAAAAATGACGAATACACCCAACACACATTTTAATTAAACACATGAAAAATGTGTAAACTCATTTAAGTAAGAAATACCCAAGTTGAAATTCCATGGAAATACTATCAAAATCTTTGCATACACTTTATGTTGGTAAAGCCTAACATAAGCAGGAATTTATCTGCATTAAAGGTGAACTTGAACAAAGTGGGGGTTAGAGGTGCCAACCCCCTTGCAGTCAAAAATCCTTGTATAACTTTCAACTCCCCCAGAACTTAACTAGTAATAGGCTACTGTTGACCAGAAACATTATCAATAACATAAATAGTCAATTAACAAATATTTTGTATGTTAAATGTATATGTTATATGTATGTTATATGTATTAATCTAGAAAAAAGAAGAGCTTATTAAGAAAATCATAAGAAAGATAAAATACATTTATAGTACTTTAAGTTTTTGTCATCTGCTTACAAGATAAATCATCTGTCTTTCATTACCTACATCAATATTGTCTTATATGATACAAAACACTGTAGATGTTTTACATATTACTAACAGTAGACATCAAAAATGAAAAGGTAGCACCAGAGGGCTACAATAATAAACAACAACAATAATAAACAACCTGATTAAAAAATGGGCCAAAGACCATAACAGACACCTCACCAAAGAAGGTACACAGGGCTTCCCTGGTGGCGCAGTGGTTGAGAGTCCACCTGCCGATGCAGGGGACCCGGGTTTGTGCCCCGGTCTGGGAAGATCCCACATGCCGCGGAGCGGCTGGACCTGTGAGCCATGGCCGCTGAGCCTGTGCGTCTGGAGTCTGTGCTCCGCAACAGGAGAGGCCACAACAGTGAGAGGCCCGCGTACCGCAAAAAAAAAAAAAAAGTGAACAGCATGTAGGAAAATAATAGAACTTCAAATTTAAAACTGAATGGAGAGGTGAAACAGAAGATTAGGAAAAACTGAGTGGAAAATCAGTGAATTAGAAAATAGAGCCAAATAAATTACATAAAGTAACTCACAAAGAGAAATGACATAAACAAAAAGAATCAAAGAAAACCTTAAGAGGCAGGGAGAAGTTTTAAGGTGTTTCTAATCAGAAGCCAAGGAGAACAGAAGAAAGCAGATAGGGGGTTGATAATGCTTGAATTAGCAAGAGCTAAGAAGTGTCTTAAAGTGAAGAAAGTTGGGGATTAGCTAAACAAGAACAAATTATACCAAGAAGGTTTAAATAAAGAAGCTCACTACTTATATCTCCTGTATATAACATATATTTAATAATAATAAGTATATTACATAAAATAAATAACAAATACATGTAATTTAATTTATTATTTAAATTAATAATAAAATGAAAAAATTATAAAACATGTTTCATAGTGGTAAACATGTTAATTACAATGATAATTAAATTGATTTTATAATATATAATAATGCAAATAGTAATACTTAATAAATGCAATTATTGTAATGATAGATAGTATTTTTCAGCATACGGTTGACCAGACACACTGTGTTAAGCTCCCAACATACATCGTCTCTCCTTTTTTCTCACGATCTTATCTCAGCATTTTCCTTAATGTTCCATTGTCATATAGATACCAAGTTTCATCTGCTATTCAATCTCAAAGAGTCTGTGTCCACTAATTACCTTTTTTTTCCCCAGTACTTTCTTCTTCTTTTTTTTTTTGGTTTATTTTAAATGATACTATATCTAACAGTTTTCAGACTATAGAGATATATTTAAATGAACATCATGTATTTAAATGAACATCATTCCATTTTTGTTACTACATTTTTTTCCAAATCATGCAACTTTTGAAATATCTTCAGGTTATAAAAATATTACCTGGAAATAGTTCCTGTTTTCTTGAGTAAATTTTGTGAACTATATCTAGCATATATATATATATGATATATCTAGCATATATATATATGATATATCCTCATAACTAGTGAAAAAGATACACAACTAGTCTTTTTTTTCAGAAGCCCTTGAGTCACCCTCTTCAAACAGTGCATGGGGCCAGAGATCCATAGAGAAGTGTCTCTATAGTCAGAATCCTCCCTCAAATTAATCCAAATTTTACTGCAGTATATATGATGAATGATCATCTTGATATGTGATTGGGATCTATATTTCATTTTAATCATATGTAGATTTTTTGTAATAGTTTAACTATTGTCTTCCTGTGGTTTCAAAGGAAGAGTAAGCTATTTTTAACTTCTGAAGATTTTATAAACGTGAATATTGTTACTTCAGATCAATGCAATTGATGGCCTAGTAAAAAAAAAAGCAAATCTAAAAAAAAAAAAGGAAGCCCTACTCAATTCATTTGCCACTACTAAAGAGAAAGGCAAGCATTTTAGTACAGTGTTAATTTTCTGTCCTACCCTCTCCTGTGTTTCACCTATGTTTTAGCATAACCATCTGTTTTACAACCCGTTTGAGTCCACATGACATCTATTACTCAGATTTATAAGACAGGTAATATTTAGCCAAATTAGCAATCAGAATGCCTGAATGTTTTAACATCATTTATAATTAACTTCCGGTATAATAACAAATAGGAACAGCCGCTGCAACAAACTCTGATTAGGCAGTCAAAGTGGGAATAATTCACATTTATGGAAGGCCCCAAACTCATCTTCAAGACACGTAATAACATCTCAGTAATAACCAGGCCACTGGGCATGAACATCCTGGTGTTTATTTAGCACAGGTGGAGAATCCTTCCAAAAAATGAGCCTCATCCCTCATCAACGCCAATAATTCTTGGAACTTGAGGATGAGATCTAACCCTAAGTTGTATTTATTCCTAGACTGAATCCAGAATTCACGGCTCCAACTTTATGTAATTACTGTGGCTCTGAATCCTTTCTAGTCACACATTCCCCCCCGCCCACCCTGTATTTCTAGGTCATTGAATAATGATCCAAAATCCTGTCCTTAAAAAATCAAAACAAAACAGAAAGTTGCATTTACTCTCAACAGCACTGTATAGCTTCTAAACTAAAAACTTCCCTTCACAGATGAGGAAACTGAAACCCAGAAATGAAGATAATTCCTTATGAGTTTACCCAGAACTAGTAGGAGAGCTAGGAATAATCCATCAGCTGTGATGCTTTTTATTATTCACGCTTGGTTTTCAGTCATAACTTCCAACTTTTTAAAAACAATAAGTCTATGGAATGTAAAATCCAAACTATTTTTATTAAAAAAGGGGGCAAGTTCTTTCAATGTTGCAAATAACAAAAAACAGTAGTACTATTAATATTAATAACAGTAGTATTATTAGTACAGTAATTAAAATTTATTTTGCATTTACTTTTGACAAGGCATTTTAATAAACATTTAATGCAGCCTTTCATCCTGATGACAACCTTTAGATTGATATTCTTCTTTCATTTTCATTCAGAAGTAACAAAATATTGCAGTCTTTAAAAAAACGTGTCTATATTCACTGTCTGAAATTGGAAGAACAAATCAGAGTCTTTTGGAGGAACGCAAACCATGCATTCAAACATATTTTCTTTTCAAACTGCCTTGGGATTGGCTGCTTTTGAGGGCTGTAAGGACAAATTCAGTAGCTGAACGGTTGGGAGAGTGATGACCATACTAGTTACAGTGTTTTTAATACCCTGTCTATCTTCCCTTCACCTTCTCATTCAGGCAGGAGAATTTCTCTCTGATACTACTTGGTCTGATAAAACCGTCAGTCACAGTGATGGACGATACCGTTATGACTCTTGAAATTCAAAAGTGACAAAGATGTACCTAAAACCAATAAACAGGGTAACATTAATTTAGGTTAAAAAAAATCAAAGATAGGAAGGCTTTAGGTATAGGTACACTGGGCTTCAAAATATACAATAAGAACAGTAATTTTTCCTCCTCCTTTTAAGTGTTGATTTTATTCTTAATCTGAATTCAGTGGCAAATTGTTGCCACAGATGTACTTTGTAACACAATCCCAGCTTCATGTCTAGTGGGGAAACACACTTGTTTTGCTCTCAGAAGTTGCGTTCTGTCTAATTGACTCCTGGTTTCACCTGCTGCGTCCTAAACTATTTAGAGTGATCGAGAATGTGGAATCCAGAAAATAATTTATATCAGTGAAGGGTTGGCCCCTGAAACTTCAGTTGGGTACATCACATCCAGTCCACACTGCCTGACAGTGTGAGTGGGGTGTTGGCTTAAACTTAACGAGGGGAGGTATTATTTTACCAGAAGAAGTTCACATGCCCTGGAGAAATCATCATAACAACAGCAATAGTGTACTAATAGCTCATGCAGATGGAGTGCTTGCTGTGTACTAGGCACTGACACAAGAAGTTTACATACAATAACTGTGTAATTCAAATCTACCAGATTTTTTTTTTTTTACCCGTGCTGTGTGGCTTGCAGACATCTTAGTTCCCCGATCAGGGATCTAACCTGGCAGTGAAAGCGCCGAGTCCTAACTCCTGGGCCACCAGGGAACTCCCTAGATAGTTTATTGTTTGGCCTCTTCACCATTGAATCTATTGAGACATAGGAAACATGAGTAGCTTGCTCTAGATGGACCATCTAATGTAAGCTAGATTTGGGCTTCAACTTTAGATTGCCTATTTGAAGGTTTTGTACCTAACCACAATGGTAAATGGTCTGTCTGCAGTGGACAGTCACATTCTCAGAGATGAAAGATGCAACAAACAAACTAGTAAACTAACTAAATGACTAAATAAGTAAATTTAAAAAAAACACAAGAAATCAGTAAATACATAAAATATTTGAAGAGGATAAGTAACTTCCAACTGAATAATTTACATCAAATCTGAAAAGAAGATGATACTCAAAATATAAATTTCAAAAATAAAAACAGTAACATCAATACAATCTTGAAAATGATGTAGAACTTCCTACCAGACAGTAACTTATTAGAAAGCTATAGACTTTAATATAAACTGATAATGACACAGTTTGGAAAAATAGCCCAGTGAAACAGAATAGTTAGTGCAGAATATCCCTTATAATGACATGCCTTTTCACTACAGTCGGAGAATATGTAGTCAGTTTTACAAATGCTGCTAGTTCAACTGGTTTTACATATGGACAAATAAATCCATCTTGACTCCTCCCTCACTCCTCCCTCACACCTTACAAAAGAGTTGCAGGTGGATTGTAAATCTAAATGAAAAAAATAAAAAATAAAATAAAAATATTTTAGAAGATAATGAGGAAAATATCTTTTTGTCTTATTTAATTTCAATAATATTTTGTGGTTTGCTTTTTCCCCCTCTTCTACTCACTGGATAATTTCAATTGTATCTATCTTCAATTGTACTGATTTCTTTCCTTCCACATGCTCAAATTTTTATTGAGTCTCTTTAATGGAATTTTATTTCATTTACTGTATTTTATAGCTGCAGAATTTCTATCTGGTTCTTTTAATACTTTCTGTAGTATCAGCCATGCATCGAGAAGGGTTCCAAGGGAACCTAGGGATGGTCAAACTCAGTGAATGGATGAATGAACAAAAAGTTGAGTGAGAATGTGAATGAACAAATGATCACTGAATAATTGACTTAAAGAATTAGGACTACTGACACATCTCTACTATTCAGTCTCTGGCCAGCACTTCACAATTATGGAAGCAGGAGTAGAGGAGAGTGATTTTTCATTTTATATTTCAACCCAAAGTGATCTTATCATAAAAGAGGCATGTAATTGTTTTTATTCTAAAGAGAACAGCAGCAGACACAGAAAATATACAAAAGTCAGACAAGGATCATTCTCAAGTAGAAGGAAATGGTGCTGTACTGCATCTTAGCTATTCCACTAACTGGTAAGGCCGACCCTTCTCACAAGAAATATGAAAGGGAATCCTTGAGCCTGAAATGAAAGAGCACTAGAGGGTAACTTCAATCCACACGAAGAATAAGGAGCATCAGGACAGTAACTGCAGAGGCATGAAAGGCAATGTGAAAGTGTTTTTGTTTGTCACTTTATGTTCTGTTTCATTTTTATTAATAATTATAACCCTGTGTTACTAGGCTTCTAACATAAAAGAGTGTGATTTGTATAACAATTACAGTACAAAGTAGGGGGTAGGATGTAAATTGGAGTAAATTTCTGTAGAGTATTGAAATTAATTTAATATTAAATTGAACTAGATTGTTTTAAGTTGAGGTGCATTTTCAGCTTTTTAACAATTACTAAATGACGGGCACTGTTATGAATTTTATGTATGTTATATACTTTAACATGTGGAAAAGCAATAAGGGCATGTAATTACAATATAATGTGGTAAATCAATGACAGATGTACAGACAGGGTGCCCTGGGAAGTCTGGGGTGGACCTAGATCAATGTTGAGGAGGTAACGGCTGGCCAGAATTTTGGTATATGACGGCAGTTCTTTCCAGGATTATGGGATGAGTAAACCGAAACACAGAAGAAAGAAATAATTGAAAGATTACTTGCTGAGTAAAACGGTTGGGAGCTCATTAAACATGCATATTAAAGTGGGGAAGGGTTGTGTATGAGGCTAGAGGGAAAAAAACACTACAAAACATGATTTTCTTAGTACAGGACCACTTTATATCATCAGTGAACGGTGAAATTGATATAAGCAGCATTGTGGACAGAAGAATAAGGTAAAAGATGTGGGAGATATGAGACTTTTACAGGAAACTTTTACCTCTGCTGCTCTTTTTTGATGGACTAGTTTCCTTAGTAGCAGCGTGGCTAAGACAGCACTGCAAGTATTCAGTTGCCCCAATTGTTAGTCTTCCGTTATCTCTGATAAGAGCTGGCATACCCCAGGAATCTTTGGGCACATCTTTGTCTATTTACAGCCACTCCCTTGGTTACTCCTATTCAATCTGCTGGCTTTACATGTGCAAGCCTATACTCCAGACTCAAATATCCAACTGCCCGATCAGTATTTCCACTTGGATATGTAATAGGCATCTCGTACTGAATGTGGCCAGTGCTGTGGTTCTGTTATTTCCTCACTTGCCTCCAAATCTGCTCGCCAGTTAATGTCCCCATTTCAGTGACATCCACATTTTTACATTTGCTCAAGCAAGCACACACACACACACACACACACACACACACACACACACACTTTTTAGGATAGCCCCCGAGTTCTTCTTTCTCTACAACCTACACATCATTGATAAATAAATCTCGCTGGCTCTAACATCAAAATATATACAGAACCTATTCTATGACCGCTTGTATATATTCATTGCTGCCACTCAAAACCTGAGAGTCCTTCCCTAACCTGCCCTGCTCAGCTTTCTGACAGCCTTCACTCCTGCTGCATTGACCCCCTCACTACTCCTAAGTGTAAACCTTCCTGCTTGCCATGCTTCCCACACCATCTTGCAGGGTTTTATCTATTACTCTCATGTGTACCTTACTTGGTCACATTATTTATCATTCCACCTCCCACACCTTTTCTGTGTTTTACTTTTATCTCTAGAACTTGTCCTCTAACAAAATGTTTATTGTACTTATCTTTGATCTTTCTGCCCTTTGGAGTGTAATATCCATGAGGGTACAGATTTTGTGTTTTGTTCACTCTCTCATTTGAAGTACGTTGAAGAGAAAATGGCCCCTTGTACACAAGCTGTAAATATTTAACGATGAAGAAATAACTTCAGTTGATTTGAAACATTACCTTGATGATAAAGAATGCTGCAATTCTCCAGTGTGGCAGATTCATTCCAGGTGTGCAAAAATTACTACCAAGTAGAACAGGCAAAGTGACAGAGATTTAAAAGTCTCTGGATTATTGACATTGACTATGATCACGTAAAGATAGAAGATAAATATTCTGTAAAGTATTGAGCAAAGCAAATCTCAGAAATCCCTGAGCTGAGATTGATAGTTAAGTAGAATTTAGTAGAGAAGTGGGAAGGAGAATAGCAGAAAAAGATGGAGGATGATGGACACACTTTGACAGGATAAGTCAGGGGATTAAACTTGGACCAGGAGGAATGTTGAAAACTCTTAAAATTTTATGGAACGTGTTAATTTCAGTTATGTAGTCAATTTCTTTGCTTCCTTTTTCTACCTACTCATTGTTTTTTTTAATCGCGGTTTCTTCTCATTACTTTGACAGGGCCTGTACCAGAGTCAAGATCTTGCATGTAGTTGGGATGGAAAAGAAAGTGATCAGCAGTTCTTGTAGGAAGTGAATTTTCTCTTTTTAGCACACCAGCTTGTTAGCTGTTCTCTTTAAGTAGTAGAGATGCTTAGTTGGACCATGTGGGGTTGGGGAGCCGTGGATGGGGACTAAATTACTGTGACGAACAATTAAGAAAACTGGTGATGATGAGGGGTGAGGGGGTGAGGATGGGCAGCTTCACAAGATCACAGGAAAAGTGACAGCAAGTTAATAGTTTAAGGGCAAAACAGTGCAGGAATTTTAGGAATAGACCAGTCTGATGTCCAATGCTAAATCCCACCTGGGCTGTGATGCTTCCTGCTCTTTCCTTGTCCTTTGAATCCGTAACAATGAGCTTCATGCATCTAATTATTTAGGTGGTTCTTTCATCCACAAAAGTATCTGAAGTATATCTCAGCCTTCTTAGAGCTTAACAGATAACAGAGATAGAAAATTCAGAGGAAACAAGAAACTGAGCTGGAAATGGGGAGTAGGTGCATGTAGTTCGCACAGGCCCCGAGACTTCCTCCCAGTTACCCCTAAAGATACTGTGATGGATCATAATGGGTTTACTGGAGAAAGATAAATGTCTTTCCAGCCAATCCTATTTTCCTATTATCAGGCAGGGTAATGCCCGGAAAGGGAGCCACTAGAAGAAACCTGGAGGGTTGAGTTCTGGATTAAAAAATGGCATCTGTACACCAACTGAATTTTACCTTTTTAGAAACTAAACTAGCCTTGTTGGTTACTTATATAAGTCATTCAGTCAATTTACCTTTAGAAACTCAAATGATTTTTTAAGTACTAATGCTCTGCCAACTATATGTATAGAAGTTATATAATAAATATAATAATTATACATACACGTATATGTATAAAATTTTGAAGCTTATAGTGTTTGGGGTTTCAGATAAATCTACTTATGATTTTCTCTCATCATCGTTACTGTCTGACATAATTTTTAATTCTTGCCACGTACTTTGGGAATGGAGTTTCAGAGGGCATTTCAGGTGGCATATTTGGGACAGTAGTGTTATTCCCTTGGTGATGATTGTGAGTTCTTTTCCCTAAAGGCAGAGCGTAACAAATCGTTTCCTCTTCCTTACCCTAAAACATCTCAAGTAAAATGGCCATAAGAATATATCCACATTTAGCAGGTGGGTGTACTTAGTTTATGTTACCAAAAATCCTGTAGCTTCAACCCTCAGCCTACATAAATGGTGGGATTGTGTCATCTCGATGTTCTACAAAGGCCAAGGCCAGCTGGGGCTGCTCACAGAGCCAGGCACCTGCATCCTCTACTTTTGTTCTTCTCATAATTTTCGAGCATGTGTGCAGGGGGTATAATGCACGATGTCACGTGAGGCAGAGTTGGCCTAAAAAAATCTCATTAACCAACACTTGAATTCGTAACTGGAGTGCCTGTGTCATAGCACATCCTAAATTATGTGATTACACTCTGATTTCACTTAAATGGACAGTACATTCATTTTTTTTCCAAAGAGAATCTTTAATAGAGGATGGATTAATTTTGTTGTAGTAGTATCAAGGAGGTGGTATGAAGGATGAAATCTTTTGATTTTCTAGATTGTCCTTTGAATATTTGTTTTCCTTTTTATTGAATAGACTCACCTTCCTAGTAAAAGGGCAAGGAGATACAATTTGAATGTGTAACTGCCTTAAGTGCATTCTAATCTGGAAAATGTCCATCAGAATGTTTGGGATTTGCTTCAGGGAGCATGAATGGTAGGGGTGGAGAGTGAAATCGCAAATTACATTAAAGGTAATTTTTGAGGGGCAGAATATTGCATCTTTGTGATCCTTAGAATGTTATTATTGATTATGCTTTGCTATGAGAATTGCTATAAAAAATTGGGTGCAAAAATCAACATGAAAATTTGGCTGCAAATTGTTTGACAACTTGCCTGAAAAAAAGTGCATTACTTGACATAAAGGTGAGAGTACATTCACTTCTGTATAGAAGTGCTTATTGACATTTTGTCAGTACTAACATTCACTTATTTTATTGGGCTTTTGTTATGACATATTTTGAATATATATATATATATATATATATATATAATTTATCTATCTATCTATCTACTTATTTTGGCTGTGCCAGGTCTTAGCTGTGACACACGGAATCTTTTGTTGCTGCATGCGGACTATTATTTGCTGCATGCAAACTCTTTGTTGTGGCATGCTGGATCTAGTTCCCCCACCAGGGATCAAACCTGGGCCCCCTGCTTTGGGAGTGCAGAGTCTTACCCACTGGACCACCAGGGCAGTCTCTCAGCGTATATTTTTAATTTTAGAAAACAATATTAAAAAGTATCCAAAAGACATGAACTATGATATTAGTGCTCTAAAGTCTAGTGTATTTGTGATTAATTTATAATTAATTTATTAAAGTATAGTGTATTTTAGATTAATTTGTTTCAACTATAATGTTGATATTGATGGGTTCACTGACACTCTTAAGTTTTTTTGTAAAAATTCCTTTTATCTTATTTCAAAGTTATTTTAATGTGTGTGGTTTAATACCTTCAAGAAGAGTATAATGACCATGAACTTTGATGTTATATTATTCTTTAAATATGGATATTTTATAATGTACTTATTTTAAAATAAAAATTAAACCAACTAAGCTATAGTCATTAACTGAACATTTCGTTTTCTAAATTTTTAATATTCAATGCGAGATTTTTTGAAATTAGATGGGTTTGTTGAAATCTCGAGTAGTCAAGTCTTAAAATATAAGTTGCTAGTTTACTATCTCCACTGTATTTCATGGAAATGACTTTATCTTTTCTTTGAACATTGAGATAGTAATAGAAATTCAATACCACCATTGAAGATCAGAAATAATTTTAAATGTTTCATGAGAACTGATACCATTTGGTATTATAAAATTGTATTTTATGCTTAAAAAGTCTTAAGGATCTGTCTTTTGTATGTATGTATGTATGATGTATGTATGAGTAGAGAGTTTAAAGTAGCGTAAGAAATACAGAGATGAGAAAAAGAAGCAGAATTTAAGCATCCTCTAGTAGCACTCTCTTGTCAAATTATATATATATATATTTTGGCAATATGGCACCTCTATCCTGTCTGCTGTGGATCTATGGTTGCTCCTTTTAAACAAACTAAGAACCTATGTTCTCAGTTCTGTACATCTGTGTAAGTGATTGATCCTTTAAAGAACAGTAGAATTCTGTATATCAGATTCAGAAAGCCTCCAATGATTTTGTAATACCAACTTTATTTTATGCACTTCTGCATCACAGTGGCAATAAAAAGACTATTGAATGGCCGTGTGTGGTAATTATTATAGAGTTATGTGGTTATAGAATGAAGCTTCTTTTGGAAATGTGATGAACTGCTCTGCAGTTGCTACAGCAGACACAAAGATAGATAATAATAGAACATTCAAGCAAATGCCATATGGGCATTGGAAAAGGGACAAGTACCAATGCAGTAGGATTAAGCCAGATCACGAATTTTGAAAGAATGAACTGAAATAGTGTGGAATGTGCAGGAATTATTACTTTCGTTAGTCCTGTTAGCTAAGTGAATCCTTAAATAGCTGATTTTAAGTTATATGTAAGGATAATTATAACACACTTGTTAAAATAAAAATGTCATCAATACCAATTTTTACTTGCACACTTGAAAACAGACAAATGTTATTAACAGAATTTAAAATTGCAATCTAAAAAAGCAATAGCAATTAAGGGCAATGATTTTAATAGTAATATAGGCTGTATGTGGTTTTCAGTACTCATGAAACAAGTTTTTGTTCTTAACTGTGGTGGAGTTATAAATCAGATTGCTATTAGGTTTTAACATTCCTTTCCCTTCCAAATGAATGTCTCTCAATATTAGAAGTATTTTCCAGAATTTAGGGAAAAAATATACTGATATATCAAGGACATTAGGGATATCTCAAAGGAAAATAAATGCATAAATATATAATTAAGGTCCTAGGCAATTTTCCCTGAATTCAAATATATATTTTTATTTTCAAATTCAAGCTTTGATTTACAATTCAGTGATTTTAAATTTCATCAGATTTGTCGTCACAATTCAGTTTAGAAACCTAGTATTTCCTACTGACTGTTCCTGATGATTTTGCTCTCCTTATTCCTAGGTTAAACGATTTTGCTGATTGCATTTGTTTTAATTTCACATTCAATTGCATCACCTTGATGTATCCATCTCAGTGTGTTGTTACTGTTTTATTTTTTATAATCTATTAATTTTGGCATATTTATAGATTTCCCTGAAGAATACAAGGAGATCCTCTATAATGTTTACTCAGATTCCCCCTGATTGTAATATCTTGCTAACTATATCACTTCCAGGAACGTGGCATTGATACAATCTGTCAGTCTTATTCAGATTTCATCAGTTTCACATGCATTCATTTTACAGCCACAGGTATACCTCCCTCCCTGGCAGCCTACTTTTGTCATGTCAGGAAAGTTGGCTATTTTCCCTCAGCATAAAATCCTTGAGATCCATAAACTGCAGAGTCAAGAATATGTTCCTTTTTTTTGGCTGAATGGTATGGATTTACTCTGTTCAAGCACCCTTAAGTTGAAAGACATCTGAGCTGTTTCCAGTTTGGGGCTATCACAAATAAAACTTTTGCATATATTTGAGTATAGGTTTTTGTGTTGTATAAGATTTAATTCCTCTGGGATAAATATGCAAGAATAAAATTGCTTCATCACATGACACGTGATTGTCTAATTTAGAAAAGAACTTCCATACACTTTTCCAGAGGGACTGTACCATTTACAGTCCCAGCAGCAAAGTGATCCATTTCTTCACAGCCTTTTCCGCATTTGATATTAGTGCCATTTTCTATTTTTTTTTTTTATTTTAGCTGCTCTAGTAGGTGTGACATCTCAGTGTCCTTTCATTTCACATTCCCTTAAGGACTAAAAATGTTGAATATCTCTTCATGTGTTTATTTATGAACTGTATGTTCTCCTAAGTAAATCTCTCTTCGAGTCTTTTGCTCATTTTCTAATTGACTTCTTTTGTTCTTGATTTTTTTTTTTTTGGGCTGCGTTGGGTCTTTGTTGCTGTGTGCTGGCTTCTCATTATGGTATCTTCTCTTGTTATGGAGCACGGGCTCTAGTCGCGCGGGCTTCAGTAGTTGTGGCTCGCAGGCTCTAGAGCGCAGGCTCAGTAGTTGTGGTGCACGGGCTTAGTTGCTCCGCGGCATGTAGGATCTTTCTGGGCCAGGGATCGAACCTGTGTCCCCTGCATTGGCAGGCGGATTCTTAACCACTGTGCCACCAGGGAAGCCCCCTGTTTTTGATGCTTGTATTTTCAGAGCTCTTTATATATTCTAGATAATACATCTTTGTCCAATATGCGATCAGCAAATATCTTCTCCTAGTCTGTAGCTTCTCTACATCCTCTAAACAGGGTTTTTTCTTTATTTTTTTTTAATTTAATGAGTTTCAGTTTATCTTTTTTTTTTTCTTTATGGGTCATGCTTTTGATGTCAGGTCTCTCTGCCTAGTCCTAAAACCTAAGAATTTTTCTATTTTTTATTGTAAATAGGTTTATAGTCTTAATGCACACAGTATTCTAAATATCTCTGTCAGTACTGATTTCTTTCTTAGTGTATTCATTTACATAATTTTATTAATGGTTGTTTTTGTTATTACAGTATACTCACTACGATCTACTGGTATTGCCATTTTCACTGCTACGTAACTGTGTCTTCATATTTCGATATATTAAATTTTTATTTTCATTCACACATATATGTGTTTCTTCTAGACAGCATATAGTTAAATCATATGTATTTTTAATCCACTCTGCCATCTCAGACATAGAATTAGAGAGAGAGTGCAATCCAAGACCAGCTTTGCCAGCCCCCAACTATTTGAGTCTTTCCATCCCAGGCATTAGACATGGGATTTAGTAAAATGATCCCAGCACTCAACCTTCAAACCAAACTAGATGATTCTGAGTAGAACGAAGAGACGCTCAGTCTATCAACCTCTACAGAAACCGGGAGAGATAGGAAGGAAGTATGGTTGATTTAAGCCACTATGTATGGGGCTTAAATGGGACAAATTTCTTTTGTCACCAATAGATAATTTGTTTGCTACATGAAAAAAAAAAAAGGAAGAATTCCACTAGCATAATTTAGAAGGGAAAAAATCCAGACACAAAAGTATACACAGTATGTGATTTGACTTATATAACATTCAGGAAAGGTAGACCCAACCTATGGAGATAGAAGTTAGAATAGTGGTTAACTTAGGTGCTATAATGAAGAGAAGAGCATGACAGAGGTTATTAAATATTTTGTTTTCTTTTTCTATATTTGTCTTGTATGGTAGTTAAACTCATTTTGTTATAAAAATAATGACAAACTACATTTGGGATTCTCTGTATATTTGTAATAATCAAATAATAAAAAATGACCAATAATGAACAGATAAAAATAAATAAAAAATAAATTACCACTTAGTGCATGGGAAAAATTCTTTAATATTCCACCATTTATATTTTATTTTACATTTTTATAACCATAAAAAAGGTAACTAGAACATGTACCGCATGGCTAAGTTTCTAGTTATGTCAGTCTCTGCCTAGAATTCAATTGTGTTCTTCTTCTTAAAATTGAGGTCACTTTGAAGCCCTCAACCTCACATCCTATGTAAGGACTGTTTCTGATTATAATCAGGAGAGATTCAAAGAACTCTGGGACAAATTTTGATCCTAAGCAAAACATTTCCTTTTTGCTTATCTAATTTGAACACTGTGCCTCATTTGTGATTTAAAAATATCAACCTTCTTCCCAATAAACTGACCCCCCATTACCATCAGCTGTTAGAAATTGACCGTTGTGTATTTGAGTGCTATGTGTCCTGTGTCTGAGTCCCCATATTTGTAATTTCCTAACAGAGATCATAAGTAAAAGTGCAAACTATAATTCTATTCACGTAAATAGCCTTCTGTGGGCTAAATTGGTTTAGGCATAATTTATCGTCTCACAGTATGGACCAAGCAGCAGGTAAACTAATCTCACAACAAAAGGGAAATAGATTATTTTGACTTTGTCCCTTGTTAGCAATGTCCTTACCACAGCTCTTCTCTCTTTAAAAAGTTCCAAAAATGAATTAAATTCCCATTTTTATCTCATACATATTCCAGAAATACTCCACTATCTCAGCCTCCTCCAAATACATACCTGTGAATATAAGACTTCTACCCATATAACATGCCCTGTGTCCCATCCCCTCTTAATCTTTCTCTCTCATTGAACCACACTGTGAAATTGTGATATATTGTTTTACATTAATTTTTCCTGCTTCATATTAAGACATGTTTGGCTAATTGCTTGAGTCTGGGTAGCTCCTGTCTCAAGACTGTTAATTGAATGTACTATGTTTTTACCTCCCATTTCATACTCCAACGTATTTCAAGAGAAGTCACACGTGGACAAAAGTATCTTTCACCTCAACTTGTTATACACTATGTGGCTTAGGCAACAGATTAGTATTTCTTTGTGCTTTTATATAATATATAAAAATATAAAAATAAAATAAATTATTTATATATGTGTATATATTTATATATATATATATTTATTTATTTATTAGAACAGCTTGATTTTCCTGTTTTCTCTTTTCAGAGCTCTGAAAAAATTCCCTTACAGAGCAGTGGGGTCAGAGTCGTACACTGATCTCACACACTCATTCTACTCTGATCAAAACCAGTGGTCTCTTTGATACTGACCCATTAATTTAAGATAAGTTGAACACATCTTTCTGGCCATAAGAAATTCCTTCCTGGGCTCTTCATGCACATACCTGCATGGCAAGTCTGCTTCAAATCCCAGCAGATCTGCTGACATGGTCTTTGGAGAACAGTGTTCAGGCTGGATCTTGAAAGGCCAAGGGCAAAGTAAAATATTATAGAGTACACAAATTACAGTACATAGAGTTTTCTCCTGGAACATTTTTAAAGGGGCTGTGATCACTCTGGCTGCAGCTGTTTCATGGACCTTCCCAGTGATGTTTGCACTTTATCCTGTTATCTGCCAATTTTGCCTGTCACCTCTCTGTGTCCTTTCTTTGCCTCCAAAATGCACTTCCTTCTAGAATCTTTAGCCAAGTCTTATATTGCCACACTGATGGCCTGGTCCTGGATTCTCCAGTTAATAAGACTTAACTTCAGGCCTCTGTCCTTATGCAGGATAAAGTTCTTTGAGTCTTCCACCTGCCTTCTTTTCAATAATTCATCAGGGAACATGATGTTAATTACAGTTATTCAGCTGAAGTATTGTAGCAATAAATGCACATAGTCAGGAATACACATGTATAAAAATACTTGGAACCGTATGAAAAGAGCATTTTTAAAAAGTTAAAGCACTTGAATTGGTATTAGAATTTAACCTACTTTATGAAATATCCTGTGATACTAGAAACCCCATATATTCATGAGTTCTAAAATCTATTTTTATAGAAAGGCCAATATAAAGGAATGCCCTCGTTTAACTTTTCTCCTTCTCTTTTCTTTGCACATTTTAATTATAGCCATTTCCTTTGGAAATGTATTTTTGGACTGTGTTACTCTAATCTTCTGTTTTAAAATTATTTCAGGAAAATTCTTACTGAATGAATTCTGGCTCCAGGTTATGAGTAAGATACTTTGGTGCGGGGGGCTTACTCATATCACAAATGGATTAAATTCCTACTTCCCCTTAATTTACTCCCTTCCCTGTCATTCAACCATCTCACCTCTGCTTCAGCTCAATTTCTTCTCTGCCCTGTATAATGCATGATGTCACATCTGAGAAACACAAATGACTACATGCCACTTCACCTCCATTAACTGCCCTGGGTTTCTCCTCTGTGAAAGGAGACAGTAAAGGACGCCTGATCGAACATTTGTATGTCAGGCACAAAAGGGTGGATGTGGCCTCGATGTCACCATGCAGCTGACAGTGGGAAATTACATGTACACACATGCCACATGTGGTGCTCACGGAGCTGTGTTTGAAATCTCTGCACCACGTGTCAACATGCTGTGTTAGAGGCTTAATGAAAATGCCAGAAAAGTAAAGGTCTCCCAGTCCTCAGAAGGTTAAAGACTTGAGAAGTACGTCAGAGTGGGCTTTCCCTAGTTCCTTCCATTAATACTGTCTGTGATGATCAACACACTTTGTGATAAAATGCCTTTGGAGTTGGACGTGTCTGACAGTCATTGTCATTTCCACGGGGCAGTCTCTAACCAATGCATTTCACAGATGAGTGAGACAACATACGGAGGACACTTGCATTACAACCTGAGTCCAATGGCCTGAACATTATAAAATGGGTATTTTCCTATTGCCTGACATTCCTTAAAATAATTGAGGATGTTAGAGTCAAGGAGAATCACTACTACTTTAGAATTCTTACGCAAGATTAATAATGAATATACAACATTCATATACAGCCTGGGTTGAATTTCTAGCTTATATTGAAGAGCAAACTCTTAAATATCAATGGGGTTTTTTTGTCATAGCAGAAACAAAGCACTTGCCTTTACTCCAAAAGTGTCAGTTGTATTTAACAATCTTAGGAATTTATTTCCAAATTATTTGCAAGACAGATACATTCAGGACCATAGAGGCAAGGGGATCCCACTAAGAATGCATATAGTATTTATACAATTTTTGATAAATTCAGGTTCCCATACGTCATATAAGAAGTTCT
Organism: Monodon monoceros; assembly: GCF_005190385.1. Taxonomy (NCBI): domain Eukaryota; kingdom Metazoa; phylum Chordata; class Mammalia; order Artiodactyla; family Monodontidae; genus Monodon; species Monodon monoceros. Next base: position 5,741,067 of record NW_021703765.1, on the reverse strand, counting down.
CGATTTGATTAGAATGTTTCCAGGAGAGCCAACATCCTTAAGAAGGGATCAAATTCTGTCTCTTAACATTAAAGCTAACTGTGCTTCACTAAACAGCATATTAGAATACATTTCATTTGCATAAAATATATTTCGTAAAAGATTATAAAGCAAATCCAATTTCTGACCTTCTAAAGGAAAAAACCTTGCATGCTGTATTTCTTTTTCTTGCTGTTTTTAAACTTGACACAAATTTTGATATCAGCATTTTGAACCTGTTATCCATTACAGCTTCAAGAATGTGCCCTACTGTCTGCGTGCTGTCTGGGGCTGAGCCAGTGGGTGATGAGGTATTATGCAATTTAAAATAGCCTGAGGAAGCCCCATGGCAAAGCTTGCAGTTCATTCTGTGCATGTGTATATATATATATGTATTTTTCTAGTTATATTTTATTTTTGAAAATCCACATTCAAATATAGTTAGAGTCATATTTTGGAGTGAAGCAAAACGTCATGATAGCTGCACATGCTATTTAGGATGGAACACATTCCAACGTAATGATAGTTATTTTCCTGTCAACTGCCATTCTGCAGGCAAATATTCATCTGAACACAAGCCGCGTTCATTGTCTCAAGATAGGCAGAATTTACAAAGCTCCATAATAATTTTGCCGTCTCAGGAGAAATATCTTCAATGTATGCCTTATGAGTAAAGAAAAGACTAAGGAATGAGACTGTATTTATGTTGCCTCTTATATGACAGTCACTTTTCTAGGCACTATCTCGTTACAGCAAATCAGTCAGGAAATGCTCTACAAAATGTCATTAAATTGTCTAGTCCTTTTAGTCAAATCTAATTGGAAAAAAATCCTTTTATCTGGTTTTTAAAATATCCTAATTGATTCTTTCTTGGTGTCATTCAAACAGACTTCATTGAGGAACACACGCCAGGAAGAGAATGGTAACAAACACACAAAGGACTATGAAAAATTGAAATCTTCTGACCAAAATATGGCCTTCATTAAATGTGACTATTCTTAAAACTCTACACAAATATTTCCATTTACCAAGAATGAATACACAAAGCATTCTCTCTCACTCACTCTGTCTTACTTTCCCCCAATTTATTATTTGAATAAAAGTCATAGTAACATTGTTTATGAATTTGCTTCTGCTAATCCTTTTTAAAGCTTAAAATAACATTTGATGGATGTAAAAAAATCAATTGACATAAGAATGTACCATCTTCTTCACAGGGCAAAATATTTTGTGAGAAAAACAAATATTTGGGTCACGTAAATTGAGTAGACAATAAAATGATAAATATTAATTTAAGAACACATTTCATACACAGTCAAAATTAATACATCCAACTGATCTAACATCTGAATTTGTCTTTTATTTTTTTCAAATATAGTCACCTACCACAATACTATTGCTATAAACAAGCACTCAGGTAACGTCTTCACTTCCTTGATGAAATAGCTAAACACAGTTTCCCTTAAGCTGTAATAGTATATGGAAAACAGAAACCATATTTTTTCTATAATCAAACTTACTAAAAATAATGTTAGTGCTTTGTCAAGGTAAATCACTCTGTGGAATAAACCTTGAGATAATAAAGCAAATAAAATTTAAATTGTATAAAAATTTATCCCAGTAAAATCCCCCTATGGTTTGCCTACTACAGTGATTAAATGTGTTGTTAATTTCTACAACATATTTAGCAAATTACTCTTCTTTCTTTTAAACATCTTTATTGGAGTATAATTGCTTTACAATGGTGTGTTAGTTTCTGCTGTATAACAAAGTGAATCAGCTATACGTATACATATATCCCCATATCTCCTCCCTCTTGTGTCTCCCTCCCATCCTCCCTATCCTGCCCCTCTAGGTGGTCACAAAGCACCGAGCTGATCTCCGTGTGTTATGCACCTGCTTCCCACTAGCTATCTATTTTACATTTGGTAGTGTATATATGTCCATGCCACTCTCTCACTTTGTCCCAGCTTACCCTTCCCCCTCCCCGTGTCCTCAAGTCCATTCTCTAGTAGGTCTGTGTCTTTATTCCCATCCTGCCCCTAGGTTCTTCATAACCATTTTGTTGTTCTTTTTTTTAGATTCCATATATATGTGTTAGCATACGGTATTTGTCTTTCTCTTTCTGACTTACTTCACTCTGTATGACAGACTCTAGGTCCATCCACCTCACTACAGATGACGCAATTTCATTTCTTTTTATGGCTGAGTAATATTCCATTGTATATATGTGCCACATCTTCTTTATCCATTCATCTGTTGATGGACACTTAGGTTGCTTCCATGTCCTGGCTATTGTAAATAGAGCTGCAATGAACATTGTGGTATGTAACTCTTTTTGAATTATGGTTTTCTCAGGGTATAATGTCCTGATGCATCTCTTACCAAGGTCCTGACACTGTTGCTAAGTAGGCCCTGATGCTGTGCCTAACTCAGGCTCTGATGCTGTCCATAACTCGGGCCCTGACAATGTCTTAAACTAAGGTCCTGATGCTGTCCCTAGCTAAGGCCCTGACAGTAGTCCTGACACAGGCCCTAACACTGTCCCCAACTAAGGCCCTGACGCTAGGCCTAACTCAGGCATTGATGCTAGGCCTAATTCAGGCCCTGACTCTGTCCCTAATGAAGGCCCTGAAGCTTTCCCTAACATAGCCTCTTCTGCCGTCAATAACTGAAATCTTGACACTATCCTTAATTTATGTCCTGATACATGTCTTACCAAGGTTTTGACACTGTCCCTAAGTAAACCCTGATGCTATGCCTAACTCAGGCCCTTACGAAGTCCCTAACTCAGGCTGGCTCTGATGCTCTCCCTACCTCAGTCCCTGACGCTGGTCCTAATTAAGGTCCTGACGCTCCCAGTAAGTTCTTGACACTAAATCAAGCTCTTTCCCTGTTGCTGTGCCTAGATAATGTCCTGACTCTGATTATAGCTAAACCATGATGCTGTCCCTAAGGCCTTGATGCTCGTCCTAACTCAAGCCCTGACTCTGTCTCTAACTAAGGCCCTGAAGCTGTCCCAAAGGGAGGCCCTGCTACCATCAATAACTAAAGTCCTGAAACTATTGTTAGCTAATGTCCTGAGGCATCTCTTACCAAGGTCCTGACAAGGTCCCTAAGTATGGCCCTATTACTAGTCCTAACTGAGACACAGACACTGTCCCTAACGAAGGCCTTGATACTAGTCCTAACTCAGTCCATGGTGCTAGGCCTAACTCAAGCCATGATGCTAGACCTAATTCAGGCTGTGACTGTGTCCCTAATTAAAGCCCTGAAGCTTTATGATTTATGCCATAAAGTGTTCTGCCTGTGTTTTCCTCTAAGAGATTTATAGTGTCTGGCCTTACATTTATGTCTTTAATCCATTTTGAGTTTATTTTTGTGTATGGTGTTAGGGAGTGTTCTAATTTCATTCTTTTACATGTAGCTGTCCAGTTTTCCCAGCACCACTTATTGAAGAGGCTGTATTTTCTCCATTGTATATTCTTGCCTCCTTTATCAAAGATAAGGTGACCATAGGTGCGTGGGTTTGCCTCTGGGCTTTCTATCTTGTTCCATTGATCTATGTTTCTGTTTTTGTGCCAGTACCATACTGTCATGATTACTGTAGCTTTGTAGTACAGTCTGAAGTCAGGGAGATTTATTCCTCCAGCTCCGTTTTGCTTTCTCAAGATTGCTTTGGCTATTCTGGGTCTTTTGTGTTTCCATACAAATTGCGAAATTTTTTGTTCTGGCTCTGTGAAAAATGCCATTGGTAGTTTGATAGGGATTGCACTGAATCTGTAGATTGCTTTGGGTAGTATAGTCATTTTCACAATGTTGATTCTTCCAATCCAAGAACATGGTATATCTCTCCATCTGTTTGTATCATCTTTAATTTCTTTCATCAGTGTCTTACAGTTTTCTGCATATAGGTCTTTTGTCTCCTTGAGTAGGTTTATTCCTAGGTATTTTATTCTTTTTATTGCAATGGCAAATGGGAGTGTTTCCTTAATTTCTCTTTCAGATTTTTCATCATTACTGTATAAGAATGCAAGAGATTTCTGTGCATGAATTTTGTATCCTGCTACTTTACCAAATTCATTGATTAGTGCTAATAGTTTTCTGGTAGCATTTGTAGGATTCTCTATGTATAGTATGTCATTTGCAAACAGTGACAGTTTTACTTCTTCTTTTCCGATTTGGATTCATTTTATTTCTTTTTCTTCTCTGATTGCTGTGGCTAAAACTTCCAAAACGATGTTGAATAATAGTGGTGAGAGTGGACAGTCTTGTCTTGTTCCTGATCTTAGAGGAAATGCTTTCAATTTTTCACCATTGAGGATGATGTTGGCTGTGGGTTTGTCATATATGGCCTTTATTATGTTGAGGTAAGTTCCCTCTGTGCCTACTTTCTGGAGGGTTTTTATCATAAATGGGTGTTGAATTTTGTCAAAAGCTTTTTCTGCATCTGTTGAGATGATCATATGGTTTTTCTCCTTCAATTTGTTAATATGGTGTATCACCTTGCTTGATTTGCATATATTGAAGAATCCTTGCATTCCTGGGATAAACCCCATTTGATCATGGTGTATGATCCTTTTAATGTGCTGTTGGATTCTGTTTGCTAGTATTTTGTTGAGAATTTTTGCATCTATGTTCATCAGTGATATTGGCCTGTAGTTTTCTTTCTTTGTGACATCTTTGTCTGGTTTTGGTATCATGGTGATGGTGGCCTTGCAGAATGAGTTTGGGAGTGTTCCTCTCTCCGTTATATTTTGGAAGAGTTTGAGAAGGATAGGTGTTAGCTCTTCTTTAAAAGTTTGATAGAATTCATCTGTGAAGCCATCTGGTCCTGGGCTTTTGTTTGTTGGAAGATTTTTAATCACCGTTTCAATTTCAGTACTTGTGATTGGTCTGTTTATATTTTCTATTTCTTCCTTGTTCAGTCTCAGAAAGTTCTGCTTTTCTAAGAATTTGTCCATTTCTTGCAGGTTGTCCATTTTATTGGCATATAATTGCTTGTAGTAATCTCATGATCCTTTGTATTTCTACAGTGTCAGTTGTTACTTCTCCTTTTTCAGTTTTAATTGTACTGATTTGAGTATTCTTTTTTTCTTGATGAGTATGGCTAATGGTTTATCAATTTTCTTTAACTTCTCAAAGAACCAGCTTTTAGTTTTATTGATCTTTGCTATCGTTTCCTTCATTTCTTTTTCATTTATTTCTGATCAGATCTTTATGATTTCTTTCCTTCTGCTAACTGGGGATTTTTTTGTTCTTTCTCTAATTGCTTTAGGTGTAAGGTTAGGTTGTTTGAGATGTTTCTTGTTTCTTAATGTAGAATTGTACTGCTATAAACTTGCCTCTTAGAACTGCTTTTGCTACATCCCATAGGTTTTGGGTCATCATGTTTTCACTGTCATTTTTTTCTAGATAATTTTTGATTTCCTCTTTGATTTCTTAAGTGATCTCTTGGTTATTGAGTAGCGTATTGTTTAGCCTCCATGTGTCTGTATTTTTTACAGAGTTTTTCCTGTAATTGATATCTAGTCTCGTAGAGTTGTGGTCGGAAAAGATACTTGATATGATTTTAATTTTCTTAAATTTACCAAGGTTTGATTTGTGACTCAAGATATGATCTGTCCTGGAGAATGTTCCATGAGCACTTGAGAAGAAAGTGTACTCTGTTGTTTTTGGATGGAATGTCCTATAAATATCAATGAAGTCCATCTTGTTTAATGTATCATTTAAAGCTTGTGTTCCCTTATTTTCATTTTGGATGATCTGTCCATTGGTGAAAGTGGGGTGTTAAAGTTCCCTACTATGAATGTGTTACTGTTGATTTCCCCTTTTATGGCTGTTAGCATGTGCCTTATGTATTGAGGTGCTCCTCTGTTGAGTACATAAATATTTACAATCGTTATATCTTCTTCTGAATTGATCCCTTGATCATTATGTAGTGTCCTTCTTTGTCTCTTGTAATAGTCTTTGTTTTAAAGTCTATTTTGTCTGATATGAGAATTGCTACTCCAGCTTTCTTTCAATTTCCATTTGCATGGAATATCATTTTCCATCCCCTCACTCTCAGTCTGCATGTTTCCCTAGGTCTGAAGTGGGTCTCTTGTAGACAGCATATATATGGGTCTTGTTTTTGTATCCATTCATCCAGTCTATCTTAAGGTTTGAGCATTTAATGCATTTACATTTAAGGTAGTTATTGATATGTATGTTCCTATTACCATTTTCTAAACTGTTTTGGGTGTGTTATTGTAGGAATTTTCCTTCTCTTGTGTTTCCTGCCTAGAGAAGTTCCTTTAGCATTTGTTGTAAAACTGGTTTGGTGGTGCTGAATTCTCTTAGCTTGTGCTTGTCTGTAACAGTTTTAATTTCTCCTTTGAATCTGAATAAGATCCTTGCTGTGTAGAGTAATCATGGTTGTAGGTTTTTCCCTTTCATCACTTTAAATATGTCCTGCCACTCCCTTTTGGCTTGCAGAGTTTCTGCTGAAATATCAGCTGTTAACCTTATGGGGATTCCCTTGTACATTATTTGTTGCTTTTCCCTTGCTGCTTTTAATAGTTTTTCTTTGTATTTAATTTTGATAGTTTGCTTAATATGTGTCTTGGCGCGTTTCTCCTTGGATTTATCCTGTATGGGACTCTCTGCACTTCCTGCACTTGATTGACTAGTTCCTTTGCATATTAGGGAAGTCTTCAACTATAATCTCGTCAAATATTTTCTCAGTCCCTTTCTTTTTCTCTTCTTCTTCTGTGACCCCTATAATTCGAATGTTGGTGTGTTTAATGTTGTCCCAGATATCTCTGAGACTGTCCTCAATTCTTTTCATTCTTTTTTCTTTATTCTGCTCTGCGGTAGTTATTTCTACTGTTTTATCTTCCAGGTCACTTATCCATTGTTCTGCCTCAGTTATCCTGCTGTTGATTCCTTCTAGAGAATTTTAAATTTCATTTATTGTGGTTCATCATTGTTTGTTTGCTCTTAATTCTTCTAGGTCCTTGTTAAACGTTTCTTGTATTTTCTCCATTCTGTTTCCAAGATTTGGATCATCTTTACTATCATTATTCTGAATTCTTTTTCAGGTAGACTGGCTATTTCCTCTTCATTTGTTTAGTCTGGTGGGTTTTTACCTTGCTCCTTCATCTGCTGTGTATTTCCCTGTCTTCTCATTTTGATTAACTTACTGTGTTTGGGGTCTCCTTTTCGCAGGCTGCAGGTTCATAGTTCCCATTGTTTTTGGTGTCTGCCCCTAGTAGGTAAGGTTGATTCAGTGAGTTGTGTAGGCTTCCTGGTGGAGGGGACTAGTGCCTGTGTTCTGGTGCATGAGGCTGGGTCTTGCCTTTTTGGTGGGCAGGACCACGTCCGGTGGTGTGTTTTGGGGTGTCTGTGACCTTATTATGATTTTAGGCAGCCTCTCTGCTAGTGGGTGGGGTTGTGTTCTTGTCTTGCTAGCTTTTGGCATGGGGTTTCAAGCACTGTAGCTTGCTGGTCATTGAGTGGAGCTGGGTCATAGTGTTGAGATGGAGATCTCTGGGAAAGCTTTTGCCATTTGATATTATGTGAGGATGGGAAGTCTCTGGTGGACCAATGTCCTGAACTCAGCTCTCCCACCTCAGAGGCTCAGGCCTGACTCCCAGCCCGAGCACCAAGTCCCTGTCAGCCACACAGTTCAGAAGAACGGGGGGGTGGGGGGAAAGAAAGAAAGAAAGAAAGAAAAAATAAAATAAAATTAAGTTACTAAAATAAGAAATAAAAAAGATTGTTATTAAAAATTTTTTAATTGAAAAGTAATTAAAAAAGAAAAAAAAAGAAAGAAAAAAAGAAGAGAGCAACCAAACCAAACAACCAATCCACCAATGATACCAAGCACTAAAAACTATACTAAAAAAACCCCAAAGACCAAAAAAACTGACATATAGAATTCTAGGACAAATGATAAAAGCAAAGCTGTACAGACAAAATCACACAAAGAAACATACACGTACACATAAAAAAGAGAGCAGCCAAATGAATAAACAAATCTACCAATGATAATATGCTCTAAATACTAAACTAACATAAACATAAAACCAGAAACAAATTAGATGCAGAAAGAAAACCCCAAGTCTGCAGTTGCTCCCAAAGTCCACCTCCTCAATTTTGGGATGATTCGTTGTCTATTCAGGTATTCCACACATGCAGGTACATCAAGTTGATTGTGGAGCTTTAATCCGCTGCTCCTGAGGCTGCTGGGAGAGATTTCCCTTTCTCTTCTTTGTTCGCACAGCTCCGGGGGTTCAGCTTTGGATTTGGCCCCACCTCTGCATGTAGGTCCCCTGAGGGTGTCTGTTCTTCCCTCAGACAAGACGGGGTTAAAGGAGCAGCTGATTCGGGGGCTCTGGCTCACTTAGGCCGCGGGGAGGGAGGGGTACAGAATGCAGGGCTAGCCTTTGGCGGCAGAGGCCGGCATGACACTGCAGCAGCCTGAGGCGCTGTGTGTTCTCCCGGGGAAGTTGTCCCTGGATCACGGGACCCTGGCAGTGGTGGGCTGCAGAGGCTCCTGGGGCAGGCGGGGAGGTGTGGAGAGTGACCTGTGCTCGCACACAGGCTTCTTGGTGGCGGCAGCAGCAGCCTTAGCATTTCATGCCTGTCTCTGGGGTCTGCACTGATAGCCACATCTCGTGCTGGTCTCTGGAGCTCGTTTAGGCAGTGCTCTGAATCCCCTCTCCTCCTGCACCCTGAAACAATGGTCTCTTGCCTCTTTGGCAGCTCCAGACTTTTTCCTGGACTCCCTCCCGGCTAGACGTGGCACACTGGCTCCCTTTAGGCTGTGTTCATACAGCCAACCCCAGTACTCTCCCTGCACTCCGACCGAAGCCCGAGCCTCAGCTCCCAGCCCCGCCCGCCCCGGCGGATGAGCAGACAAGCCTCTTGGGCTGGTGAGTGCTGGTCGGCACCGATCCTCTGTGTGGGAACCTCTGCGCTTTGCCCTCCGCACCCCTGTTGCTGTGCTCTCCTCTGCGGCCCCAAAACTTACCCCCTCCACCCCCCGCAGTTTCCGCCCGCTAAGGGGCTTCCTAGGGTATAGAAACCTTTCCTCCTTCACAGCTCCCTCCCACTGTTGCAGGTCCCGTCCCTATTCTTTTGTCTGTTTTTTCTTTCTTATTTTGCCTTACCCAGGTACGTGGGGAGTTTCTTGTCTTTTGGGAGGTCCGAGGTCTTCTGCCAGAGTTCAGTAGGTGTTCTGTAGGAGTTGTTCCACATGTAGATGTATTTCTGATGTATTTGTGGGGAGGAAGGTGATCTCCACATTTTACTCCTCCACCATCTTGAGGAGTCTTGAAGGTCTCCATGCAATTTACTCTTAATAGAAATATTTGCTTTGTTTTCCATATCATACCAATTATTAGTTGAACTCACTATTGATTAAAAAATTAGGTGTTTTACTATTTTTTTTTTTTTTTGTGGTACGTGGGCCTCTCACTGTTGTGGCCTCTCCCGTTGCGGGGCACAGGCTCCGGATACGCAGGCCCAGCGGCCATGGCTCACGGGCCCAGCCGCTCCGCGGCATGTGGGATCTTCCTGGACCGGGGCACGAACCCGTGACCCCTGCATCGGCGGGCAGACTCTCAACCACTGCGCCACCAGGGAAGCCCTGTTTTACTATTTTTAAAAGTTTGAGTATAAAATGAAAATAACTTCCTAATATTTTAATAAATATGTTGTTCTCATTTTAGTATATATTCACTCCATTATGTAATACCATATATAAAATGATGTGAATAATGCAAAGGACTCTAGAGACAAGTTCTTTTTTTTTAATAATTTTGCCAGACAGAAAGGAATAATGATGTAAGACCATATACAAAGTAATCAGAGTCATCAGATTTCTCAGTAACATCATGGAAGCTAAAACACAATGGAAGAGTGTCTTTAAAATCCTTCAGGGGATCATTTTCCAACCTGGAATTCTATCTGCAGGTAAAGTATCAATTATTATAATCAAATCAATATATTTTCTTGGAACTACATTGCTAGTGTTAGAATACAATGAAATAAAACAACTTAATGTTTGTTCTTAATGATTCCATCAATTGCTGGGAAGTTTTACAATGAATTCAAGAGCACATTTTGTCAAACCCTTGGTATATATGGTCAGACATTATGTCACACTCTCTCAACTCAACTACTTCATGACATGTAACAGGGTTAGGCAAATGGAAAGGATGGTTGCTCTTCATGGTCAGTAGGAGAAACTGTCCCTTAAATACCTTCATTATAAAGGTTGGCTAAGAAGAGCTGAAATTGACCATAATTAACCCTCACTTACTATGTAAGCCTTCAACATACTCCAGAGTTGCAAGACAGTTGCACGAGACAGATTCTGCCAGTTCAGTGGGTGACAGATTCCTGGTGCTTCCTACTCTGCTGTCTTCTTGGAACCCTCTTTTGAAATGTTTATGTATGTTTTGAAGTTTTTGGAATTTTTGTGGTTGTGTAGAATTATCTACTTATACAAATATTTTCTCTATTTTTAGATCTTCTCTTTTCCTTTAGCTCCAAGTAGAATATTATAAATAAGCTTCTTTCTTCTGTCTTTGATCATCAAAAATGGAAATCCTTGGTGATTCCTTTGACTTTCATGAAGACCATTTCTGTAGAAAGACTATTGGTCAGAGCTTCTGTAGATGAAAGAGAAGAGCCTATGGATCTGGACTATTTAGAAAGCCTTGGAATGGAGGACAGAAGCTGTCTTTTGCTACAACTAGTAAAAATCATGAAATGCCCAAATCCTTATTGGGCATATCTCTCACAACATGCGTTTTTGCAAGTAGTCATTTATTTAGCTAAAGGGTACTGAAGGTCCCAATTTATGACCACGAGGGGGCTCTGTCAAGTACCTATTGGCACTTGCCATTGGAACTTGCCATCCACCTCTACAAGGATTAGGTCAGGTGCTGCTGCAGCTGTTGAAACCCCCTGAAAGCGGTTCAGGGTGGAGAGCAGCAATGAGGCCCCCTGTGCTCGGGCAAGAACTGGAAAAACAGGTCTTCAGATTTTTCCAGGAGCTGATTTTATGAGCCCAATTCTTGCATCTCCTCATATCTAGAAAAGCACCAAAATCCTTTATGGTGACATCTGTTCCTCGTGACTAGCAGTAACCTTCACGAGACTAGCAGAAACCTGCAAAACATGTGTGCTTGATTGCATGTACTCCCCCTTCACCGAAGTCACATATACATTGACCTCCCCCCCCCCCCACCTCCCTGGAGCAGTTTCTCAGAGCTCTCTGAGATGCTGTCTTCCGGGCTGTAGTGCTCATTTTGCCCCAAATAAAACTTAACTCACAACTCTCATGTTGTGCATTTTGTTAAAGTTGACGTGGTATTCAGTATTTTTACCAATTACTCTTTGGACTTGGACTGAGAAATGATTTGATTAGAGGATTAATTTGTAATATCTGGACACATCACTTTGGAGCCAAGAAAAAAAATCAAGTTAGAATTGTATTTATTGATGTATCTTGAGGTCCTTTTATTTGCCTGTGTCCACCATTGCTGTTGTCCTTGCTGTGGTTGAGGAATCAGGCACTGGTCTCTGCAAGGATTTAGATCCATGAGCAAGAGGAGCCAAGGCTAAACTCTAGTTCCTGAACTCAAGCAGGTTAAGGCCTAAGCTGTAAGCCTTATGGGTATGAAAGGACTTTTAATCATTTCCCCCTAACTTTGCCCACTCGTTCGTATCTTCCCCATCAGTCACCTCCCCCACATACAACTTGCTTTCCCAACTCATCATCTTTCTTAAGAACGTTAACGTATTCCAGCCACTATGGAGAACAGTATGGAGGTTCCTTAAAAAACTAAAAATAGAATTACCATATGAACCAGCAATCCCACTATTGGGCACATACCCTGAGAAAACCATAATTCAAAAAGGTACATGCACCCCAATGTTCATTGCAACACTTTTTACAATAGCCAGGTCATGGAATCAACCTAAATGCCCAATGACAGACAAATGGATAAAGAAGATGTGGTACATATATACAATGGAATATTCCTCAGCCATAGAAAGGAATGAAATTGGGTCATTTGTAGAGATGTGGATGGACCTAGGGACTGTCATACAGAGTGAAGTAAGTCAGAAAGAGAAAAACAAATATCGTATATTAATGCATATATGTGGAATCTAGAAAAATGGTACAGATGAACCAATTTGCCAGGCAGAAATAGAGGCACAGATGTAGAGAACAAACGTATGGACACCAAGCGGGGAAAGCGGCGGGGGGTGGTGGTGGTGGTGGGATGAATTGGGAGATTGGGATTGACATGTATACACTAATATGTATAAAATAGATAAGTAATAAGAACCTACTGTATAAAAAAAAATGTAAGCATGAAGAATGTTGATGTATTCAATGCTGATATTCAATAAAATCTCATTTTTATTTTTCATTTTGACACATTTTATATCTTTTATTAGTTTATTATCTAATTTCATACCAACATTTCCCAAGGTGATTAAAATATACATTTCATTTATTTGTTAAGCATTTTTTGAGTATTAACAATGTGTCACAAACTGTATAATGCACGGATTTTAAAGAAATGGGGCTTCCCTGGTGGCGCGGTGGTTGGGGGTCCGCCTGCCGATGCAGGGGACGCAGGTTCGTGCCCCGGTCTGGGAGGATCCCGCATGCCGCGGAGTGGCTGGGCCCGTGAGCCATGGCTGCTGGGCCTGTGCGTCCGGAGCCTGTGCCCCGCAGCGGGAGAGGCCACAACAGTGAGAGGCCTGCCTGCGTACCACAAAAAAAAAAAAAAAAAAAAAAAAAGAAATGACTTGTGCACTGGCCTCCAGGGTCTAACCCTTTAATGGATGATTTTTTAACTATATATAATTAGAGAATTTTTTTCATATAAAAATAAAATATGTATTATTGAGCTCAGAAGAGGAGTAACACGTTTCGCCGTCCCATGAGCCAGGAAATACCGGCAGGAAAGAATGAAGACAGTAGTGATGATAGTACGAGTACTAACGACAGCTACTCCGTGTAATGCTCATAATAAGTCTAAGTCTGCTTTCTCATCTCTCTACATACACGGTAAAGCACTATGATGAATCAATGTGGTTATGATACGATGCATGCTTGCTCTCGTCCTTTACCTTGAACTCATCACCACTGCAAACCCAAGCCATCCTCTCCTCCCCCTGCTCTATTGAAAATAACAGACTAAAGTTCTTATCTTCTAATGGGAACATGTGGGTGAGACGTGGAGATGAGGGTATAGGAAAAGATTGTATTGAATGGGAAGTAGAGTAACCAGATTTGCAAAGCAGCCACCAGGCACAGAGTCCTCCCCAAGGATGTATTAACTCACAGTTGACTGTGGCCACAGAACACAGCAAGACTTCCTAAGACAGTGACAGATTGGGAGGAATTTAGTTCAACCCCTCAGGCTTAAGGGCAGCTGTCTGCAGAAATCCTCCCTGGTTATTTCATAAATCTCACAGTAATGTCATCCCAACATATCACACTATAGAGGGACTATATTGTATTATCTTACTTCATCCTTACAGCACCTCTCTGACGTAGGTACTCATATCACCTCTTTTACTTTTGCACTGGAGGAAATAGAGGTACAGAAAGTTGAACTAGCTGCTCAAGGAAGAACAGAGATTCTATGAAAGAGCAGATTTCGAAGTCCTTACTTCTTAGCTCTGTGCTTTAATGACTACGGATGAAGACGATCACATAAATTAAAATGTAAAGGAAAAATTAGGAGAAGTGACATGTAAAATAAATTATGAACCATAAGAAAAAAGTTTATTTAATATTTCTTTTAATAGGAATCCAGACTGATAATGTAATGCAAATCCAGACTCAAAATCCATCTGATAATTTGGGTATTATTGTGGAGGATTCAGGGAACTTAAATCCTAAACTGTAAAAACAGGGCGTTATTTCGTTATGCCTTAAGATCTACAGACATCAGATGGCTCATGATATCAAGTAGTGACAATAATTATGTAAAATTCCAATATGACATAACATTACCTATTAAACCTAAGAATCATTGATATTTTAAAAAGCTGAGCTTTTCCTCTTACACAGAAATTGGCCAATTTTGGACACTCGTGACCATTTGGCTTCCCTAAATGGTAAATACTGTGTGAGGGAAAGACTGAACATCTGGCCCTGAGAGCCATATAAGAAACAGGTCATCCACCAGGAGATTAATAGTTGACTCACCTGAAAAGTGTCCTAGCGCCAATACCTAGTTGAATCTCACTGCTGTATGTCCTCCTGAATCAGCACTTCAAAGAGGGCCATAAAAGAGGAGGCTGACAGAAGGAAGCTGGGGTGGGACTAAGTGGGCAGCCCACCTTGGAGGATTGACAGCCCTAGCATCACTGGAGAAATTCATCATTTATCAGTGAAAGAGTTCAAGGAAGTAATTAACCTTGGAGGATTTACCTTCTTCCCTCGCCCCCCACCCAGCCCTGATGTTAAAAGGGCCACACCACAAAAGAGCATCATTAAATGGGGACTAGTTGAAAACACAAAAAAGCAAGAGAGAGAGGAAACACAAATCTAGGTCTCCTTGCTCAGCATTCCCTTTGCCGGGAACTGGAGCAGAGGAGCCTGCTGATTCTCCACTGAAATGATTATGAGGATTCGCTTTCATTATGAGTTTCAAGGGTCTAGGGAAACCCTTCTTTTTTTCCCTTCCCATTAAAAAAGTGCTGTTTTATACACGCTCCTTTGAATATAATACCCTTTCTAATACTAAAAAAATCATTTCCCAGACTCCAAGATTCTTCTGATTAATTTCTAAAACACCATAGTGTGTTCTTACCTGTAGGGGAAAAAGGAAATTTAAAATGGTTTTTGAAAAGCATATTTACCTGTGGAATGATCTTTGTTGGATGTGTGCAGAACACTTTGGATGGTGTACAGTGCAGTGACGTCATTTTAAATGACACCTCTTTACTGGATCTTCCTGTCACTGCCATAAAGAACTGAAGGGAGGTCTTATGAGATGACATGATGTCACCTCTTGTCTCACTGGCTTTTCTGGAGGTCACTTTGTCTAAGCTCTGTCCTTTGTCCTGAATAAACAGAGGTGGGAGGCAATAAGCACAGAGCTGTTATTTCTGCCCTCTCACTTCAAGCACTATTTATCCTTTCCTGACTGCCCCATCCTATGAATGTGGAAGCACATAGGATACTATATGCAACCAAAATTTCCAACAATTATGATATGTGTGCATCTGTTGTTTTCTCACTGGTCAAATAAGTCATTTATAATTTTCAAATTGTGTCAATAAGTGGATAAAATGGTCACATGAAAAGAAGAATCAGATATATTTAATTAATTGATTAGAACCCATAAGCTAAATGTAATTCATTTAAAATAATACTTTATTGAAAAAAGAAAATTAAGTGCATTCTTAAATTTGAAATAAATTAGTGTTTCTAAAATTTTCAGATTTGACCACAGTGCATAAATAGAAAATGATACCTCCTGAAGAATACTATTACATAATGGTAACATTTAAAGCTAGCAGCCAACTTAAAACATAGACTTTCTGAAGGATTTTTACCTGAAAAGAAAAACATGAATGAAATGACATATACATGATTTCCAACTCTAAGACACTTTGGGCCTTTAATAATGTTCCTTTTCAATGAAAAACTGATAATATCACAGAGAATATAAAATATGTGATTAAACAAAATGATTGCATTTAAGCCAAAGAATCATATATCTAGAATTGTTATTTTTTTACTTGAAAAATGTAATTATTGTATTTTCCAATAACTGAAAAAATATTTACTCATTCTAAATCAGTAACACCAACATTTTACTCTTCAAATTTGTTTTAATGGTGAAGACAATATATTTTAGTGGGAGGGGACAGGGAGTAGTGGGAAAAAATAATGAAGCAGACTTAGTTTTGTTGCTTTTTCAAAACAGCTGTGTTGACCAATATACTATAACATGCACCCACTATAGACATAAAATTCAAGGATTTTTAGTAAATGTATCAAGTTGTATAACCACTACAAAATTTTGTTTTAAAACATTTCCGTCACTCCAAAATGTCTTTCGTCCCCATTTAGAGGTAACTCCTGTTTCCAGCTCCATCACTAGTATACATTCCTGTATACACAATACTACATTTTCCATTTGCTCTTTCAACGTATTTTATCCTTTTTCCTCTGCTACACATATGCCACCTCTTAAGCAGTCTTGTCAATCTTAAGTGATATGATGTGACCATAACCACAAACATTTAAAAAAAATTTACCAAACATCATGGATTTACTTGATACATTATATTGCCATGTTTCTTGATGGACAAATGTGCTATTGATGGAAGCAACATTGTAAAAAGAATATAGTCATAGTTTCTACAGGGCCTGAATAACCTTCTCTCAACTAAACCCTGTCACTTTTACTATAACTTATTTGTTTTTTAATCTGTATTCTTTATGCCTCACCAAGGTCCAATACGCTAGTAGACACTAAATGAATATTTTAAATATAAATACACCTTTTAATATGAGAAGGTCATGTAATGAAATCACAAAGTAGAGAATAGCTTGTTGGGTTATGTGAAGTTACAATATACAGAGCAAAGACTCAGTAGATGTTCCTTTCTGTGTCACTAATCAGACACTTGAAAAGGTCACTTAATACTATTGAGCTTCTCTTTCCTCACACTGAAGTTAGGGCTGATTATATGGACAAACTTTAGAAGGCCTTTGAGTTCTAGTAGTCTTCTGTTATCATTTTTTCTAAATAGAAAGAAGATAAATTGTTCATGTTTGAAGACAAACCGGCAAGACTTCTTCTTATACATTTATGAAATGAGATAATGTCATAATATTTTTCTGGTGGAAGCTAATGATGTATTTGTCTTCGTTTGAGATTTTCTTTTTTTTTTTTTTGGAATACCTACAATGTGTTTGGTGCTACGTGCAAATGTTGGATATACAAAAATAAAATCAATATATTCCTAGCTACCAACACTTTTCTCTCTAATGCAAGAGAGAAGACAAGCAAAATGAATGGTTTTCCAATGTGATAAAGGCTGTGAAAGAGGTATTTTAAGTATTATGGAAAATCATCTCTTAGAAATAATAAAGAATTGTTTCATAATTTTTATGCTCACATAAAATTATTTCATAAGTTTAGGAAAATAAACAATTTTTCTGCTACTTTAAAGACTTTTATCATATATAAACTACAGTTCAATATATAACTGTTTTGCAGAGTTTCAGATAATAGTCTATTAAGCTTAGAAAACACCAAAGATATTATTATTATAGACAACAAACATGAATTTTCTATCATGCAGCGTGTATTCATGACCTTTTTAAGTCAGTGCTAATTCATCCTTAAGAACTCAATATAGAAAAGACAACATACTAAGCATTATGGAGACTGTAAATTTAGGAAAAATGTGGTGAACTGGTGTTGCCGCCTGGAGAAAGGAAGCAGCATGACCACTGGTGCTACATTCAGTCCCTCAAATCAACTGGCAATTGTGTAAATCTGGAAAGGTGGTTGGATCACAACATTTCCCTACTCTCAATTTTCCTATTGGTAACCACTGCTATTTATAATACTGATATTAGTTGGATTTTGAGAGAATATTGTGATATATTGTAGATAGTGAGAATATTGAGATATAACATAAAATCCCTGGATACTCAAAGATGTGTTTGTATTGCATTCCTTCTTAACTGCTAAAATGTTCTTATTTTATGAGTAGGGAATTTTTTAAAAGGTGCATTGGCTTTCGAAAAGCTCAAAATGATTCCAGGTAATGGAAAATAATGAAATCATCCCTTTTTTGGAACTTTGCTATGTACTCAGTATTTTCTTGAGTGTTTCATTAATTCCTGAAACTTAATGTGTGTGATGAGAATGGCTGTAAAAAATATAGTCTGAGAATAAGCAGAGGTAAAATTATGCAAACACACTAATTTTGTGCCCAGTGATTGAAAAATAGATTATAGATCCCCATTTAGGATTCGGAAGATACTTGTTTTAAGAATTATTTCAAAAGAGTTATTCAAACAAGAAAGAGTATTCTCAGGCATAGAATATGTAAGATAGAAAATGCAATAAAATTAGCTCTTCACTCACATAGATATTTAATTGCACATGAATGATACTAGAAAAGTGTTCCATAGTTAGAAAAACACACAAATTCTTACACTGTATTTTTGAGATTATTTGCAAATAGTAGGAAACATATTGTCTTTTTCGAACGTTCATTTATACTCATTCTGAAGGTTTGCTTTATTTTAACTTCTACATGCCACTGCATTGACTAATCTATAATATTTAACTAGAAATACTGCAGAGAACCCTCTGGGAAAGTCTTAAATTTGGAAAAAAATCTGTCTACAATTACTGCCTTATCATTAGACACTGCACAATGTCATCATGTTTGTTTTAAAGCTGAAAGATGTATGTATTGAGTCCTCCGTTAGATGCAGCCATATCCTATGGTATTTGTCTATGGAAAATTATTAAAACAATTCAAGAGGAGCTGGCAGGCTTCAAATTCTATAAATAGAATAGGCAGTCTGTTTCTGTAGACACTTTAATATGTGCCAAAAGGAAGAGTGATATTCAAATTCCAAAACTGACCACACACTGCACCAAGGTACAATCACTATGTACCTGGGAGACTGTGACCTGGGAGATTCTTGGGGGCAGTCTTGAATGTATATTAATGCTACCATCATGGTCCAAACATTCATGATTTCTCCTTTAAGATATATTTCTGTATTAAAGGAACAAAGTCAGCCAAAGAATCTATATCTGAAAGCTAGAAAAAGAGGAGAAAAACAAGAGAAGATCACTTCAGTCTTTTCATTTGAAATAAATCGATATGTTATAAATAGAACTGGAACTCCACTGCTGGGAAGAGAAGAGCCTCACATTTTCACTTTTATAAGATTTTGAGAACATTATCCTAGTTCAGAAAAATCCTAAGGAAAGTTTTGGTTTGCTTTTTTATTTATTTTCAATTTAAAGCGAACATTTCCTTAAAACAACCTTATCAGAAAAACTGAGAACATTTTCTCAAATATTGTACCATTTATGTTTCTGTATACTATATTGTATTTGTTAAGAACTAACATTTATGAATGGTGATCCCCAAATATATGCCCACATCCTAATCCCCAGAACCTGAGAATATTGCCTCATATGGCAAAATATGTTATTAAAATAAGGATGCTGAGAGGAGAAGCTTATCTTGGATTATCCAGGTGGGCCCTAAATCCAACAGTAAGTGTCCTTATAAGAGTGATGCAAAAGGAGATTTGACACACAGAGGAGAAGGCAATGTGAAGACACAGACAGAGATGGGAGTGATGTGGCCACAAACCAAGGAACCCAGCAGCCACCAGAAGCTAGAAGAGGCAAAGAATAAATTCTCCCCTGGAGCCTATAAAGGGTGTTCAGCTCTGTGACATCTTGATTTTGGACTTCCACCCTCTAGAATTATGAGAGAATAAATTTCCATTGTTTGAAGCCACCAAGATTTTGGTAATTTGTTATGGCAACCCTAGGAAAGTAGTACAGAAGCCAGAGGAAAGTAGTATAATTCCCATATTTGCAAAAATAGTTGTTAAAATGCACTGAGAGATTAAATGACTTACAAACAGATATTCAGCAACTTGGTTTCTAATATAAACACAAACACCAGAATTCTCTAAGATACCATTATATTCTGTCTCCACATGGCAGAGGACAAATATATGAATAATTTTTTATACTTTAACACATAATCTTACACCTGTGTCCAGAATTGGGGTTTGTGATATGCAATCATTTCTATTCCTTCCCATAGAACAAACTATTTCCTTCACACTTGTACAGCATGCTTGGTAGAGTGAGTTGCCAATATGTTTTCTCAGCTTGTAAAATAATTAATGTGACTGGTAGGGAATCATCCTATAACAAACCATATGGGAATACCTTTCTGTGCTGACTTCAGTCCTTGTGGGAGTGTAAACCATACGTTCAGATTCATTTGTTACATTGTAGGAATTCCACGGGGCTGAGCCATCCTAATTTATGATTCTATCTAAGGATAGAAGAATCTTTTTTTTTTTTTTAAGGGAAAATATAGGATGTGTTAAGGAAGACTTGCAGGTAGTTTTGTAAGGAAAAGAATCATTTTTCAGAGCATTTAAGATACTAAAAGAATACACATATGGTTCATAATTCCCTAACATAATATAATATGTTCGAGACTCCAGGTTCTTGTCATTTTCACCATTTATTTTTATTTTAATATATACTTTTCATAAGCCATTTTCAGGCCATGGGAAAGATAATATCTGTCTACATATTATATATTTTACTGGGAAAAATCCTCCACACTACTTTCCATTTTCAATCACAATACATAATTTATTTGATTTCCTAATGTGTTGGTTGTATTCAAATACTAAGTAAGACATATGAGTATAAAGGTCTTTCTTTTTTTTTTTTTTTCTCAATTGTGTATCTCAAACATCCTAGGACAGCTCCTGGCTCAATAAGATGCATAATAATAAATATTTGTGAAATTTTCGAAAGAACAGCCAACTTGATATAAAATTGTCTAAATGATCTTACTATCACCCCAATATTTGTGCTTGATATAAATCACTCTAGATATCTGTATTATTTGATACAATTTGGAAATAAGTGCTCTAAGAATATGAATTTTCTAAGGATAACATTAGTAAGACAAAGGTCTTTCCTTAAAAATATATTAGAGTTAAGAATACCGTTTCCTCTTACATTTAATAGGGTAAACTCTGCTCTATATCAAGACACAAATTATAATACCAACTACCAGGTGTGTGGCATTATTTACCGTCTGTATAATCAGGAAAGCCATGTTCATTGTACTTATCAGGAAGACTGTAAGAACAGATTTTTGAGAAATATTATGACAGTACAATTTATAAGGGATATACTATGATTAATAAGCTATATAAACTCTCCACAGAATCTATTTTAACTTTTGTTTGTATTGTAACATCCTTTTTTGCCTTCCACTTTGTAAGTAATAGAGAGACAGGAGGGTACATTGTTATCAAACTGCTGGGAGATTTCTGCTGCCCACATTTGCTCAGCACATACAGGTTGAGTTCACTTGATTTTGGACCAAGACACATTTTCCAACTGTAGGAAAAACGTGGGGCTTTAAATTTTGCCTCATGTATTGGCTAACCCTTGAAAATTCTCTTAAGAAAATGTGTCAGTTAAGAACGCATCATAAAAAAAAAAAATGTTATTGCCAAATGTAAGTCTTGAATTACCTTAACATTGATTTTGTTACTAAATTTTCAGAAGAACAACTTACATTTGTTAACTGATTCAGGTACACATTGTAAAGGCAATTGGATATTTAAGAGGGAAGCCAAAGCAACATACCTTGAAGGAATTGACCCTTTTTTGTACTTGTGTTGAGTGATTGGGAAGACCCACTTTGCTTCTTATGCACTTATTGCAGAACTCTCCAGGAACTCATCATATGAAATTTAAAATGTGCTCATATAGTATCTCATTGGTGTCAAGCTCTGTGATAGATACCTCAGGAGACACAGATGTGAGCAGAAGGCCATTTTAGCCTCCAGGAAGTTTTCAGACCAGTAACAAAATAAAAGAAACCCAACTATTTGCAACCAAATGAAGAAAATGATACGTACAGCAATAGAAGTGCTAGTAATGTGAGAGATAACTAAGAGAAAAGCATCTTTTCCCCATGAATTGGATGAGAAAAGCCTTTAGGAAAAGTTTCCGTTGAAATTAATCTTAAGGAGAATGGTTAGGAGAATTTTGTTTTTGTTTTTGTGGTACGCGGGCCTCTCACTGCTGTGGCCTCTCCCGTTGCGGAGCACAGGCTCCGGACGCGCAGGCTCAGCGGCCATGGCTCACGGGCCCAGCTGCTCCGCAGCATGTGGGATCTTCCCGGACCGGGTCACGAACCCGTGTCCCCTGCATCGGCAGGCGGACTCTCAACCACTGCACCACCAGGGAAGCCCTGTTTTTGTGAGAACATTTAACAAGAGCTCTACCTTCTTAACACATTTTAAGTGCACAATACTGTGTTGCTAGGTATATGGACTACATGAGAGACGCTATGGTAAGCGAAATAAGCCCATCTCAGAAGGACCAGTACTGCATGAGTCCACTTACATGAGGAATCGAAAATAGTCATTCTCATAGAAGCAGGGAGTGGAAGAGCACTTGCTGGGGCCTTGGGGGGGAAATGGGGGCTGTGGTCCTGGGTGTAAGATTTCATTTATGCAAGATGAGTACATTCTAGGGACCGGATTGTGACAGTCACTCTTGTAGAGCCTGAGAGGATAGCAAAAGCAGATGGATGAACATGCAAAAAAGATACAGATGGGGGAAGCTTGCAGCTTATAAGGGAAGAGTAAGGAGTCCAGTTTATCCTGATATGGAGGACAGTCAGTGGGGCAGTCAGTGACTAACTCATCATTGAAAATCATGAGGCAGGGCTTCCCTGGTGGCGCAGTGATTGAGAGTCCGCCTGCCGATGCAGGGGACACGGGTTCGTGACCCGGTCCGGGAGGATCCTGCGTGACGCGGAGCGGCTGGGCCCGTGAGCCATGGCCGCTGAGCCTGCGCGTCCGGAGCCTGTGCTCCACAACGGGAGAGGCCACAACAGTGAGAGGCCCGCGTACCACAAAAAAAAAAAAAAAAAAAAAAAGAAAATCATGAGGCAGTCTCCTCACTTACTGTTCACAGCGTCCCTCTGAAGCAGGCAGTGTTACTATTCACGTACACAGATGAGATAACTGCCTGGGAGGGAGTATAGACAGTGTCTCAGTCAGCTCAGGCAGGGCAGCTTAGACAACAAACATTTATTTCTCATGGTTGTAGGGGCTGAGAGGTCCACGATCAGGTGCCAGCATGGTCACGTTCCTGGTGAGAACCCTCTTCTGCTTTACAGATGGTCATCTTTTTGTATCCTCACAGGTTAGAGCAGAAAAAGAAGCAGGTCCTTTGATGTCTCTTCTTACAAGGGCATTATTTTAGTACGGGCTTCTATAACCAAATGCCATAGATTGAAAGGCATAAAAGAAACAAATATTTATCTCTCACAGTTCTGAATGCCGGGAAGTCCAAAATCATGGCCTCAGCCTATTCAGGTTCATAGACGCAGTCTTCTAGCTGTAACGCCACAGGGTGGAAAGGGCTAAGGAGTTCTGTGGGTCCTCTTCTGTCATGACCCAGTCACCCCCAAAAGCCCCACCTTCCAACTCTGTCATCTTGGGGATCAAGAATTCAACATATGAATTTGGAGGGGACATAAACATTCAGACCATAGCATAAGGGCTTCACCCTTATGACCTAATTACACCCCAAAAGCCCCACCTCCATATATCATCACAATGGATATTCGGGTTTCAACATATGAATTGAGGGGCCTAAATATACAGTCCAGAGCAAATAGTTCCCCAGTCTTGTAAACGACAGGATTGGGATTCTGGTGTGAGCAGTTTTGCTCCAGAGTCTAGGCTGATCACTGAGTACTTTCGGAATAGCAAAATTGAGGCCATCCCAGGAGGGAGCCAGGATATGCCTGACTGAGAAATTTGTTTGCAAATTGCTAGATAATGAAGTTCAATTTAAGGGTTTGAAGAAGAGAATGGAAAGTTGTGGTTGTGTTTTAAAGTGATGATTCCAGAAATGCCATAAATGATGGATTGAAGGGGAGGGAATGTGGAGTCAACCTCCAGGAAGAAGCCTACTGATAAGAGTCTTGTTGAAACTAGAGGCAGCTAGATAAGGCCGACAGTAGAATGTGTTGAACTGACGAGTCTGAGGCTATGTGGGAAATACCTTTGATTTGGATGAATTTAGGACACACGGGTTTAAATGTTCCCTAAAATTTGAACCGTTATAGATACTCAGTGCTTGCAAAGGTCTCATTAATAGTGTAACGGTTCCATCAGTTCTACCCATTCCAGTGAATAGATTGGTAAAAATATTCAACTTGAACTTTTATATCTGTGCTATTTTTTCAGACCTACTTTCTCCTGCAGTGCATACAATAAATCTAGTTGTTAACAATCTGGAATAGTTTTTCTTCCTAAAACCAGACTCTTAACCAAGTGCTATGCCTTGGTTATCGGACTGGTGTAGTCAGAGAAAATAACAATAAAATTCATAATTATGGAGTTCTAATAGTAGGACTATGCTTCTGATAGCATCGAAGACAATTTCATAATAAACACTATCATAAGGAAGTTCACTTGTGATGAGAGATTAATTATCCAATTAGGCACATAAATTATCCCCCAACTCTCATATAGTTTGTCTATAAGAGGTTGTAAATACTGTCATTTTAACTGCAAGTCAAAAAGGAGGAATGGATAAAAATAACATCCCAGAGATGCGAGGTGAACTTTACTGATTTTGCTTCATATTGATTTCTTCTTGTATTCAGAGTACACTTATTTTATTGGAAATATTGCTTTGCAAGTAACATTTTACTGGAGATAAACCCTCACTAGGAAATTGCCACTGGAAATGACTTAGGCCAATAAAAAAAACTGCACATGAGGACTGAGCTATGCAGATAAAGACATCTGCTTGTCCTATAAAATATGTGCACCATAGAAAGGTCAGGAGAGGTGAGAATATACTATTTGCCATATTCTGCATTAGTGTTTTACTTTCTTACCCTGTTATATACATGTGCCTAGAAATGAAGTAAAATCTTTCAGTGGCATAAACATACAAAACTAAAGGAAAAGGACATTAAGAATTAATCCAGTAGTAGGAAAAGCACAATGATATGGGTGCAAACATAAAGGATATAGTATTATCACACCAACAGAGTAGAATAAAATACTAATCAGATCAAGACAAAATTAGAAACATTTCAGTCCTTAAAATGTATTTTAATTATGATTATCCCAACTGCTAATTGATCAAGAAGGTGGTGCATTGACCAAAAAACCTGTGAATTGAAACTGGCAACCAAATGCAGAGCCTAAAGTTAAAGTCAGACTTATCTTTGCTTTTAAAATATCACCAATTTGTAAATTTGGCAGGATTTGTGCTAGAAGGAAAAGATACTGAGCCTTAGAAGCCAGATATTGTAATAGCTATTGGAGTATTTAAAAAATGAATAAGACAAAGAACCTGCTCCTGGATGTAGAAGGATGTTTTAAATACGGGCATTGTATATGCAAAGACACGAAATGAAATCGTATTTTCAAGTAATGGTGAGAATTTAGGGTATTTTCAGAGATATATAGTGAGACTGAAAGGTTGCTTTGACTTAGCTAACCTAAAATATTTAACCTAAGTTGAAATAATGTTTATTTCACAAGGTAGGAATCAAATGAGATAAGCTCTGTAAAACCTTTAGCACAGCTCACACCCCTCAGCCCACTTCCATTTTCACACACAGCTGTGATAGGAAATTCCTTGTGTTCTCAGAAAACATCTATTCTAAGGGAAAATCCCTCCTCTGAACACTTTACATGCAAGCAAGTTGGCGTGGAACTGTGGGTGAGTTAATGCCACTAAACAGTGGTGTCAAAGCACCAACGAATAGCTGTCCCATGCTCATTTCCACCAGGCACACAGCCTGGGAAGCGTTCTCCGTGCGTTCAGAAGTCACCCAGTAGCCAGCTGGATAATGCACTATTATACATCCTTTCTTCCTTCCTGTTTCTGCCTCCCACTCCCAAGCTCTCTACTCTGGGGACCTCCTCTTAAACTACATGTACACAAGCCCTGGTCTCAGGCCCCATCTCCAGGGAAACCCAAAGAACATCTTGACACATAATAGGTACGCAAATGACAGATTCCTTTTTGCCTGTTCTAATGCATTGAAACTGTCTCCATTGCTTACCAAAGTAAGTGCAATTTTCTCTTTCTGGCCACTAAGGTCATCCACAGAATGGCTACCAATTTTTTGTATAACGTATTATGATACATGACTTCTCTACAGGGACATTACTCAGCTACTGACTGTTCTTTAATGCATTCCGTTTCCCACAGTTGTGCTTTTCTCCATGATCTTTAACTTCTCAGAATGCTCTTAATCCCATTTTTGCACATCATAGTTTTATCGAGTCTTTAAGAGGTTCATCAAATCACCTACAAAAAGCCTTTTCAAAATCTTTCCTACCAAATGTTCCTTTTTCCTGTGGGGTTCAGTTAATCCTCAAGAGTACTTTATCTGTGGCTCTTATTTACCTTCAAATTCAATAATCAACTAGGAGGTACTTGTTTCCTATACTCTACTAAATGTTAAACTGCACAAGCATAAATCATAATAGTTTCATATCTCTTACTATGCCCAACACACTGACATAGTATGTATGTGTGGGTATGTGTGTGTATCCTCTGTAGAGCTATGTATTATGTGGATATAACTGATATGTAAAGTAGTCACCTTAATATTATTTTTTGGTTATAAAGATTATATATGCTAATTGCAGAAACATTTTAAAAACAATAAACAAAAATTCCCAGATCTTACTGGCCAAAGAAAACGATTAATATTTTGTTTCATATTTTTTTAAAAATTTAATCAATTATAATATTATTTTACCATTGCATTTAAATTAATAAAGACCACATTATTATTAGCCATTTTTCAAAATGTACATAAAATAAATAATAATAAACCTATTAATAGTTGATGAGTTCCAGACATGAAAATATAGAAAAGAAGCCCTTTTTTCATAGATATGAAATACAACATTTATCTCTGTGAATTTGAGGATAAGTATTTTCTTTTCTTTCCTTTTCTTGTAATGTGTTTGCTGGGTGTTTGTATATGTGTGTGTGTTTATGTGTTTTACTGCTAGATTTATGAAGAGTTAGGAAGCGCTCCCTCCTCTTGTGTTTGTGTGTATAGAACTGGTGTTGTTTCTTAAATGTTACCAAGTATTAACATTAATATTATAAAGCACTACAAAATATTAAACATTTAATAAAATTCTCCAGTAAACTCAGGTGGTCCTAGAGTTTTCTTTGTGTGAAAGTATGTAACTAAAATTTAATTTTTAAAATAGGTATAGGTTTGTTGCATGGTTTCATTTTCTTTGTGAATGAGTTTGGTTAGTCTTCTTTCAAGGAATTTGTCCAGATCACTTAAACTGTTGACTTTATTGCCATAAATTATTCATAATATACACTTTTTATCATTTAAAAATGTAGTATCTGTAATGATATACCTTTCTCATTCTTGACATTGTTATTTTTTCCTTCCCCTTTAACTCTATCTGTTTGCCAAGGTTTTCATCATATTTACTGATCTTCTCAAAGGACTACTTTTGACATGATAGATCTTTTAAAATTATTTTTTCTGGCTTTTATTTCATTCAATTCTGGTCTAATGTTTATTATTTCTTCTCTTAATTTGTTCTTGTTTGTCTAGAGTCTTTAAGGAAGGGCAGATTTTTTCTTCTGTGACTATACTGAGGTTATATATTTGGGGGAAAAATACCACAGAGGTGAAAATGCCTTTTCTTACCATGTCCCATCTGGGGATACATGCAGTGAACATGTTAACATTCCCCAGGCCATGTTAACACCAATCACCTGGTCAAGGTGTTGCCATGTTTCTTTTAAAACTACCCCTCACTCTTTACCTTATCGACTATTTTTGAAACATGTTACTAAGTCTAGCCCATAACTCATTGGAGAGGAATTCAGCGTCACCACCTAGAAGAGGATATTTACATAAATATCTTCTGTAAAGATGTGTCTCTTTTTCCTCATGTATTTATTTACACAATCATTTGTATCAATAAGGATTCATGAATATTTATTGTATTATTGGATTATAATTCAGTATGTTGTTTATTCTGTTGCTTAAGTTGTTTTATCTTTGGCCATTTGGGCCTCTTTTAGTG
Source organism: Monodon monoceros (assembly GCF_005190385.1). Taxonomy (NCBI): domain Eukaryota; kingdom Metazoa; phylum Chordata; class Mammalia; order Artiodactyla; family Monodontidae; genus Monodon; species Monodon monoceros. The sequence goes on along the minus strand of NW_021703765.1, from coordinate 5,713,130 downwards.
GCTCCTGTGTCCCTATGAGATACCCCTACCATTGTATGTGTGTGTGTGTGTGTGTGTGTGTGTGTGTGTAAGTACATCCTTATTTTTTGGCAGTGTAAGATGTTATGGGCTCATCTTGTTATATCCCCTGCCTTTAGCCTAGAATACGGCATTTCTCTAAGGAAATTTGGTTCATTTTATTCGAGAATGGTTAGAAACAAACGAAAATCTGCATGATGGGTATTCTTGTTGCTAATGCTGCATCTAGGCCATCTAAGTGGACAGAGCTAGGATATATAGATGTGTACCAACCCATGTATACAAATACTCAGTTATGCGTGTCTCTATCTCCATCCTCTTTGGTGGACGTGCACCAGCTGCATCTCACGTACAAACACAGGTAAGTAGAAGGACTAGACATATTGGAGTTTTCAAACTTAAGCTGTCAGCTCATTAGCCTTCACATAATGAGAAGAACTTTCCTCAAAAGCATACTTTCAATGCAGACCCACTAATTATATCCAGAGCTGAACAAATTGTGGCATGAATTACCCTGGACCCTGTGACATGTGTGGGCATGAGCTGAGCACATGATCTGGTGGCACACATTTCATGGCATCCACTCAAACTGAAGGCAGTCTGTGGAGGGTCTTCAATAACAGTGTGAAAAAGGGCAAGAGAAATATGCACCATCTGTATGGACAGAAAATCTGTGTCTTCCCTCAAGACGTATAGGTTGAAATCCCCCCAATGTGATCGTATTAGGAGGTGAGGCCTTTGGGAGGTGATTACGTCATTAGGGTGCAGCCCCTGTGATTAAGGTAAGAAGCGACACTGGAGAGATGATCTCTCTCTATCTCTGCCACGTGAGAGCACAAGAACAAGATGCACCCCAGAAGAGAGCTCTCACCAGAAAAGGAACTCTGCCAGGTCTAGAGAGGACTTCTCAGCTTCCAGAACTGTGAGGAATAAATTTATGTTGTTTAAGCCACCTAGTCTATGGTAATATGTTACAGCAGGCTGACCTGACTAAGATAGCATCAAGTACAAAGTACCATGAGTTTGAATGTGTTTTATGTGCTTTGACTGTAGGTGAGGAACAGACTGGGGCTAAGTCCTCGAGAGACAGAATGGGACAGGTGATGGTGTTTGTAACGATAGCATCACGGGAAGGAGGGTCCTATGGGAGCTAAGTCAGTCTAGAGAAACACACCCACACCCTTGGGTGGTAGCAATAGGCAGAGCAAACAGGCTCTGGTATTGATGAAAAGAGACGTCTCAGGAATGTCACTTCCTGGCTCATGGGCAGTAGATTGGCCATCGGGCTGACCCAGGAAGCACGGGTCCACTGAAGCTTCCAGGTTGCAAATATTTTTCTCCTAGTTCTTTGAATTTCTACTGAAAATAACGCCATCTGGTTTTTGTGGAATAAATTTAATTTTGAGATTATTCAGAGATACTTTTAATAACTGTAAAAAAATCCATAAAAATGATGATAGCAAAGGGAAGGCCTCATAGAATGTGTTATATAAAATAGTATGTTGCTTGCTCTTAGTAACTTATTTGGGAAAGAACACTACGCCTGTTCACCCCCAAACAATATACAGAAATTGAAATCAGGTTGGGAACAACACTCTTAAGTGTAAACATGCTCTGCAGGACAGTAAAAAAATTCAAGTTTTATTTTCCAAATCAATTGACCCCAAGATGAAGATGGGCAGCAGAAGTTTGAATCCAGATACACAAAAGTAACTACATACCCCTCTTATTTAATACAACAAATACAAATGAGACCTTTGAAAGAATAAAATAATAATGTCTGTGGATCAAAGGGAAGGTTTTACTGGTATATGATACAACGTTTTCTAGTAAGTAGATAAGTGCTGAATGTCCTTAATTAAAATAGTGAGTTACAAAGAGCAGGGACAGTGCTAGAGGGTCCTCAGCCTCCTTAGAACCACGAGTGAAACTTCACATACGCACAGATACCTGTCAAAACGTCTCTGTGTGATTGAAGGAGTTCAGGGCGGTTGTGCTCAGGGTTGACCTTCAGGCCGCCTCTGTGTTTTCTCCAGGCATAAGTACCTGTAGAACTGTTCCTACATCTCTGCCCCTGAGGGCTGAATAACCTACTGCCTTTCAAGGACTGTCTTGAAATCCATCTGTTACTAACTGGTTTCCTTATACCTCATGGCTGCCCTCCTTCAGTTTTCTAGAAACTTGTCGACTAGACATAAAAATTAAAAAAAAAAAATTCTCTGGATCTGATCCTTGGAAAATTCACAGCCTCAAACCCTTGCACACGGTGACAACTCCACAAATACTCGTGACGTTAAAAAAAATAAGAATAAAAATAGTTCTTGCCTACATCACTCTTGATGAGTAGAAAGTAATTTTCTTTTAAGAAATATGTGGAGGAAATTCATAAACATCTAGATGGAAACTGTTGAAACCTGAGAAAATTTTAAACTTAGAGAAAGAGACCCTATGAAATAGCAGGTGACATATATGATGATTAAAGTAATAAGTGTAAAACAATTTAATGAGTCAGATGCCTCGGGTAAATGCCTTAGTTAAATGGTAGTTGAATTCATAAGTTAACATGAATTAATAAAAGAAAGTACATCAAATAGACTACTATGTGAGTTTTGTAACATTGTTTTTCCCTGAAGAATATTAAATGGCATATTTCCAAAATTTCAGGGGATATTAACTATGAACATAACTTATTGCTCAGAGAAATATTTAACATTTTCTAGTAATGATTATTAGAATCCCAGCTTCTAAGATCTCTAAACACACACAGTATGCACGTGCACGCACACACACACAATATGTTTACAGCCCCATACAAGAAGAGGTATTTCTAAGGACAATACAAAACCCAGGAAAATATTATGTTGTTTAATTTATCAAACAAAAAATGTCAAAACAGAAATAACATATTTGGAGAAAAGAAAATAGTTGATTTTTACCAGAGGATGATTTATTTTTTCCTAGGCCGAGAAGGTAGCAACAGCAGAAACATTGTAACTGAACCAACTTCTGTTGTCTAGGGTCCTGTTATCCAGGACAGTGACATTGTGGCCTGTGCTGAAGCCAGTGGTTGCTGGTAGCAGTTTTGCTATCATACAGACTCCTAAGTAGTACTGCCTGAGTTCAGGGCCATCAGATAAAAGGGAAGCTTGTAAATCCAGTAACCACCTGTGGATTCCAGGGTACGTAGCAGAAACGGTTCCTGAGAAAAAGATCCATAGGGCTCCTTCCGTCTGAAGCCTAGGAGCTCAGGTGGTGAAGACTGTTGGCGGGGCGTGTACCACCAGGACTCCATCACCCACACTGTGCTTATTCGCATTCTAACCACTCAGCACTTAGTGGGCTGCACCCCTGCTGGCAGCGTGGAAGGGGCAAGGTACGCAGAGATGGTGTTCCCAGTACCTGTGGGTGAAAGCAGCCAGGGGAAGCAGGATATGTAGCCCTGGGTATGGACAAAGGATGAGCTACTACATACAACACCTGAAAGTATTCAGCTCTATCTGTGGATGGAGGAGGAGACCGTGGGTGAGTGGCTATCAAGCCCGTGTGAAAATGAGAACCTGATGTGCTCAAACAGGAAACTACAGCTGTGTCCTCTTAGTTTCTCTAAAGCACACTACCTCGGATTACAATAAAGGGTTAAAACCCACATACCTGAGTAAAAATATTTTTACAAACTATGACTGCATGATTTAAAAAGTGCATTGCATTTATTGTCAACTATAAATTATTTAAGCTAAATTAAGTGCTAGCAGGCCCCAGAGAGCATACAAAAAAATTGCAATCTCCTTGGTAAAGATTTTAGAGAAAGAGTAGGCATGACTTCATCTTCAGCTGCATAGATATTTCAAGGTAAAATAGATGGTTGACGGGAATATCTTGCTAGCTGTTTTATTTATTTATTTATTTGAGCCTTGTGCCCATTGGCTACTGTAACTGCACCAAGAGACAAAAGTGACTTTAACAACATAAAAATGTATTTTCTCTCATTTACATTCTGGGTAATATGTCAGCTCTCTGGAGTCAGGCACGCAGTCACCTTTAGTTTCCGCGCTCTTGACCATCTAAAAGGAACACGTGGTCTTAGCTGGTGCACTGGTTCCCCATCACATCTGTCCTTCTCCCAACTGACAGAGGCTAAGTGTGGGTTCCACCCATCTCCAAGGGCATGGCCAGAGAGTTGCATGTATTCATTTATTCCAAAGGATGTATGGCATAAAAAACTACCAACGTCTAAACACAGTGAAAGGCTCTGAGAACATATGAGTGGAAAGTCTGTAATCTAGTGAAACTTACATTTAATGGTGGAGAGAAGGTTGATGAACAGAAGGCTGATGATCTACACTGTGCTACATCATGATAAGTGCTGTCTGAACTATGATTCTTAGAGAAGTCATCTCTTAAAGTCTCTGTGTCTGAGTTGAAACATTGGCACCTCTGGGTATATCGAAATTAACCAGATGGTCATTGGAGGCCCACAGCTGCAATGGGGGTAGCTAGGCAGCCATCTGTCCTACTAAAACTAGGTGTTCTTTTATTGAAGAAAAAAAAGGGGGAAATAGACCTTTCAGGAAGCTAGCAGCTTCACTAAGCCATGTCAAGCTTATTTGTAAGAAGAATTTTACACTTTTTTCATAATTTGGACAGATAGCAACAATAGTGATAAAACTCATAGACTGTGTAAAATGAGAGATAGGAAATACAAATTTCTTTATTTAGAGTACCCAAGGAATAATAATATAAACTTCCTGTAGACATTATTAATTACCAAAGTCAAGCGGGACATTACCCATACAAGAATAATTAGCCCATACAAGAATAATTAGCCCATACAAGAATAATTTTCACTTTACATTAAATCTCTGAATAAGCTTTGTTTCCTATGCAGGTATATTATTTACTTTTCATGTGCTAGTAGGTTCAGATACTTATGCCCGTCTAAGTTAATGAAATACTTGATGTATTTGAATGCTTTTAATCATTCTTGGCATGTTCAAAGCTGTGAACTTCCTTCATGTTGATTATGACACAGGATAAGATTTCTCCCAATTTAAACGTTTTAATGAGAATCTCTATAGAAATGTATTTATATGCATATGTAAATATTTTGTGTATTTTATACTATTCAGAAAATTAATATTCTCTGTCATTTTCAAGCACTATTTTCTTAGCAAAATAATTCCACATTCTTAAACAATTTTTGAATAGATAATGAATTTGACTTATAAATACAGTAAATTGTAATCAGTTTAATCACCACACAATTTTAGTCAATGTCCCTTTCTACTTGTTATATTTTGCATGTTTTTGGATGTCAAGAAACTTTAAAATTTCCAAGCTAGCTCTAATAGCACAACAATGTCATTTGATCTGCTGCTTTACCCCATGTATTCATTTATTCCAAAGATGTATGGAAAAAACAACTACCAACTTCCAAACACAGTGAAAGGCTCTGAGAACATATGAGTGAAAAGTCCATAGGCTGATGAACAGAAAGATCTACACTGTGCTACATCATGATAAGTGCTGTCTGAACTATGATTCTTAGAGAAGTCATCTCTTAAAGTCTCTGTGTTTGAGCTGAAGCATCGGCACAATTCTCTTATGACACTTGACTTTATCAGCTGGTTGGATTCTCTATTCTGTTTGTATTCTGTCTATTCTTTTCCTTGCTTAAAACTGATGTAGAAATTAAAAGGGCATCCAGGGCTTCCCTGGTGGCGCAGTGGTTGGGAGTCCGCCTGCCGATGCAGGGGACACGGGTTCGTGCCCCGGTCCGGGAGGATCCCACACGCCGCGGAGCGGCTGGGCCCATGAGCCATGGCCGCTGAGCCTGCGCATCTGGAGCCTGTGCTCCTCAATGGGAGAGGCCACAACAGTGAGAGGCCCGCGTACCGCAAAAAAAAAAAAAAAAGGGCATCCAGGTGTATTCTGTATTCTCTCTCAAGTACTTTGTCTTATTTTTGATTATAGCGATATGGTCACATTAGTCTAGTTTTCCTAACAACAGTGTAGATAAGCACTTATCTTCCTATTTTACTTTACAGGAAATTGATTGGGAAAAGCAGGCCTTAATGGTGTACAGGCTTTGTGTGTACCTGGCTGTTTTCATAGCATCTAATGCTGATAATCCTTTCTCTTGTCAAGTTTGGTGAGAGTCGGTATTCTTTTCGTACGGGGAGCATATCCAAGCAAGGATGAGTGGTTCACGAATATACAGAATTTAATGATTAGCTCCATACGAGAACAGTGAAATTTTGTATTACTTTTTTTCAACAAATATGTATCGAGTACCTACTGTCTTTGAAGGTATTAGATCATGGAAATAATGGAATAAATGCAATAAATATACTGTTTACCTTGGTGTAGAGTGAAAACTCTGTAAGCATATGCATTAATATTTGCAGCTGTGATTAGCGACATAAAAGAATATTGCAGAAATTCAAGAGGATGAAGAGCAACTTCTTATGATTCTTTTAGATAAAAACTGACTACGCAAAATTCTAATTTTCTAATATTGGTATACTGAAACAACTAACTATTTTAAATGATTGGCTTCAGTAGATGTTTAAATATAAATCATGAATTGGGAAAAGATTGTGGAAAGTGGCTTTAAAATTATCTTCTAAAACATCGGTGCCAGATGTAGTGGTATAGAATGCACAGGATTCCTAGGAAGAGTGTGGTCCAAAATGTCTATGCAGATCCAAGTCATCCTTCAATTATAGAGACATTGGACAAAGATATCCCACGTAAAATATCAGGGAACGTGGTATGCATACGTCCTTTTCTAAATAAGAAGTATGAAGAAAAATGGACCAATTTGTATCATGCTTTATATATTATATATATACTAGTAATGTACACCCTCAAAACCATGAAATTCTAGGATGGAGATTAGCAATATAAAGACCCAATTAGAGTAATTTAGCTTCTTGATATTTTATAGCATCATAAAAAAGTGGCTTTTTGTTTCTGTCTTATATACAGGACAAAATTATTTGGCAAGGGATTCGTCACGGTATTTTATTACCATGTATCTGCTTATACCCTAATTATCCAGTACTTTTTAATAATACATTGATATGACTGACTGTAACTACTAGAAGTAGTACATAGCTGAGAAAAAATTAAAGTACAAGTAAAAATAATTTGTGATACTAGAACTAATGCTCATAGCATTACATACCTGGACTGGTTGTGTAACTTATCTTTTCCACACTTAGATTAAATAGAAAGGCACTAGAGTTCAAAGTTTGTACACACACACACACACACACACGTGTGCACGTGAGCATGCACGCTTACCATGGTGGGAAAGGTAATTCAACACTGTACTAATTTTATGTGGCCCCAAGGCTGAATTTGGAAGTTTTAGTCATCAATAGTCAATTAAAAATATATGCCATTACTTGTGACACATATATCTTATTTCTATCCTGATTTTTATGTAAAAGACAGATTTTTGCTTTCAAAGAGAGTCTACTTACGTATCAGAAAAACCGGAAGAGAGCAGGGGTGCTAGCGGTTTGGCTGTGCATGGCTGATCACACAGTATGAGAGTGGGAAGTGATTACGGGCAGGAAGACCTGTGCTTGGGAGATGCCTGCTCCCCAGCCTCCAGCCATATTAGACCACAAGATGAGTTTTTACTCCTAGCCTGACCGTGTGCTCCTACAAATGAACTGACCGATTTAATTACATTATCATTTAAGAGAATACTTGAAATTAAAAGAGGCTGTCCAAACTGATTTTGGTATTACCATTAATATTATCCTTCATAATAGTACTTGAAAAGAAAAGAGCAATTGGGATTGAATCTGGTTGAGAGCTGTAGTAACTCACATTGATGTCAATTTTTTCTACAAAAATGTACTGCAAAGCTATGCCCTAAATGTACTGTATTATGCATAGTCTCCAAGGATGGCTAAAACATCAATTCTGGTCCCTTTAAACCACAGATGACCAAGAGAAGTAGACATATGCACAAGTAACTGTGTTACCATATAGCTGTTTTACACACACACACACACACACACACAGACACGAATGAATGCATGAAACCATTATATTAAAATTTTATGTGTAAGTTGGCAGTTATACATATAACACAGAAATAAAAGATTGAACATTTTTATCTTCTCTAGTATCAGGCCTTGTATTTCATTGTCTGGCAAACTTGGGATCTAACTCTAGTTCTGACTCAGGGGTCAACAGGTGATGGGAGTAGATTGTGAGGCATGTTAGCATCTCCTTAGGAGGCAGTTGCCCTCCCCAAACTGTGTGACCTCTGCAAGGAGGGTCATGGGAGAGTGAATCCCCTGACTTCGTCTTCTGTTTGTCTTCCTGTCAGTGCTGCACAGGTGTCTGAATCCAAATGGCAGTAGTGTAATTAAACTCTCAGCTATCATCTATGACAGTGGACATGCAGGATGACAGAGCATGGTGGAGAAGGGCTGGGAGTGGATTAGAAAAGACAAGAGAAGATGTCTGGGGGAGAGAGTAGGGTAGAAGGATGAGGCTGTTGTCTCTGTTGATGTTGATGTGCTCACTCCTTCATGAGTTTCGCAGTGCAGGTCCTAACCCTACAGTCAGGGAGCAAGACATTTCCCTCTACCCTTCTAGGTTCTTCTGGCTGGTCTAAGAATTAAGTTGATATGAGACAGATGAACAGGAGAAAATGAAACAAAAGTGTCATAACACGTATACATGGGAAAGACCCAGGAAAACTGAGTTAACTCATCAAAATGGCTGAAACTCTCACCATTAATACCATCTTCAGCTAGACAAGAGGATGTTAGGGGTAGTGGTTTGGAATTTCAAAAGGGAGGAAGGTAATTTGGTGGAGTTGGAAAAGCAAATGTTTGGTAAAGAAAAGTTTGCGGGGCCAGGCAGAGACAGGGGTGACACGGAGAGGAATTTTAACAGGCAGACTTTGCTAGGGCTCTCCCTGTCTACACACCTAGGTCGTGCTGTAGTTTATGGTGAGGCTCCCTTCCTGGAACAAGTCCACTGTCTACACTCTAGAGACAGTTAGGCGGAAGGTCAAGGTTTCTTCCTGAGTCTTTTGAGCCTTTACTGTCCTCAGCTCAAAATAATCTGCATGCCAAAGGGCTGTGTTAGATTGGCCAATTTTGTTTCCCTACACTGGTAGCTGGTCCTCTATCCTTATCACAGTGTTTGGGTTGGGAGTGTCATTTTCTAGTTTCGGAAATGACTTATCTTCATTCTTGCAAAATACTCACTATTGCCATTCTCATATAGGGTTGCCACATTTTTTTCAGGGAAGTTCTGGCTTTCTCTCTATGCCTCCACCTTCAACAGTCAAGTCACAAAATGGACCATCTTTTGATGCTTTTATGCTGTGACCACACATTTTTTCCTAGCTGCCCGGCCATAGCAATCTCATAATGCTCTAAATTTATAGGGAGGAAAGGTGCTCCCTCCGGAAGCTCTTGAAATTGTTTTTATCACTTGCTAACAGAATGAGATTTTGCCAACTTTTGCGTGGTCAGTGGTCCCACGTAGGTTCAAAGTAAACAGTTTTCTCAGTTAAGATGTAAAAACTTTAATTAATTCCCCATGGTGCCTAATCCACAAAACAAGGGAGCAGTTTACTAACTGATAGACTCGTGTTTTCATAACTTATTAGCCTGCCATTTACTCAGAAAACACTGCTTTAAGATAGAAAATAAATGAGACCAGGCCCACAGTGCAGATGTGGGGAAAACACTAATAGTTGTCTGCAGGATTCCTAGACTTGCAGGAAATAGTCATACATTATGAATTAATAAAACATAAGAAAAACTGAGCTAAGACAATGTTAGTATAAAAAAATAGAACTTCATCTCGATCTAATGTCATTTAATATAAATTGTGCACACAAGTAATTTAAAAACAAGACAACTTAGAATATTCACAATAGTTTTTACATGGAAAATTATCACAGTCTGTTAATGTTGATTCTTATTGCAAATTACTAGGAATTCTAACTTCCAGTGCATTCTACTGATATTTTGGAAAGAAACGTTTAGTATGTTAGGGTATTAAATTACTATTACAATTACTGTTAAAAAGCTGAAGGGAAAATAACCTTACGCCATAGATAGTCAAATATTTATCTCAAAATTTATGGAACAGCCGGATAAATCAATACACCCATAATTTCATTACTAGGCAGATAGCTAATGTGGGCATTATTAAGTAGCCTCCTGATATTATCATGACAACAGGAAAATAAATTTTAAAACAAACCACTTCTAACATATGTAAAATATGTCTATGAATGCTTTAAATTATGAGACCTATAGTCTAGTGACGTATCTATTTCTTTTGATTTCATTATTTTTATGAAATATTCTGGATGTACGTTATAGCTTAAAGAATTTTACCCTAGGTATAAAATGGCGCAGAGATTAGTCCAGCTTTTCTTTTTTTTTTTTTTTTTGGGACGCGGGCCTCTCACCGCTGTGGCCTCTCCCACTGTGAAGCACAGGATCCGGACGCACAGGCCCAGCAGCCATGGCTCACGGGCCCAGCTGCTCCGTGGCATGTGGGATCCTCCCGGACCGGGTCACGAACCCGTGTCCCCTGCATCGGCAGGCGGACTCTCAACCACTGCGCCACCAGAAAAGCCCTAGTCCAGCTTTTGAAGTAACAGAAATACACATTTATATTTGCACTTTTCCACTTAGCAGCTTTGCCACCTTCATCACGTTTATAAATGTTTCCCTGCTTTCAAATCTACAAATGTGATATAATATTTCATATAATAGATGTTTTTGTGGATACTGAGTCAGTGAAAGTAAAGCACATGGCTAACCGGGCACTTAGTTGAATGACATCTAAATATATAATAGAAGTAATGATTTATGTCAAGAGTATGGTGAAGGATGAGGAATTATAGAGGAGAAGACAGTGAAGGAGAAAGGAAGAATAAAAAAGAAATTCTAAATTCATTCTATTGTCTGAAAAAAGGATTATAAAGTTCATGGCAAAGAAAAATACCAACTTTCAAAGGAAATAACGCTTGTACACATATTTGTATAAAAACCCACTGGCGGGCTTCCCTGGTGGCGCAGTGGTTGAGAGTCCACCTGCCGATGCAGGGGACGCGGGTTCGTGCCCCGGTCCGCGAAGATCCCACATGCCGCGGAGTGGCTGGGCCCGTGAGCCATGGCCGCTGAGCCTGCGCGTCGGAGCCTGTGCTCCGCAACGGGAGAGGCCACAACAGTGAGAGGCCCGCGTACCGCAAAAAAAAAAAAAACAACCCACTGGCATTAATAGTTTTAAAACTGTTTAAACCTTAGGAATGGCTGTTTAATTTTATAAAATATATTTTACCTATTTATGTCTTCTGTTACTTGTGTCAGCAATATTTTTTAAGTTTACAATATAGAATTTTTAATTGATTTTGTTTTATTTATTCCTAAATAGTTTATCATTTTGATACTATTTTAAATGTAATTGTTTTAATGTCATTTATTAATTGCTTGGCGATTTCATATAGAAATAAGATTTATTTATCAATAGCACTTTATATACTATAACCTTGCTAAAATCATTTATTAGTTGAGTAATTTTTTTGATATGTTAGAATCATTTCGTGAAAACAATTCATGTTATCTGTGATGAAATACAACTTTATTCTTCTTTTCCAATCTCAAGGCCATATACATTTTTCTTGTCTTGTGCTGTCTTGAACCACAAGTGCAACGTTGACAGAAGTGGTGAGAGCAGACATCATTTACTGGTTTCTAATCTTAGTGGGTAAATTGTTTAACATTTCACATTTAAGTATAATATTTGCTATAGGTTTTACACAGCTGACTCTTATTGGAAGGAGAATATTTTCTTCAATTTCTAGTTTTCCATGAATTTTTATTCATATATTTGTGTTGGATTGTGGCAAAAGCTTTCTTGGTGCCTTTTGAAAAGAGCATCTGATTCATCTCCTTTATTCTGTCAACATGGCGATTGTCTAATTTTTGGATATTAAAGCAAACTTCCCAGTTAAAGTGCATCTAGTCTTACGTATTGTTGGATTTGATTTGGTAATACCTGTTAAGAATCCATGATGGATATCAATCTGTAATTTTCTATTTCTTGTGATGACATTTTCAGGCCCCGTGAGACTCCTTGTGAAGTGTTCCTTCTTGCTAGATTTTCTGAAACAGGTCTGTGCTCTGTGCTGAAGCCCTTGTCTTTTACAAGCTTGAAGCTCTCATTCAAGTCCTCAAAGCACAGGCAGCCAGCATCTCTCAGCTGAGTCCCTTGCCAGGAGCTTTCTTAGTCTGAAGGAGACACGTTTCCCAAAGTCTTGACTAGCAAATGTCTCGGGCATCTGGAAGTTAGAAGAGTGAGGGATGCTGGGAGCAAATACCTTGAGAGCTGAAAGGGATTAATAATCATTTAAAGGCTACATTTAAAGCCAGAAATCTACCGTCTAGCATATTAATGGTCCAGCATCTCCTTGAAGCTGAAGAGTGGTTAAAACTCTTTAATAATTAGGTCCACAGTTCTGGAGAGAGGTCAATTCTTATCAAAAGCAGCTCCCCCAAATCCGTAAAGTTTAATCTCTTTGGTTATCCTCTATTCTTTGTCTTTTAAGCACTTCTGCTTCTATGATCAAATCTACTTGGTACTGGGAATGGTTTTGAGGAGGGAACCTTAAAAATGGCTACCTGAACTGGTTCTTAGTTTTCTGGAGTTTGTTTCCTGATCTGATTATGTTAAAAGGCAGTAAGAAACCCATTTCTATTGATAAAAAGTACCCTAGTTATATACATCATACAGTAGTAAAGCAGTTACTTAAATGATCACCAGTAGATTCAATGACATCAAATGACTAGAAAGAAATTGCTTTGGGTGACAAAGTAGTTGCTGTGATAGAACTCTTTAATAAAAATAAGAAATGTAATGTGTTTCATTAACTGTTTCTAGGTGTATTGGAGAAACTGATGAAAAAATGATAAGAGAGCTTCCCATCCACAAGTCCAGGTCCAGATAAGGGACTAGCTACATCTATGATTTCACTAAAAAGAAAACCTTATCTCCTCTATCCTCAGAGTCAAGATTTGTGTAAAATGCCAACACCAAGTTCAATCCTATTGGTGGCTGAATTAAACACAGACTTAATCCCCAACCTCACAGCATCTGTTATGTTAAAGTTAGGATATAACACTATTGATTGGGAAGGTATGAGATCCTTAATACGGGGCAGGAGGGAGGTAGATTCCGTTGAATTTGGAGGCCTTTAAACCCCCAATGCTGTCAAGTCTCCTTTATTAGTAGAAGAGACCTTATCCCTTTCTGGTTGAGGAAGCTGTCTAATCTTACCTAAAATTGCAATAATTTCCACTGCAGTTGGTGCTTTTTGAGGAAAACCTGAGCTTCCTTGGGACCTATTCTTACCATTTCCCATTTCTCCTAGTCTTATAACTAAATTTGTTTCCCAGCGCATGCCAGGGGTTCAAGTATATAATGTGAGATCTCTAACCAGGTGTGAGAAGCAACTGAAGGAAACGTTTGCTGACCTTATGGATAGAAAACTGGGTAAATGGTGTGAAAATTGATCCCAAGTGTATTGGAGCAGTGTTACAGGAATACAATGATGTATCAAGAAGAAATTATCTGTATATGAGTTTACTAAGAGGAGATTCTGGGTTCACTGGGTTAACTTACAAATCTGAGGGTGGCTATAATCGTTGATTGTTCAGTGGAATGAAACTTGAACCTAAAAATGGTCTACACTAAATTAAGTTAAAATGCCAGACTTGGCTTATTATAGAGAAAAGTGTCCAAAGATTCATGGAGATTGGAATGTTAGGGTAAATTTATCTTGTAAGACTTACTCACCAGTGCCCTAACGATTGTCCAGATGACCTTCCCTTCAGGAAGGCTGTCAGAAATACATTATTTTATTTAATTTATCTATCTATCTATCTATCTATCTATCTATCTATCTATCTATCTATCTATCTATCTGAGTTGGGTTGTTGCCGCGTGGGCTTTCTCTAGTTGCGGCGAGCAGGGGCTACTCTTCGTTGTGGTGCACGCGCGGGCTTCTCATTGCAGTGGCTTCTCTTGTTGTGGAGCACGGGCTCTAGGCACCAGGGCTTCAGTAGTTGTGGCTTGCGGGCTCTAGAGCGCAGGCTCAGTAGTTGTGGCACATGGGCTTAGTTGCTCCGCAGCATGTGGGATCTTCCCAGACCAGGGCTCGAACCTGTGTCCCCTGCATTGGCAGGCGGATTCTTAACCATTGTGCCACCAGAAATACATTCTTAACAAGGGGCCCAGTAAGCTTGAAAACTTCCAAGGTTGATGAGAAATGGACAGTGTCATCATAGTAGTTTGAATTCTGTGAGAATGATGGAATCCTGGGGTTACAATGACCACGTGATGATATTGTATCACCCCTGGCAAGGTTGGCAGGGTTGTGCCAGTGGAAAGCAGGCTCAGAGTCATAACAAGTGGGTCCACGCTGGCTGGTTGGAACTCCCGAGTATTTCAGTCATGTGTGATCTCTCGAGTTGTTCAGGTTATAGCAATCCGGTTATTATTCATCCATTTTGTAGATCTTCACATTATACATGCATGGCTTAACTATCAGAATCAAGGGGACCCTGTGCAGATTTCTGCAGCTCTTCATAAATTCTAGCCATGGAAGTCCCTGCACTGTGATGTCTGTCTCCTTAACTTGGGAGGAGGTCATGCTCTGTTTCGTGATACTCCTCCTAGAAGCATGATCCAGAAAGGCACTACAGGCAGAAAGCCAGGGCAATCAAAGAGATCACTGCATTTGTTTTCCTTCTTTCAGGGATTAGAGTGTTGTCCTGATAATGACCCAATGTCTTAAAGCCCTTGACTCATATATTTGTCCATTCTTCCAGCTGTTACAGGGGGAGGCAATTCCTGTCCCAATGACTCTATCATGGTCCTAAACTGCATGGTCCCTTTGGTTCTGATCCTTAAAAATTCAACTTATCTCTTGAGGTTTATTGACTCTTTCCCTTTTAAGATCATATCTTATTTACTTATCTGAACACATTTTCTTTTAATTCTTTGAATACCTTTCAATATATTGATCTGCTAAGTCTAGCATCTAGGCCATCTTGTGTTCCATTTTAATCAACTTATTTTTACTGTCTATAGAGCGTATTTTCCTGTTCCATGATTCGCCTAGTGTTTTATGTGTTATTAATTTGTTTTTATCAGAAAACAGTTCTTTGTGGATGATAGACGGTGGGGTATTTGTATTCTGTTGTCTTTCTTAGAAGAGCGCTGTTTCTTTTCTCAGCAGGCTTTTGGCTGATTAGGAAAGGAATTGCAGCCATTCTTCATGCTTCTGTGTGTAATGCATTTTTAATGTGTATACACACATCTTTAAACACCATATATTTTATAAAAGTGTATATGTTTTTATGGCCTTGTTTTTGTTTTAATACATTAATAACCAATATTATTTAACATGTAATAATTATTGAAAGGCTTTTATTTTATATACCCTATGTGAATGAAAGATAATTCAAATCTATATTTACTATGTCAACTGATTAAATAATATTTTAAAAGCATAAGAATAAAATTTCCCTGAATAGAGTATTATTATTATCTCTAAATAATGAGGTGAGAAATAGGATGTTGTATGTCTAAAGGGTTGACCAAATTTGAATCACTGCCACTGAGTCTTGAGGCAATAGAAAATGAAGGTAAACTGGGAAAATAGAAATCTTTATTTGTATCCTGAACTTTAGCTCTAACCCTCGTTGTCTCTTCTATGGGCTTGGCTTCTTAGCTTAATTCCCCTGGCTAGATTAAAAACAGATGGGGAAGCCTTCTTTTGGCTCGGTGGAATATCTATATCTTATCCCTCCAAACTTGAGAAGGTACTCAAAAAGAGACCCACTTTTCCTGGAAGGCCTTACTCAGACTTTCCCTGAACTGCCCACTTCATGCTTTATCTCTCTTGAATTTTACTTATGTATTCCAAGAAATTAGAAGTGGAAGGTAGCTATGAGCTGTTCTAAAAATATTAGCCACAGAGAAGGCCCAAGAAGCAAGAAGCTACAGAAAAGCACCACCTTTACTGAGAGAAAGCTTTTTGTTTTTTTCTTCTGAAAAGATTTCTTCTGAAAAGATTTCCCCGTTACATTGGCAAAATCGTATGTATACGATAACTTAAATTTGCCCGTAGCCTGCATAAAACTCTGCGTGGGGATCTTGATAACCTTGAACTCATGCTCTTGTTTGAATGTGTAGGCACTTAAGAGCAGTGAGTTTATCGAGGTAAATTACATGGTTGGACTCCTGAATTATAATGGCTGTTTTCAACTGTGTCTCTCATGTTCATGTATCTCTTCTTATCACTAATAATGATGTTTTTTTTTTTTACACTCAAGAATTTACACAGACTAAGTAGAATTTATGGATCTATGCTGTGTAATAAAACAACATGTACCATTTCATTCACATAAACAAAATCTGTACTTAACTATTTGAATATGAGCTTCTAGT
This sequence comes from Monodon monoceros, assembly GCF_005190385.1. Taxonomy (NCBI): domain Eukaryota; kingdom Metazoa; phylum Chordata; class Mammalia; order Artiodactyla; family Monodontidae; genus Monodon; species Monodon monoceros. The sequence goes on along the minus strand of NW_021703765.1, from coordinate 5,696,600 downwards.
TCTGATTCATAATAGTATGCCACACAGTGACTAAAATCAGTTCTTTCAACAGTAGGGAATCAATGCATGCTTCTGGTAGGATTTGAATAACATATGTCGTTACTACTAGAAAACAGATTAAAACCTCATTGACTAAAGAGAGTAAATTTTCTATATTAAACTGTCTACAATTTTCTTTGAGATAGAGTAAATTAAAATGACACACAAAAGGGCCTTGAAATTGGTACTTGGAATTGATGATTAGATGAAATAAATGGTACTTTTTTTTTACTCAGTATTCTCTCAAATTCTGTTTTAGGCACTTTAAGAGATTGCTTTTATATTTAAGAGTTTAATTTGACAGTGTTAGTTACTCCAGAGCTCAATATCATTGAACTAAAATGATATTTCACAATCTGAGGCAAGAGATTTTAAAAAGCTTCAAATACAGTTTCCATAACCATTGTATAAGATTTGAGCAAGTAGAAATTGAAACAAATGGAAACAGAATGTATTTACTGTCCTTGCTGGACATTGAATAACAATATACTCTGAATAATACAGGTAAAAGGTTAACTTTTCTTTTTTCAACCTTCTATACTAAGAGTTCTATCAATAGTCAAAAGAACCTGTTTTTTTTTTTTTTTTCTGAACCTGAAACCATGAACTCTAATGTCCCACACTTGTTTACATTTTCCCTTTTTCTTGTGAAAATTAAACTTTCGGGACTTGCTTATCTTGAAGCCATCCACTTCTAAGAACTGATAATGGAACATTTTCTGTACTTCATACGTCACATTCCTCCATTCTTTTTTTTTTTTTTTTTTTTAAAAAACCAATCTGAGTATCTGTAACATTTAAACCTCTGCTAACTTTCAGACTAATCCAGCTCCTGGCAGTAAATAAAGACTTGCTCTTTGTTGCTCTTCTTTTGTGGTCTTTATTTCAGGACACTTCTCCCTCAGATCAGTCCTAAATTGATTCAATCTACGGACTGGACTGTAGCAAAGCAAGCTTAATGAACATGCTATGAATTCTTACTTTCCTGCTTTAAAATTTATCTTCAACGATTACTCATTCTTACCTGGTAGCAAGTCATTTGAACTTTCTGAACCCAAACTTTTCCAGTGGTAAAATAGTACTTACGTTATGGGGTTATCAAGAATCAATAAGATACAGTTCTAAGGCAATTAGATTTATCTCTGGGACATGATGGCCACTCAAAACTCAAAATCCTTTAGCAATCGTAATCTTTAATAAAGAGACATAGGGGCTTCCCTGGTGGCGCAGTGGTTGACAGTCCGCCTGCCGATGCGGGGGACACGGGTTCGTGACCCGGTCCGGGAGGATCCCACATGCCGCGGAGTGGCTGGGCCCGTGAGCCATGGCCGCTGGGCCTGCACGTCCAGAGCCTGTGCTCCGCAACAGGAGAGGCCACAACAGTGAGAGGCCCACGTACCGCAAAAAAAAAAAAAAAAAAAAATTTAAAAAAATAAAAATAAAGAGACATAGAGTATGTTACGATTATTATATAAAGGAAGTAAATTTTCTAATGTTAAAAATAATATCTATGAATTCTCTAGACCTTTTGAAAATTATTGAAACCCTTCATTAAAAACCATTTGCATTTTTACATAGGAATAGAAAGGCTCACAAACACAATTATGGAAATTTGACATAGGCAGTGGCAATCATTGTTTTATCCTTAGTGTCTTATTAGTCCAAATGTACTTGGTGAGTGGATAAAGGATAGAGATTGTAAATATGTTAAGTGCTATTCTATGTTTCCACCTCTCACAAGGCACATATTATATGAGAGGAAATATTCCCTAATGGCTAAAGTTGCCTTCCAGCAACAAATAAGTCTACTTCATTATTTAAATAAAATATTTTTTTAAAAATTATAATTTTTAGAAGCAGCATAGTATTAGAATGAAATGAGAAAACTCTATGAAGTATCTGGTGATATTCAATGTTCACACATAAGACACCATATGTAACTGGTTTCCATGGATATTGCATATTCTTTAAAAATTGAACTTGCCAAACACATGCAAATTTTATCTCTAGCTTGAACATGACTCATGTATCCAATTTCATAGTCAACCTCTTCACTCAAGTGTTCAATAGACCTCACAAGGATTGCCCCGTCTCATTTACTGATGGTCCCGTGTCCATTGCTGAAGGCCCACATCTCATTTACTGATCATTCTCTGTATCCATTGCTCAAGGCCCCATCTCATTTACTGATGGTTCCCCGTGTCCATTGCTCAAGTGGACTTCACTCTCTCACACACCATCTCCAAATCAATCATGCCTGAAAATCCTCCCATTTTCACTGAGAGCAACGCCATAATCTATGCAACGCTCCCTGAGTTCCTACACAAATGCCCCCAATCCCATACATCTCTAACCTGTGCTCTCCTGCCCACTGACTCTGCTCCAGCCACTCCATATATCCTGGTTATGCCTGGAATGGCCACTTTCCTGTCCCAAGGCCTCTGCATTTAATATATCTGCCGGATTCACTCTCCCATCAGGCATCTCCATGATGTCATACCTCCTATTAGTCACTCTTGGTTCAGATTTTACCAATTCAATGAGACCTTCCTGATCACCAGTTAAAATCTCGACCCCCATTTGCAATTCCCCCTCGCCCTCTACATTTTCCTCTTATCACTTAACAGCATCAATTTTGTTTAAAATTATGTATTTATTGCTTGTCTCTCTGTTACAGTATTCATTCAAAGAGAATGAAAATTTGTGTGCACTTTATGGCTGCTGTATACTCTGTGCCTGGAAAGATAGAAGCTCAATAAATAGTGATTAAGTGAATAAACAGCAATCCTTTGCCGACAGGAAGATACAGATGTACATAAAAGTTGCAGCAATTATTTCCTTAGGAGAGCCCAGGAAGAAAAGGTGACGTGTGATGTTGACGTTTTTGACTAAGACATACAAGTATTTCCTACAAGTGTAAGCATGTAAGAGTATGATTAAGCACGCTCTCTCTCTCTCACTCGCTCGCTCTCTCTCTCTCTCTCTCGCTCTCTCTTTCTTTCTCTCTTTCTCTCTCTCTCTCTCTCTCTCATTAGGCATGGGAAGTTCTACAGCATGGTCTCACCTAAATTACATAAGATGTCCATGCAGGGGAGTAAAAATCATTTGTTTCTATGGAAAAGTTTCTTGATCGTTCACTTTGTGACACCAATATACAAATCACTTATGGAGGTGTTTTTGGCACCCCTTATTCATGTAATATCTTTTAAGGCAATCATATTTTTATAGGCTTTATAAATCACAAAAGTCAGCTCCAGGAGCATTAATTAATGCACGTGCTTACTCTACCTGCAATTGTCCTTTCTCTTGAACAGAAGATTGTAGCAAATTGTCTTCTTCTGTCCTCTTTCCCCACCTCCTCTCTCTCTCTCTCTATCTCTCCCCTTCCCTCACCCTCTCCCTCCTTCCTTTCTTCCTTCTCCCTCCTTTGCCCCATCCCTCCCTTCCTTCTTTCCACTGATCTAACAATATTGCTTTGAAAACGCACTATTTTTTTCCAAAGTACAAAAACTGGAGAAAATAATTTAATGATGATTTCAGTATCCACACACTTTTCTTGATCAGGATATAACAGGATTTTTTAAAATGTAGTAGTTCAACTGAAGCTGAGATAGTTTAGCAGTGATTAGATAGAGTTCTCCATTGACAATAGAGCCTGAATCAGATGTCAACAAAAGAAACTAGAACAATAGTTCAGCACCATGATTCAAGATGACATGTCGTTACACAGAGAGATCACCGTGTAGACACGAGATGCTATTCCTTTAAACCAAGAGAGCAAATGTGAGTCAAGGGACTGTGGGCACCCTGACAGCAGATCAGAAAGTACCAGTACCTAATCGCCCTGAATTATCTTCACAATTTGAATGTTTTGACTAAAGTGATGAATATTTAAGCATTGACTGTTATAAAGGGAATATATAACAGTTTATAATCCAGTACGTACCTATTACTTTGGGATATATTTTTGCGTTTATATTGAATTATAAACCATGCCTTTTCAAAACTTGTGAAACCTGAATTAGGTAATAGGGAGAAAATATCTAGATTCTAAGTTTAATTCTAGGTAAGTCTAGCCTTAAGCATATTATGCATAAATTAATAACTAATAAGAGACTCCCAATTTCTAAGGCCAAAACAAAACAAAACAAAAATTATTTGGAGAGGGGGATTTAGTTGTTTTTATATTTGGAAGAAGGTATATATTGCCTTTCTATAAGGTAAGCCACAAGAATCATAAACAATGGACACAAAAAACAAAACATAAACAATTATATAAAAGTATCACAAACGGTAAATAACTTTATTTTTTCTAAGGATGAAATACTTTCTGATAATGCGTTCACGAAAATGTCTCTTTTATTTTAATGCTACATAAGTTTTTGGGTCTCCATTGACTTGGTAGAAGTAAAGAAAAGTTTTCTGTTCTTGCTGAGTAAACAGAATAACTCCTTTCAGAATCATGCATCATAAAACCAAGGTAATAAAATTATTAGAAATATTACTAATAAAGTAAACAATATAAACTGTGAAGGGTTGGTCTACAGTTCCCAAAAGAAATCACAGTATTGCACACGGACTTATGTAAAACTTAAAATGTTTCCCTTGCTGAACTGAAATTGTATGTATGTATATGTACAGTTTATGTTTTCCTCTTGGGGATATAATTACAAAGCTAACGCTGAAATCATGTTTATCTGGTGTTTCACCTGCCAAACCACAATCTTTATCAGTGAGCTAAAAATAAATAACCTAAACCTTTTATAACAGCTGTCTCTAGAAAGCTAAACAAATTCACCATTCATCTTGCTCAGAGTCATTTTAGCCTTTAGCACATGTGTTCTTTGAACAAATTTATTTGCCTTATGAATAAAGATGAGCACTGTGTTCAGCTCTGTTGGGAAAAACTTTATTCTACTGTAAATGGACATAAAATTCAACCTAATGAAGGCTTTACAAAGGGAAAACATGCAGTTTTTGAACTAAATTTTGTGAATACAATTTGTAATTGGTTTTCTCACGTATATTTAATGAATATATTATATTCATGAGCACCTTCATCTGTAATAATGTGGATAAAGGTTGACAGTTATAATTTTAATTACACAATTAATAATGGAATTTAATTACAGTCATGATTACAAAAATATCTACATACATCCTGATTTTGTTTTTTAGTTATCATGGTTTGTAAACACTGATGCCTGTTTACACACGTATGACTCACCAAGAGTTATAAACAGCTCCTTTTTTAAATCTCTGGAGTTACATATTTAATTATAAAATTGTAAGTGTATTGGGATTGAAATTAAGCATGCTCCATATTCATATGTGATGTTCTGTAAAGCAGAATAGTAATATCTAATTTAGCTATCTTTATTTTTGAATATTAAATGATATCCGCATGTACGTTGTAAAATGTAAAATCCTAAAATATTTGACTAACGTATTTTTGTCTCTGTCAACAAACTGAAGGTTTCTGTGAGAGTGTGCCATTATGATCAACAACATTTATTAAGTATGTTGACCTACCCAGTTATATGTTAAGTGCCATAGAGATAATTTAGACAAGAACAGTCCTTGACAACCAGAGGTCTGTAATTCCCAAGAGTTGTAGTTGGGTTGAAATTGAAGAAAGTCACTTACAATTTTATACTTTAAAGCTTTATTTCTCCTACTTTTGTAGATTGCTTATAACTCAGGAAGCCAGGAGACTATTAATCTCTGCTGCTTAAATGCTTCTTTTATAAAGACATACGATAGTGTGGCAAAGAACCGAACTCACATGGAGGATATGTGTAACATTTTAAATTGTATGTGTAGCAAACTAAATTGCGTTTGTTCTTAAAAACAAATTAAACAATTAAATTAAAACAATTAAATGAACTTAGTGTATAGTAGCACAATTATGTTACATGCACTTATCCATAAACCATGTTCAAGTGCACAATCTGTTTAATATTAGTATTAAAAAACATCAAATGGGAAATTCTAATTTATTTATATTGTGATATATATGTCCTGTGAATAGGATTTCAGCCTAAGTCTTTGAGTTTAAGGGCTAGAAACAATTGAAAGAAAGAAAATGTGCTCCAGCCTTCTGTGGTTGTGAGGTTTAAAGAAACTGGCAAACATAGAAAGGCATTTGATGTTCCAATATGTACTTCATTATTTTATGATACGTCAGTGGGTTTTGATTGCTCCTTCAAGAATTGTGTAGGCGAAAAGGAGTTATAGCAGATTTTAATCGAATGTTTATGCCCAAGACAGTGAACTGAACTGAAAAGACACCCAGCTTCTGACCTGGCTGAGACAGCAAGAGGTCTTAAACAGTTGACCTGGGAGCCCAGGGCATGACAACCCAGATACTGATTTGGTAGTTGCTTTCTCTGTGGAAGACATGTGAGTTGGAGTTAGATGCCAGAACACCCTTGCAGTATTGTTCTAATCTTTACCCCTACAGTTGCACTCCAGATGTTAATAGATAGTAAGAGAAATCCCTGAACTCTGTGTTCAAATGTTTTAGAAAGCATTACAGGGAGATAGTTATCTTGTCTCTCTGGAAGATGTATGACTTGGCCAGAAAAATAATGCAACTTTTTTCAATTTGGAACGATGTAGCCCAATTAAACATTACCTTAGTATGTAGCTGGCTGCCTTTGGACTTTTGCATTTACTTTCTGACATTTCAAGGAAGAGCACAGAGTTTCTTTTCCATTGAGAAGATTCCTAAAAGTTTGTGAGCAGTTGAAAGTCTTTTACAAGGACTTGGTGAATCACTTCAATTATCTATAATTTTTTATCTGTTGCTGATTATTTCTGAGGCTAATTTACATTACTCTAATTTGTCAACATTAAATTTCATTTGGCACATGTCAGCCTATTTAAGGAGCAAATTTGAAGCATACTAGAATGTACTAGATGTAAATTGGAACACCACTATTTAATAATGCCTTCCTCCTAATCTCTAAATTGAAAAACCCCAACATATTGAGAGGCTAAATGTCTAATTTCCTTAATTATGAAAAAAAATACTGGAGGAAAGAGAATACAGTCTGTAGAATAATATCTTTGACTGAAAAATATTTCCAATTTAAGCTTTTTTAAGCCAACAACACTAATTTCTGAATTTCAATTTAACAGCATTATTTTCAAAATATTAGGTCTGAGAAGAAACCACAAGGAGTTAATCTTTACCAATGATGGTAAAGAAACTGGTAAAATAAAAATGGACAAATTTGAAGAAGTAAGCCTATAAATAAATAGAATAAATTATCAGTAATATCAGTAAATTATTACATTTATTTAAAGTTTATTTCAATTATAATAAGGAGGAAATCAAATAATTTGCTATTAAAGAAAATACAGGGACTTCCCTGATGGTCCAGTGGTTAAGATTTCATCTTCCAATGCAGGGGATGCAGGTTCGATCCCTGGTCGGGGGGCTAAGAACCCACACGCCTCGTGGCCAAAAAAACAAAACATAAAAGAGAAGCAATATTGTAACAAACTCAATAAAGACTTTAAAAATGGTCCATGTCAAAAAAAGTCTTCAAAAAAAGAGAAAATGTAAAACTATAACCATTGAGCAAATACATACAAAATAATTTTAATATATAAATCAGGAAGTTGTCATTATATGCAGGTAAAATCTTAAAGGAATTAATTAATGTTTATGAAACTACTTCAGATACATGTAGATTTTGAGGAGGAGGGTGTAGGGTTTTCAAATAATTGGAAAACATCCTGGTAACTTATGTTTATGTGAATATCTCAATTGAGTTTCAAACTGTTTTAAAATTTAAAATACTGATAAAAGAATTTGTCATTGTATTGCTATAGGAAGAGCCTGTATTGATAGAATGTCCATGGAATGAGTCCAAACTAATGCATTTAAAAGACTAAGAGGACCCTGAAAAATATGTCATCATTTTGGAAGAATTTCCAAATGACCAGAATAAAGTGCATGTACTCAATATATATTTTCTGGCCCCTAATTATATTTCAATAATTATTAAATTTTGATCAGAGGTGACTAGAAAAGAATTGTAAAAATACATCCATTCCCAAAAGAACTGAGAGCTGCTGGGTCTTGAACAGATAATCTGTACACCCATATTCATAGCAGCATCATTCACAATGGCCAAAAGGTGCAGGTAACTCTCGTGTTCTTCAACAGATAAACAAATGTGCTATACATATACAATGGAATCTCATCCAGTCTTAAAAAAGCAGAGAATTCTAATCTATGTTATAACATGGGTGAACCTTGAAATGGGGGATGCCAGGGACTGTGAGGGAGAGGGAATGGTGAATTATTATTAAGTGGGTCCAGAGTTTTCGTTTTGCAAGATGACAAATATTCTGGAGCTGGATGGTGGTGATGGTTGCACAGCAACGTGAATGTACTTAATACCACTGAACTGTACCCTTAAAAATGGTTAAATAGGTACATTTTACATCACGTATATTTACCACAATTATAAAAATATATAACCTATATCAATTTATATCTATATTTACATAATTTTACCATTTCGTGTCATGTTAGCTTAATGTTTGACTATAACAGTATTATATAGAATATGAATTTCATATTATCTAATTGTAGTTTAATTTGAAAAACACAGAGAACACTATATATAACAAAATTATTAAAGTTTAATTTAATTGTGAATGTAAAGAAAAACACTAATATTACAATTGTTAGAGGAAGTTATAATAATCAGATGCTGAGAATTAATTTTTCATCTTCATTATTACTTAAATGCTCATTAATGAACAGACTTTAAATGAGTTGTTAAATTTGTAGAAAATACTGTAGCAGCATGGGAATTTTGGAATTCCTTACTACATTTTCTGAAATCCTGAGACGTTTTTCTTTTTAATCTTAAGAGATGTAAAGTTTTTAAAAGATAATATTTTTTAAATGTCATTAATTTTACAGTCTTAAATTTTTGAAGTAGTGTAAGTAGTTATTTTATATATTTATGTGTTCCTAATACATGTGTTAGGATATCATAATATTCCTAATATCATGTATTCCTAACTTAAGGACTGTATAAACATCATATTTATGGCAACATAGTTAAGGAAAAAACTGATCTGAGAATGTCAATGAAGATGCCACAAGCTAGCAGCATTTTTATCTGGTCAATTCATTGAACTTCTGTATTTAACATATGGCATTAAGAAAAATATCTATTTAAAAAATAAAAGAATTTAGATTATTGCCTCATGTCCTGTGTAAAAATACATCTAGGTATATTAAATAATTACATGTAAAAATTTATTTTTAAAGAACTGGTAGGATATATATTCAATTATTATCACACGGTGGTAGGACTAAAGGGAGAGAAAAGAATTATAGCAAACTCCACTATTAACTACTGGCTTTAGCTTGGTCCGATATACAATTTGTACTTATAAACAAATAATGAATATTCTTCTGTATTTTATATATGGCAAACATACTATATATTTTTTAATTCATAGTAATAAAATTTATTTGTGCATTAGAAAATACCTACCAAATAAATACTTCTTTCACTATAGCACATTTTCTCCTAAAGCATATTATATAGTTAGTTCAGATAAAATTTTAGCTGTCGTTTGCCTCATTCTATTTTTTCTCTATTCATCTTCCCTTCACTTTATTTGTTATAATTTATTAATTTCTCTATCACTTAAAAATTTCCTTCCCTCTCTTTTATGTTCTCTCTTATGACAGGGTAATGCTATGATGTTACTGACAATCATTGAATTATGAAACAAGAAAACCTGGTTCACTTTGATATATTGCCATACAGAAACTGTCTTTTCAAATTTGCTCCTTCTACTAGGATTTTATTTTATTATATAACTTACTCATAGCATAATTTTATCTCATCTAGGTATTCATATGTTTGTATACCATGATTCAATACAGTGTATAATGACTCTCTTTTTATGATTATTTGTTCCATGCCAGTTCTTATTTTGTGCATTTGTGTTTTCTTTGTTCCTCTTTCAACCTTTTTTCTTTTAACATTAGGAGATGCTTTGATTAATTTACCGATTATTTTCAGAAGATCCATTTATTTATTATTAGTGTCAATGATTATTTTTTCTTTCCTTTCATTACATTAAATGTGTTAATCACGAACTAAGATGAAAAGCAGCTCTCAAAAGCAAAACAAACATATAAAAAAAAGTAACAGAAATATAAAATATATGAGTTCATAAATTCAATCTGAAACTTCCATTCGAAGTTTAAGATTATGATTTTTTTGTTTTATCTTCTTTGATTTCATATTAGTGTCTTTTTTATTGTGTTTATAGAAAATCTTGGTGCTGTTAAAAGTGATATAATAGCTTATTTTATAGTACTATATAAAATAATAATTTCAAAGTAAACATCTCTGGAATCAATTTTAAAGTTTAAAATTTCTTTGTTGTTCTTCTTGTACTCAAAATTCCCCAGGGAATTGCAACAAAAATGCTGCATTGTAAAGTCGTTTGAATAAATTGTGTGTGTTATGCACCAATTTAATATATGGATAAATTAATTTTAGCTTATTTTTGAACTACATGATATTGATTTCTTATTTGACTTTGTAACAATGAATAGCACAAAACCTTATATTATAGAAGTAAATTCATACTAAATGAAAAACATTTGTTAGATTTACTCTATTAAAATATACTTAGGAAAAGATACTAGGATATCAGCCACACTAAATGGAAAATAACATTGTTCCCATTTGTTTTATGACAATTATTTAATCCAAAGCTATTAAAATGTGTAGAAAGAAGGAGGAAAAAGTAAATTGGTCATTTAATGTATTAGGTGATTAATATCCACTCAATAGATGAAATATGTTCTAAATAAGCTGTTGGCCAAATTTTCCCTTTGGGTGATATTTGCTCAAACTGCAAAGCGATATTCAGTCATGGGTTCTACTGGAATATACCCGTAACACAGGGCACCTTCGAGGCAAAGACTTTTCATATTGGAGCTTAAATGGTGCAATAATGTCAGACTTCCAGGAGTAAAGAAATCAATCAATATGTTGGTTACATAGCAGAGACACCCTGGGATTTATCTGACAAGTGAGGAGATCCCAGACATTTTTCCTGCTATTCCTCCACAGCTCTATTCAGACTTTTCAATAGAAAATCTGGTGAATACAGCAAAAGGAGGAAAAGAAAGAGTAAGAAAAAATAGAAGTCAAAAGTTACAAAATAAAAGTAACAATGATGGTGAACTCTCTGACCTTAAATGAAAAGGAAAAAATGTACAAAGTATGAGAATGAACAAAGCCTTGCTGGAATAAAGAAAAGTTTTGGTTCACTGCCTGCGCAGTTTGCTTAACGTACCAAATTTAACTGAGAACACTTTTTCAGTGAGTTCTTTATTTCACTATAACTTTAGGTCCATAATCAACTTGGCCAAATATATTACAGAGTTTTCAGATCAATTAGATAGACCCGTAGATATTCTTTGGGTATGTGATTATCTAGATCACATACTGTACTTGAACATTTGGGGAATAAAATAACTCATAAGTTCCAATGAATTCATAAGAAATTAGAACTTTCAAGATAGTTCACAAAGAAATACAATACAATATTTATTCTCTCTAATTAATCTTTAGCTATCACTACTTATTATAGTCTTTATTTTGAAAGCATTTACTGTATCTTCTAAATTTGGTAAAATGTGTAAAATGTTTAACTTGTGAAAGATCTAATATCAGCACTATATTAATATACCAATATACATTCTCATTATGGTAATTGTTTCTTTGGTTAAGAAGATGTGTCTTCAATTTGTAATAAAGACCAAGGAAATAAAGGCAGTGATTATTTTCAATTGAAATGTTACATACAAGAAAAGGCACAAGTTTTAAGTGTAAATTTTTTACCTAAATTTTACTTATATTTATACACTGTGGTACCAACCCTCAAATAATAAAAATATGCCCTGCATCCCAGGAGACAACCTCCTGTCCTTTCCAGCTAATAGTCCCTCAGTCATCCCACCACTGAGTAACATCGTTGAGATTTATATCATGATGAGTTAGTTTTGCTTGATTTTTAACTTCATGTAAACGGAAACTTACTCAGTATTACGTCTGTAAAATACATTCATATGTTTGTGTGAGTAAATACTTCTTAAGTATTATAAATAACAAGACAAACTTTCTACTGGTCTTTATATTAAGAGCTTTACTGAGGTATAATTTATATACATTTCACTGTAAAGTTGGATAAGCATTGTCACATGAATACATTCATGAAGCAATCACCAAAACGAGATAATAAACATATTGATCATCTCCCAAAGTTTGATTGATCAGGATTGCAACCGATGCTCCTGAATTATGAGAGTTTCTTTCCTGGGTTTGGGGGAACACATGCTCCTCCGGGTCCTGTGTAGCCTTGGGGTCTTTTGGGCGCTGCTTTGCCCAGTTAAGATAGTTGCCTCCTGCACATGTGCTGACCAGTACTCACTTGAGTGCCCTGAGGAGACACTGCAGACCCACAGACTGCTCTCTCTGCTCTGCAATCTCTAGTCGCCGTTGCTCCCTGGATTCCTAGCATCATCTCCTAAGATCAGGGACACTACAGGTCTCTGCCTAGATTCCACGGCGCTGCAGCACACACAGCTGGGAAACTCTCCTCCGGCATAACCTGCAGCATGGGGCTCACCTCATTTATTTCACATCTCTTGGAGATCATTTTTCTTTGTTAATTGATATTTCCTCCTTAGATACTGATTCCTGATTACCTCTTTCTTTTCCCAAGTTCCCTTTCAGGATCATATCACAACACATGCAAACATGAACACAAATGGACCAATTTCACAGGCAGCTGAAATTATCAGCTGAAAAATGTCCCCTCACACTCATTTATCATGGGTGGTTATTGAAAACCCTATAAACAACCTTCTTCAGATGTTTCCTCTTATTCCTGAACCCACCCTAACCGAAGGGAAACTTCATTACATCCTTCAATCCTCTCAAAGTGGAATGACATTTGCAAGTCTCTTAGAACTTTCTAGCCATAGTTCTCTTTCAAAATTCGTTACTTCCTGAATCTGTGGTTGCTCAAGAATTGAGGTGTAAAATTCATCTTATTTCTATTTCTTCTTTTTGTTCTTCCTCTTCCACTGCAGTGCTTTGGGCACTTACCGAGTGTCATGGAACAGGGGGAAGATGGGGTGCATGGTGGTCTCAGACTTTCAGAATAGCTCAATCAAGCCATGCTTTTGTATCATGGCTTTTGCTTCAAAGGCCTAGAGACTTGCTTTTGTTGGAGTCTACAGATGACTGAGACCAAAGGACAATTAAAAGTTAATTAAAAAGCACACCAACTGGACTTGACATCAGAGTGACAGCTTATTATTAACAAAGACAAATGCAACAGTTGCATGAATTTAGGTACTTTACAAGAAGGAATTAATTCATTCACTTCTTTTGATAAGCTAGTGGGAAAAAAAGTCAAAACCAAAAATTATTTACCGACTTACTCTGAGTTATCCCTAACTAGGATAATGAGAAATGTTCATTGCACTTATGAGCCGTAATGATCTGCACATTTTCTCTTCTTGGACTGATCTGACTTTGCATTGGAAAGTCATGAGATGAGGCTTGGATGAGAAGAAAAGGAGCTAGTAAAAAGAAAGTGAATATTTATTGTCAGGCTAAAATATTTAAAGTGTATTAGTAACTTCAGATACATACACTTAAAATTTAATACTTTAATAGTAAGGACAGTTTCAAGTTGTGACCTGAAAATCTCAAACTCTTGAAAGGCTAGCGCTTGTATTAATAATCTACTGCTATACAACAAATTATGCAAAAATGAGCAGCTGAAAACAATACACATTTTCTGTCTTAACGTTTCTGTGGAGCACAGGCATAGCTGGATTGTCTGCATCTGTGTCTTCTTAAAGAGCTATAGTCAAGATGTCCTCCAGGGCTAGTGTCTCTAATGAAGGCTTCACTAAAAGAGGCTCTGCTTCCAAGTTCACTCATGTGGGATTCTGTTGACGAAGGGCTGTTAGCTGAGGGCCTATTTCCTCACTGGCTCTAGGCTAGAGACCACCTTCAGTTCTTTGTCATGTGGGTCTTTCTAACATAGCAGCTTGGTTCCTCAAAGCCAGCAAGAGAAAGAGTCTGCTAGCAAGATGGAAGTCAGGATCTTGTATAACATAAACACACAAGGCATGTTCCATCAATTTTGCCTTTTCTGCTGATAAGAAAAAAATCACTAGGTACAGCCCACTGAAAGAGAGAGCTCACACTTGCGGCAACCTGCCCAGGAAACCAATCCCCTTATCTGAAATAAACAACCCAGGAAGCCAGCCTGTGTTAGACTTACAAGATTGCTATCTCTAGTGACAATCCAGGAAGCTACTCAGTAACTTCTGTCACAATCAGTGGCAAATGTCCAGGACTTGATTAATAACATATCTTCTCTAATTTTTATCCCCACTTCCAACTTAGGACCAACCAGAGAAAGTCAACTGCTCCCTTAACCAATCACATGGGGTGCCCCAGCCTCCCATTTCCCCAGGCGGCCAACCTCCTGTAGCCTTCCTTTTATCAATACAAAGTGTTCCTGTCCCCGCTCCTGCCTTTGAGTCTGCCAAAACACAAGGATTGGTGGCTGTAGAAGCTCAGAATAAAAGAAAAACTTTCTCATTTGGTTGGTTTTCATTTATTTCCATACCACACTCAAGAAGAGGAGTGGGTATACAAGGGTCTTGATACAAGGATGCAGGGATCATGGTGGGCATCTTAGACTTCTGAGTACCACTGTGCTTAAGCAGACATTGTAAGTACATTCTACCGTAGTGGTTTTTTTCCTTCCATTGATGCTGGTCAGTAGCGTTTCTGAATGATGCATTCTACCTTTAGAATTAAAAATAAAGATGCAGGTGATGAATTTATCATGCCACTCAAGGACTGTGTAAGTGCTTTCCTTGATGTGAGATGAGATGAGAGCTATACTATTACTTCTCTAAGCTCAGTACCCATTATATTTTACCCTGAGTCCCTTACCAAATTGAATATGATGCTTTTATATGTCTCCTAAAAGCAGGTCTTTTTTTCCTCTCCATATATTGTTCAACCAAAGATCTATGCCAAGATCGGGGATTAGGTCATTTGGACTCCTCAATTTATTCATTGCATACTGAACTTAGAATTAGGAAATATATCTGTGAAATGTAAATATATATGTTTTTCAGTTTGAATAACCACACAACAATTATTCATGTATAGTATAGCCTTCAAAGTAGAAAACTGAACGAGAGTTTGAATCATTAATTTATCTGGTCCTTTCTAGCTCTGATCTACATCAATAGCATCATTATCCACAGAGATGCTCACTAGCCACGTCTCTTCGTCTTCATACCAATGAGTTAACGCTTACATAGCAAATCACTGAATAGTGGCTCTTTTTATGTAAGTCATCATGTTTTTGACTATACTTGATTTAGCTAGAGTACAAGTGCTCTGCCGAACAGAGAGATGACTGTCACTGGGCCAAATTTTCTCTCCAGGAAAGTTTGAAGGTAAGGTAGAGAAGGAGAATATGTGTGTAGAAAGATAGACAAAAATCTAACTTCCACAAAGAGAAATGTTCTTAAGAAGAAAGTGTGACATAGAGAGAAGGTTAAGAAAGGCAGCAAGTTTCGTCACATGAAACAAAGAGGACTGAGTGAAAAAAAAAAAAAATGATGACACAAAAACTTAATACCCACCCAACCCAATTATCTGTGGCAAGATTTTAGGTTGAATAATGAAAATTAGCAATGGTGGTGCTTTTGTATGCTGTATCATTGCTGATATATTTTAGCTACTTTAATTACTAAGTCTTTCTTTGTCATTAAGTATGGTTAACCTATTGGTGGAATCCAGTATATCCTGATGAAGATATATTAAAATAAATAATACTACAAAGCAAATATTTCAAGAAAAAGTATCTCTACTTTTAATGTTATACATAAAGTCTACCACTATATCATTTTTAATTAACTAAATAAATCTCATTCCATGGAAGAAACAAAATTTAAACTTGTTGATGACTGTGTAAGTTGACAGTTATTTACTGGGATAATATAATTCTCTATAATAAAATTCTTCTCGTAATTTTTATACATACATTATTGTTCCCTTTTGGTAAATTAGATTTATTGGCTAAAAGACACACTAAATTTTGAGTTTTTGAGAGGTACTGGTGGATTACTAATAGTTCTTTACTCCAAGTACTTAGGCAAATTTGCATTCCCACCATATTTCCATTCAACTACTTTTTGATTATAACGAATGCTGTGATTTTTCCATTTTTACTTTTTGCCTTTTCATATAAAAACTATTTATTAAATTTTACATTTACCTTATATTTTTTATTGTTAATGAGGTTGGATTTTTTTTGTCTTGTAGTTTAAACTTGCATTTCTTCTTTCTGAATTATCATGTCTTCTGATCGTTTTCCTGTGGAGATTTTTAACTTTTCTGATTAACATTTAAGAGATTAAAAAAAAACTGTTTCAAGGATATGAAGCTTATGCCTGCCTCTCATCTTCCTTTTACTATTTCTAAAGATTTTTCCTTCTTAATATTTCAGTTTGGATGTTATTAAGCAACAGAAATATGTACATTTTAACTGTTTATGCAGTGAAATCAATCAATCATTACATACTGTATGGGGCTCTTGATGGTGTTACGATTTGTTTTGTTTTACATTTGATGCCATGTTTGCAAAGTCCAAGTACATGGGGAATATATTATCATCCTTCCTATATTTGACCTATATGTTTATATGCCAAGATTATATCTGTTTATAAAATACTCACTATGCATTAATGATTAGTAACAGAAGCTTCTTATTCACCTCATTGTTTAGGTTGCAAGTTAACTGTCATTTATCCTCTATTTCAGTGAATTTATGTCAATTGTAAAGACACTGATTGACCCCTCCCGGGATGTATGCCCATGTATATGACCAATTACAATTACCTACAGGATCAATTTCAATGATTCAACAATATGGAGACTTTAGCCGTCCCTGTACCAAAGAGGGCAGGTTTCTGGTTGGAGTCCAGTCAGGGAGTCAACAAAGGACTGTGACCTAATGAACAATAACAAATGAAGCAAACAAAAACACACAAAAAATTGCTGGGCAGAATAAAAATACAACACGTGCACTATACCTAGCCACTTTTCCGTTCCTCCTGCCACTACCATAATTTAGTCTTTTATGATGTTTTACTTGAATTGCTTTGGCAGTTGGCTAAATGATCTCACTGTTTTCCATCCTTTCTTTCTAATTTACTTAACACCTTAGTGCCAGCATGACACTTCTAAGAGCACAGAGCTAATAATGTTGCTTACGTAGTCAAACTTATTTAATGCACCACCATTGTTTTTAGGATAACATGTTAATTCTTTTACTGGAGATAAAAGGCCAGTTATAAACTCAATTCAATTTATTTTTCACCTCTCTGGTATTACATTTCAAAATCAAACTATATCAGAGTTACTGAACTTATTAGAGCAGGTCCAGAGTCTTCTCCTTTATTGGCATATGGACACAATTCTCCAAAGAAATGTACTTTAAATGCAGTGTATTTTTCCCTGCCCACAGCATCCTGAGTTGACCTTAATTACGGCATTTATCAAGAGACCCTGTTGACTTGTTCCTGGTCCACTTCAGAATTTAAGTCCCCTCAAGGTAGGGACTATATTGTCCGTCTTTGAGATGAATGCCCAGTGGTCACCATCGAGTAAGGACTCACATGTGTGTTTGGGGAATACATGTGTGAACCTGTGAATAATGCATCCATGATCGGGGGGTACTTCCTGCCCATGGTATAAAGTTTTTGTGAAGCCACATCTCCTAAACCACACTTCGGTCTCCCTCCCCTTTTTTTTTTTGTCACCACTGGGAAGAAAATCTTATCTGATAGGTGAAATCAAAAGAAGATAATAAATCAACTAAGACAGTCTTTTCTTAGACCCTTTCCCTCTTAGTTCTAGATGCCTACCCAGAATGTGCATTCTCTTCTGCTCTCCACCATAGAGCAGTAATCTACCTTACAAAGTTATCTACCTTACAAGGATGTGTTAGTTATTCCCCCAGGTGGGTTGAAACTAAATACTAGAGACTAAGCATCCTGCTTTCCAAGTTGGTCAATTAAAGCGGATCTGAATAGTCATTGAAATGCTTTCCTCAGTTCAAAATTACGTATATATTTACTCATATATTCTTCGAAGATATTTATAATGCATTGTCACACTTGATCACTTGCTGCTATCTTGAGTTTATTTTGTAGTAATGACTAAAATGGGGTTGATGGTCCCAGCATTATTTTTATTTTTTCTACTAATATAAGATTTAACTATTATGAAATACAAAATTTGTAAACTCTTAAGTCTGCTTTTTTGCTATGCCCTTAATCTACATGATTTATTACTCCTTCGTTTGCTTTACTGGAATCTTAATGTTTTGATATAGGTAGAGCAAGATGCCTCCTATTATATTTTATCTTTCCTAATTACCTACTTTAATTATTCTTCAAAATTAATGACATATTCAGTTATTTTTAATTATGTGGTTTTCACTGATATTCAATTAAATTTAAGAAAGTTAATACACTTAAAATACTTTATCATTCAAACAAAAATATATTTATCCATTTTTGCAATTCTTTCACCCCCATCTGTACATTTTCACATGATTATGTATACTGAGTGTATTTTACTAAGTTTATTTTCATTTATATTGTGTTTATTATTGCAAATGGAATTTTCCCCATTGACCTAATTTTTACTGAATATGAGAAAGGTATTTGATTTGGATTATTTTGTAAATAGAACACTTAATTCTTTCAGGTTTTCATTATATTGATTTTTATCATTTTAAAATACATATTTCTTTTGTATTATTTATCTAATTGAATTGGTTAGAAATTGCAGAACACCATTAACTTTTAAAAAATAGGGAAAGTTTCCTCTTCCTCCTGTTCTTTAACTAGCATGCTTCCCATGTCTTACTGTTAAGCATTCTGCCTTTTGGTCTACACTCTTCATCATGCTAGGAAAGTATTCCTCTTTTCATATTTTAGTTGACCATTTCATCAGGGATGCCTTTTCAGCATGAGTAAAAGTTTTATTTCTTATTTTGACCAGTTAATACTGTGAAATATATTTAATTTCCTAGTTCTGAATAATTCCTACTTTGCCAAAGTAACTCCTATTTGAGTGTATTATTCATGTATTGTTTTATTTGATTCTATGTGTTCTTGTTTTATTTATGACTTTGAATCAATATATGAGCAAGATATTCTCTATGTGCCATCCTTGTCAGCCTAGCACTGTTTTGTAAATATACTGAGAAGCTATCTTTTTCCTGGTGTGATGCCAAAAAGTATAAGAAGCAATATGAGAGTTACTTATTCCACTAAATTTACAAGAATTCACCCATAAAACCATGGATATGGAGAGTCTATGGGGGGAAGCTGTTTGAAAGAGTTTTAATTTTTTTTTCACAGACCTTGATCTGCTTATATTTAGTAATTCTCCACAATCATTTTCTTCTAATTCCCTGTGTTTTTTTTCCTGTGCATTTATTGCACAACTAATATGTTGCTATCCATTTTTGATTAGTAGGTATTTTTTTGCTCTTCTAAATCAATAATTTATTGAGCACTGTTTGAGTGCCAGTCACTCTACCAAACGCTGAGGACTGAAAACTGAGTATTAAGAGAAACAGTGTCTCTGCCTTCAAAGAACTTACATTCTAGGCCATCAAGTAACATGGAAACAAGCAAATACAGAGCCAGCCAGGTGTGGTGGTGGGGAATGATTGCAGGACACTATATGAAGAACAGTGGTCAGGAAAGCTTCTCCAGCGACGTGAGAGTTGAGTCAGTAAGTGTAGGTGGAGAAAACGTGGAAGGGAAAGGAATAATCTGTACAAAATCCCCAATGAGGAAACCAGTTTAAAATTTTCAATAAGTAGAAAGGAAAGCTAATGGATCCGTAAGTAAACGACCCTAGGTGACTTGAGTATCAATAAGAATGACCTGTCCAATGAGGGGCCTCTGTTATTTGACTACTTCCTACCCACTGAACATTCTAGGTTTTCTTAACCTCCAGTTCTCATAATCGCACCACTTAAATAGATAATCGTCCATTAATACTCCAGATCCTGATTTACAAATGATGCACTCAAGCATTTGACTCCCTCCCACTCTCCTTCAGCTTACTTGTAAATACACCAAAAGTAACCAGTTAGTTTAGTTTCATTTCGTTTCATTTATTGATGTATATTTGACTTACAATATTATATTAGTTTCAAATGTACAGCATAGTGATGTGATATTTTTATGTATTATGCACCATATAAAGTTATAACAATATTATTAACTATATTCTCTGTGCTGTACATTACGTCCCCATGATATATTTATTTTATAACTGGAGGCTTGTACCTCTTAATCCCTTTCACCTATTTCACCCATCCTCACACCCCTTTCCCCTCTGGTAATCACGAGTTTGTTCTCTGAATCTGTGAGTCTGTTTCCATTTTGATATATTTGTTTGCATACTTTGATTTTTAGATTCCACATATAATCGAAAGCATACAGTATTTGTCTTTCTCTGTCTGACTTATTTCACGAAACGTAATACCACCCAGGCCAATCCATGCTGTTGCCAATGGCAAGATTTCATTTTTTATAGCCAAGTGATATTCCATTGTGTGTGTGTGTGTATATATATATATATATATATATATATATATATATAGTGTGTGTGTGTGTGTGTGTATATATATATATATACGCATCATATCGTCTTCATCCATTCATCTGTGGAGTGATAACCAGTTTTACGCTATTTTTTGTTATAGAAGTTCATCCAGTGCGTTACTTTCCTCAATTCTTATTAATAAACAGGGCGCATTCTTGGGGAAATTATTTAGAGTGGCGATACACTGCAGATGTGGAGTCATCCAGTGCTCTGTTGATAATTTCATGGCTTTATGTCATGATGGCAATGTCCACAGGGCTCTTCTGCCTTTACCATGTGGCCACCAAGAAGTCAAAATAGATGTTCAAAACTGCACCTCATCTCTTTTTAGAATGTCTAATTTTCATATGAGTTTTCACAGCATCAGGTATATTAAACACCCTTAAAAGTGAGAATTATAAAAGAAGACCATTTCATCATTCAAGTTTATGGTAAAAACAAATCTCTGGATACAATACTATTTTTCCCCTTCTTACAACTAACTTACCCGTATTGGAGATTTTTATCGTAAGGTCTCTGCAGGCTTTTAAGTTTTTTGAAACCCTTCAAATTCTTCTTGGACTAATTTTATCCATATTCAGTGTTCTGGTTCTTTCTTTTGTATTTGAGACGTATTGAAAGAGCCCCTTAATAGAGTATAGTTACAGGGAGAAAGGAAGAGCCTTCCACTCACTTTAGAAGAATCAACTATTCTTCAATATGAAATAAACTTAAAACCAATTGGAAACACACTGAAACATCATGGTACTTTATATTGTTCTTGGAGCTTAAGGCAAATTATATTTAGTGTGACTTTCAGTATTCGTGCGTGATAAGCAATCATTCACTAGTCAACAGGATATTACTGTCATTGACTAAATTAATGAATTAGATGATCAGTCATTAAGTTTGAACACATTTTTCCACTTCTAATGAACCAGAAAAAGCAGTTGGAATCCAATGTAGCAGTCACTAGGTGAAGGCGCTGGCTTTATGTCTTACATGTAAATTCTCGAGTACAAAAGAAGAAAAAAAAGAGCGGATGCAAAGAATGATGTTGCCCAGTTATTCATGCACATCCAGTGCTATTCTCACTTCCATTTACTCAATGGAGTTGTTGGTCGTTGCTTTTGTACTTGGATGGAAGGGGCCTGACAATCTCATAACAGTGTCCTGGGAGCAGAGATTGGGACCAACAGCAGATAGAGGTAGCCGGCTCCTGTCACACTGAATGTCATCAGTGCCAGAAATTTAACAAAGAATTCTTTCTGAGTAATTTCTTTTCTAGAGAGACTCTTTTATTAATTACTGTTTCTCTGTCTTGCAACGAGGTACAAGTGTTCAAAGATGGCCTTAAGAAGTATTCACAGTTAATTAAAGTATACTTTGCTCCTGAGTGGAGTTTTTTTCCCTCTACCTGCTCAAGGCCAGATGTTGTTATAAAAGATACTCTTATGGGAAACCCTGGTTCAGACTCAAAATCAATGGTGTCTGTTTCCCCCATTAGTGTAAGAAAAGAGACCGTTTTTTATTAAAGCAGAATTAAAGATGAATTGATACCTTTATATTTTGAGGAATCTTTAAATATTTGTGTCTAAGTTAAGAAAAGTGTCTAAAATCAGGTGCTTTTAAGAGTATGGTTGCATTTGTGATATTTGCAAATCTGATTTTATTTTGTCCAGGTGATTCTGTTTATTAGTTTCATTGTCCATGAAGAGGGCATGTTTACTATGTTTTTACTTTCATATGTTTTATAGAGAAAGACTATTAAGTGGAGCAAAGTATATTTGCACAAAAATGTGGTTGTATAGCATCAACTTGCCAACATATTGTTATTTTTCTATCAAAATGAAAGAATATAGGCAATTCGATATTGCTTAGTCTTCATTACTCTCTGAAATTTTCTTTCACATTTCTGCCAAATATCTTTTCTCGTCATACTTTTCAGTGTAAGCTTGGGCAAAAGAACCTTGAAATTGACAGAGATAGGTAAAATATTTCTTATGTTGTCATTCAGGGAGTTGGCGGGGATTATTGCTACGTGACTCAATGCAGTTCACCTGTAGCACAGACATATCGACATACACTATAAACAGAGGGCTTTGTCATGGCATGTGAAAGACTGTCACATCAAGGTGACTTGGAATAATTTACTCAAGCAATGATGAGAGCTCGAGGCCAGGCTTTGGCTGTAGGGAGGGTGGGAAGGAGACAGCCAAGAAAGGGCTTGAGACCAATCCAACCGATGGATGGTTTGAGTGGTCTGTGGTGATTATTTTCTCTGCGTTGGGTGATAAAGTGGATGGAAATTGTGATAAAGAAATGTATGCTAAGAGGGGAAGGTGTGTTGCAGAGATTGTGTGGAAAAGAGGAGATTTTGGAGCAGTGGACTCAGTTTAGGGAAAGATTATATTTTCTGTGCTGGGAAGACAGCTGAATATCTCCACCCGGAATTGGCATTGCGTGTGTGATACAGTTCACTTGCTTCTTTAGATTGGACCCTCCTCCTCGCTTCTCTGAAAGGAATACCTGGACTCTCGGCTGCCGGTGGCCTGAGGAGGAAAGCATTTGGGTCCTTGTGTCCTCCAAGTATTTGCTCTTCTCTTCTGCAAAGTGGCTGGTATTTCTGTGGTCTGTTCCCGGAAGCGTCCTGTCTGGATGTTCGGGGTAATGTGTGGGCACCACCCAGCTCATTGCTTAACTAGTAATACTTACAACCAGAACATGTTTTTATCTCTAAATCCTATGCATTCCTACCCATTCTCTAAATAACACCCATCTCCTTGCTTGACCAGTACATCCAGGAGTCATCCCTGAGACCATTTTCCTTACAAGCCTCCCTGTACCCGTTAGTGTGCCCTGTCCACTGTTCTCAACACATATATGCCAAGCTCACACAGGTCTCCCCGTGGCCACCGTGTCAGTCCAAGCCCCACTGTTTCTTGCAGGGGCCTCACAGTCAGTTTCAACTGCACACCCCGACTCCACAATTGTAGCACAATAGCTGCTCTCCACACGACGGCCAAAATGATTCTTTAAAGAAACATAACCTTGATATTACAATCCAACTACTTAACGCTTTACAAAGCTTCCCATCCCACAGGGTGGAAAAAAACCCGAACTTTCTATCGTGGTTTATCAAGGATGACAAGACTGGGGTCTGCCTTAATCCCACACCACCTTCCCCCTCTGCCCTGACGTGAGGGCCACTCTTGGCCTCCTTCTATTCTTTGGTCCATCCAATCTATCACCCACCCAATGTCCAGTGGCTTTTCAACATGGGTCATATTAAGTCACTTCCCTTTTTAAAACCATATTAAGGCTTCACTTCCTTTGAGAATAAACTATAATTCCATTATAGTTGCCTGTAAGCAGTGTCTGCCTAATTTAGCATCTGAACCAAGTCACTTTTAAAATTGAAAGAAAGTGTTGGTAAGAAGCTGGAACTCCAGGCATAAAGCTGTGAAACTAGATTGCCCCGCGTATCTTAGGTGTATGATTTCCCTTCCCTGCAAGTTATTTTGTAAGCTTTGTTTTATTTTTGGTTCTTATCTCATATCCGTATACGAGTTATTTCTGGGGGAATCACAAACCACTCTCATCCATTTAATTTCTACGTGTATGTTAACAACTTGCAAATTTCTCTCTTTATTTAAGTCTTCTCCACTCAACTGCAGATAAACTTCCCACTGGCATGTTCAAAATGCCAAGCTTCTAAAATTAATTAATACACTATTTCTATGATTATATTTATTTTTTTAATAAATATTTTTGGAGACTCATGAGGCAACCTCAGGTGGTGTCACCCCACAGTCAAAAAATCGTAGCAGAGACTGGCTGTCTGACAAACGGAAGCAAGCATTTGCAGGTACATTTCCTTTGTACAACGCTTGGAGAAGAAGTGTAAAATCAATGAGTGACAAGTCTGTGAAACTACCTCCATTCTGACCACTGGAAATAGGGGTGTGAATTATTTAAGCCAGATTGCATGTAAGCAAGTTCGACTAGTTATTTTCTGTAAACTATTTTCAAGGTGAATTACTAAGAAATTTCCCCATGTAATCACATAGGATATGTTTGAAAACTAGTATATTTACATTTTTATCTGGAAAGAATGGAACCATTTCTCTCATTGTGATGCATTTTCCTTGCACAGGCCCCATTTGTTTTCTGTGTTAACTGATTTGAAACAATCTCGCTCCCTCCAAAACAAACATAAGCTTCCACAAAAAGAGTTATCACTTTACTGGAGTTTGGAAAGCACTTGTCTATTTAGAATCGTGAATCTTTGCAGTGATTAAAAATTATATTCCAAAGGGGGTAAAAAAAATACTGCTGTAAATATATTACCGCTTAAAATTACATCTCTTGGATGCTGGTAAAAGAAGAAAGTAAAACTAAGGAAACAAATAAGCCAATATTACATCCTGCTGCGGTCCCCTTAGTGGCAGGCATGATATTTCTTCATGAATAAAGATAGAGTAAACCACATTTGTAGCATAATAAGAAAAGGTAATTAGTGTCATCTATTCACCACTGTTAGAATTTGACTAGAGCAATTTGATTATGTTTATCACATTTTAAACTTTGAGTTTTTCAGCTCTGTAATCCAGTTAGTGGTGAAGTGTGGAGAATATAAGTCAGCCTCCCAGTATGATTGATGAGCACAAACTCAGAGGGATAGCAATGAAAAAAAACGCAAACAAACAAAAAACCCAGATATTGTAATATAGATACTGCCTATTGGATTTAAAGTAAATCTCTTCTAAATCAGTTTGAATGTATTGACAAGACATATAAAACCAGTAGGACTTCATACCAAACAAATACAAAACGGAATACATGTGTGTTGTGGGAGACCTCAGCATCTATATAGAGTGACGGGAAATCATTTCTAGGGAAAGTAAACTACTTGACCTCATTACAATAGCAAATTAATGTCTCACTTCTAACTTAATATCAACTGAGGTAATATGTTTTTATCTTTTTATATAAATTTATCTATTTATTTATTTATTTTTGGCTGTGTTGGGTCTTCGTTGCTGCGTGCGGGCTTTCTCTAGTTGCGGCTAGCGGGGGCTACTCTTCTTGCAGAGCACGGGCTCTAGAGCGCAAGCTCAGTAGTTGTGACTCACGGGCTTAGTTGCTCCGCGGCATGTGGGATCTTCCTGGACCAGGGCTCGAACCCACGCCCCCTGCATTGGCAGGTGGATTCTTGACCACTGCACCACCAGGGAAGTCCCAAGATAATATGTTTTTAAATGTATTCGTAATAAATTAATGGAAATAATTAGAACATAGTGTCTCATTTGGTAATGCTTAAGTTGCTGAATTATGAATGAATAAGCATGGCTTCATTCTCAGACATTAACACTTTCTAGTTAAAGATTATGTTACCTTAGGTGTTTCGGTTCTGTGTTCCCTACACATGATGATATAATCACTTAAGTATAGCTCAGATGTATTTTGAGAATCAATTAAAGCAGTTACATGTGGAGACAGTCACAGGAGCACCGGCTGCTCAGGAAATCAAAAACAGGAGGAAGTGGAAAATTTTGAGCCCCGAGAGTTCTGGGATGAAGCCGTTGGAGCCTAGAGAAAGTTAAAAATAAACAACAGGAAAATGCAAATCAAAACCACAGTGAGATATCACGTCACACCTCTTAGGATGACCATTACCAAAAAGACTACAGGTAACAAGTGTTGGTGAGGGTGTGGAGAAAAGGGGACCCTCGTGCACTGTTGGTGGTAATGTCAGTGGGTGCAGCCACTGTGGAAAACAGTATGGAGGGTCCTCAAAAATTAAAAGTAGAACCACCTTACCAGCAGGCCCACTTTTGGGTACATATCCAAAAATAATGAAGTCAGTATCTGGAAGAGATATGTGCGCTCCCATTCACGACAGCGTGATTCAAAATAGCCAAGATATAGAAACAACCTATGGAAAGTGTCCATTGATGGATGAATGCATAATGAAATTGTGGTGTGTGTATATATATATATATATATATATATATATATATATAATGGAATATATTATTGAGCCATTAGAAAAGAAATCCTGCCGTTTGTGACATGAATGAACCTGGACGGCATTATGATAAGTGAAATTGGTCAGACACAGAGAAGGACAAAACTGAAGTAAACATTTGAAGGAACTGCAGGAATTAGTCATACAGAAATCTGAGGGAACATTCCAGGTAGAAGAAACCATAGTGCTTTACATTCTCCTTGGAGCCCTTCAGCTTCTGTCTGTTCACCAACCCAAAAGCCAGCACCACACGACTCAGGTAGCACCCAAATCCCACACGCCAAATGTTATGCCGGTTATTCATTGCTGCATTACAACCACCCTGGAC
Source organism: Monodon monoceros (assembly GCF_005190385.1). Classification (NCBI taxonomy): domain Eukaryota; kingdom Metazoa; phylum Chordata; class Mammalia; order Artiodactyla; family Monodontidae; genus Monodon; species Monodon monoceros. Next base: position 5,669,416 of record NW_021703765.1, on the reverse strand, counting down.
ATTCGTGGCTTAAAATAAAAATATTTTATCCTACCTTACAAATATATGGGCCAGAAATTTGGCCAGGGACAGAGTAAGCAACTCTTTTGCCCCATGTGTTGCCACCATAGGGCACCTGATGGAATTCGGCTGGCGGATGGAGTGCAGGCTCCATGATGGCTTCAGGTGCCTGGTTGGAAATGGCAGGTACCTGGGCTCAGCTGGGCTACTCTTCTCTCCTCATGTGTTGTCACTGAAGTTGCTGGACTTCTTACATGATGGCTTAGGGTTCTGAGGGTGAGTGATTTCAGGGAGAGGAAGAGGAATCTACTAGTATCTTAGCAAAAGAGCCCAGAAAGTGGAAGAGAGGCCAGCACAGGCCAACCAGATTCAAGGAAGAGGGTCATAGGGCCACCTCTCTATCTGAGGGTGTTCAAAGAAATGTTGTCCATCCTTCATCTTCCAGAAGAGATCATAGATTTCAGAGTTATGTTTTTACATAAATGGTGCTCTGTTTATAGACTGTTCTCAATCATGACTAACAAACTAATAAGGAACGGACAAATGTAAAAGTCTTTTTATGATCACTAACCACACTTGCAACATTTTGTAACCAGGGCCATTGCAATCGCTCATCCAGTATCTCCTTGTGAATTTGAGAACCGGGAAATGTATAGAGGAATACAAAGAAAGTGGATAAATCTGGGAAAAGAATGAATTTGAAACACGGTCCCGAAGATTGTGCGAGGCCAGGGCTCTACTCAAATGCCTTTATCCTTGAAGTTTTACAGGATTCTCAACTTTGCCTCTAACTGAGTGTAGGACCTGAGTGACACACACTTCGTCCCTCTGTGTGTTATTTCCTTTATCTGTACATTAAGCAATTTGGGCTGGAAGATCACTGAGTTGACCTTTTGTTATAAGAATCCAAAACTGGCAATTTCCCCTTAGCCAAATTAGTCCCGTGTTGTAGAAATAAAGTACCATGGAATGTCTATTAATTATGTGACTATTTTCCTATTCAACACAGTTGAGGTGGGAAAGAGGAGACACTTGGAATAAGTTAAATTTAAACTTTAAAGTGGACTAGATTCGACTAGATTTTTATTACACGAAAATACATTTTTTTTCCTTGGGTGCCACGTGTGAGCAGAAGCAACAAAGCAGTGATGAAGACAATCTGAACATTGGAAGGCATTTGATTCAATGAGCGCATTCACTCCTGGTATTCGGTTATCTCCCCCATCCAGCAATGTACACATCTCTTCACAGAACAGAAACCACCATGCCTGATGCGCAATTTGACCAATGCAGATGCAAAAAGCACAGTCATTAGCAATGGCGCAGGACAGCTACACGCTTTTCTCCCTCATCTCATATGTTTCTTTATGTGACAGCATCCACATATAACTACAAATATTTTAAAGTCCATTTTACAAACTTCAGCAGCAAAGGAGTGCTTTAACTGACAGTCAACAACACCGCCCAAGATCTCACTTTACATAAGCTCTCAAGCTTTCCATATAAAAAGCTGATAAAAGAAATGCACCTGGTCTTTAAAAAATAACAATTCCTGCTCTCAAAAGAACTCCACGTGTGTTGATAACAGAGAAAGGTGTGCTTTGAAAAGCACCTGGAAAAGGCAAACGTGCTAAGTATATCCTGCTGAGGGCACCTAGAAAAATGCAAGTTATAAATGAAGGCTATCTCCCTTTTGCTCTCCTAGACCCACCTTCTAACAATCCACCTCTTTCTTCTCGCCAACCACAGCTCTGTGGGGAACTTACACAATAATGTTTTAGTGCTGGAAGAGAAACATTTGCCTGTTACGGCATTTCTGGACGTGATATCAAATTGCATTGTGTTGGTGGGTACTGGAGAAGCTCTCTCCAGCTGACAGTGGTAGTAAATCATGATGCCTTCCTAGAGAAGTAAATCATTAGAAATATTCTGAACTGTGTCAGGTGCTTCTTTGAAACCTTTGTAAAATTACTGTTATGCAAGCACTTAAAATCAGACACACAGACACACATATACGTCTATGAAATTACAAAAAATGACCTATTTAAAGAGTACACAGGTCTTGTGTTCACACAATAGGGGTTGGGACTGACTTATGCCAAAGGTCTACAATTTTTCCTTTGAAAAGAAGAAACAGCATGTGGCTTTGCTGGTTATGGCAAATTTAATATTTCTGCAAATAAAAATAATGCAAATAAAAAATAATCCAGCCATGTTTGAAAAGGTAGTCACCAACATATAATTAGGCTATATGCACAGTTAAACAGAGCAAATGTGATTTTTACAATTAGAGTTGTTGCTTTACTTTGTTTCTATGTATGATTTGCATTTATATGATCCATTTCAAGTTTATTGAGCACCTACTAGATGCCAATTGATCTAGGGAAATACCAAGACATTTGATACAAAGTTTCTTTCCTCAGACATCACAGTGAAAAGGCAACCTACAGAAGAAGGGTTCATATGAACCTCTAGGAACATAAATCCATAGACCCAGAAATTATATTGAGGTTGCCAGAGTCTGGGGCACAAGGGAATGAAGACTGACAGCTAATGGTTGTAGAGTTATTCTGGAGAGTAATAAACAGCTTCTGGAATAAAATAGTGGTAATGGTTGCAACACTTTGTGAATGTACTCAGAGCACTAAATTTCACACTTAAAATGGTGAATTGTATGGCATATTAATCATATCTCAATAAAGCTATTTTAGAAAGTGGATGATAGAGTTCCTGTAAATATCAGGTACACGTTATTTCACAGTCTATTATCTAAAAATGTAAGTAACTGTGAGCTATCTATAAAAATCTAGGAAGCCACAAAACATTGGCACTTGTACAAATTCTTTCCAAACTTAAATTATGATCAGTTTTGAAACTTGCTAAGGGAATAGCTTTCTTCTACTTACGTCGTTGTTCTCTGTGTTCCTTAGGCTTTCTCTTAATTGAGCCCTGTTAAAGATGCTGAATTTGCAGCTCTCAAAAATAAAGTGGACTTTGAATAAGGAGCTGAAATACCGTAGAATCCCTGAGTATGAAATGTCTCTTGACACTTTGGCTTTCAGACTGTTTTCTGGAAACACTGCACACTTGATAAAGACAGCTTAATGACATAGCTTGAAGTTATAGGTAAGTCTGCAAACAAGGTTGTGAGGTTAGGAGAACACACTCAAAGCTTCAGCTGATAGCTGATCTGCCTCACATACACGGGTGTCCAAATACACACGTCTCACCTATACCCACCATGGACACCAAAACCTAATTTGCTCCTGATCATTCTAAGTATTTTGAAAGAAGCTTATGGCCATTTCCATAGGTTGACAGCAAAACTGTAATAGTCAAGAAAATGATAGGAATATGAAATATTACATTAACTTGTGCACTTGATTTATTAATCAAATCTCTCCTTCTCTCAGTCACTCAGTTTCTCAATCCTTTTCTTCTCTCCTGCCCTGAGCTAAAGAGGAAAACAGAATCATAGGGAGGGGAAACTGTTAAGAAGGATGTTTGAACAAAGGAAAGAAAAAAAGAGATACCATATGAAAAACAGGGGAAAGTAACATTATTTCACATTAGTTGAGAGGAAAAAAGTGAAGGCACCATTTACTATGAAGACAGAAAATGCAAGAAGGGTGCTCCCGTTTCAGAAGAGTTATTTTATAAGCTCTGAAGCCCTTTTTCCTAGTACATCTCAGATCTGAAAGCAAGTTGCTATACACTTTCATCATTTTGATTGTCATGTGCCTTTAACCAGTTGTAAGCTAACAAATTCACAACTAACGGTCAGATATTTCTTTTATTACAATTGTTGTGAGCCCTTTTCAAATCTTATAGTGACCTTTACTCATGCTTTTAAGGCTACAAAATAAAAAAAAGTCTGCATAGATTCATTTTTGTAATGAAAGATTATTGCAGGGATAATAGGAACCTGGGAGACCTCAAGAAAACTGCTTGCTCTCACTCTCCCGGTATTCCACTTCTTCCAAGACTGTGTTGACCTAAAACAAATAGACTGTCAGCTATTTCTCCAGCAAAGATGGGTATGTTCAGAATCAGCAGAGAATTGCAATTCTGGGATCTGCAACTATGGAGAGCTACATGAAAGTCCCCCCCATGGCAAGAGGAGGAGAACACTTTCATGGAGGAAAAGGCAGTTGGGAGGTTTACAGTAAACAGAGTCCATGGCTCTTCACTGGCTGAGTCCTTGCCAAGAAAGAAGAGCAGTACTTCTTCCTCCTGCTGGGCTCTGCTATCCTCACAGTGCATGAGAGCCCCCGCTTCTGGAAGGTCTCCCCACTCCATTTAATTGAGGTTTCTGTTTATTACATTTTTACAACGGAAACATGCATCAGGCTTAAAAAAAAAAAAGTTTGCTCATTGTACTCAGACAGAACAGCCTAAACTGAAGTTAATATTGTCCCCTTTTTTCCAAAATATTTGTCCTTCTCGAAATAAAAACTATATTCCCTTTGTTTAAGATGATTTGGAATGCAGGACTTCTTTGAGAGGCAGTGGAGAAATTGAAAATATGAGGCTATAAGCTTTGGAGCAAATTATAACTCTGTAAAGAGTTAGTCTTTAGAGCTGGCCTTGAGGTCAAGTACCATTTTGCTTCTGTGGCTCATTTCTGGGCACTTGTGAGCGCTGTTTGAATCGGATTGATTTTCAAAATGTGTAGAAAATCAGTTTGGAATAAACTTTGTTGAATCTGTATATATGCATATTGGTTTGTTCAGTTATTTAAATTATTATTTAAAGAAAAGCTAATGAAAACTGTCCCCGAGACTTTTATCTAAGTCAGTGCCTAAAGCACGGTAGAAAATTTTATTTATTGACACTATATATAAAGGACATGTTTAGAATCATTTCTCGTTCATCTAAAACACTTTCCATTTTTATGATTTTCTCCTCTTTTTCTCAAAGTAAGTTTCTATTACGTACTACTCTAATTAGGATCTTTTTTTTCTTATGAACAGGTATTTAATACATCTGTATTTAAGAAACCAATCACTTTGGTGTCCTCTTCAGAGACCGTAATATGGATGACTCAGCCGCAGTGTGGATCTTCTAACTTTCCCAAATTCATCTAAAGAAACAATACTGGAGTTATTAAAATAGTCAACAGTTCTCTCCGCTTCTCCTCTTGCTGCTCTGTGGTCTGTTCTCATTACAAAATGCTGAGGTCTGAAACGGATGCAGATCTTACTCCTCTGTGCAGAATCCTGCAGTAGGTCCCCGTTGCCATTCGGAGAGAAGTCAGAGCCTCGGCAGTGCTCTTCTAGGTCCACTGTAATCTGGTTCCAAACTGCCTCTCTGCATCTCAGCCTCGACTACTCAGAGCTTTGCTAGCTTTCCTCCAGCAGCACTGCACCCCAGGGGGCCCCCAGGACGCACAGGGGAGAATCTTGCCTGAGAGCTGTTCCCAGGTTCTCCCCTCCCTCCAGCCCCCTTCACTCAGCCATCCTTTGAGTGATTCCGTCACCTCCTTCCAGTATTTCATTCAAATATCACCTTCTCAAGGAGAACTTCCCTAACTGTTCTGTTGAATACCGTCAACTGCCATAACCTCTACAGTGTCAATTCTTCCCCATCTACTTTGTCTTTTCACACAACATTCACAGCATTCCAGCACAATACATACTTTCTTTATTTATTATGGCTATTGATTTCTCTGCTAGAATGTGAAGAGCCACAAGAGTGGTAGTCTTTGTTTTGTTTTGTAAAAAATTAATAAATAGGAACCTCAATTAAAAAGAGTTGGGCCACCAAAAGGGGGAGCGCTCATGCCCTGTGGCCATGGCAGAGCCCAACAGGAAGAAGATTCTTATTTCCTGGTAAAGACTCAGCCAATGAAAAGCCACGGACTCTGTTTACTGGAACCCTCCCAACTTCCTTGTCCTCTATAAAAAGTGTCCTCCTTCCCTTGCCACAAGGGGACTTGCATATGGCACTCCATGGCTGCAGACCCCAGAATTGCAATTCTCTGCTGATCCCAAATAAACCCATTTTTGCTGTAGAAATATCCGGCAGCCTATTTGTTTCAGGACAACAGTTTATTGATGTTTCACTAACACATAGCAGCTACTCTACTGGTATCTATTCACTGAATGGCTCAACATACATATATGTATATATAATATTAACATTTTGTGCATGTTTACGAGCGTTATCTAATACATTACGGACCCAAATTCCCAGATTTTAAGCTGTGTGTGTGTAGAGGAAATGTCTTTTGTTGTTCCGCCGTATTTGGTGACTATCAAAGTTGCCCACAGGAAATGTTAAACACACATTTAATGAAGGGAAAAATCAGTTATTATTCTCATTGTTTCACAGGCAAAGAAAGAGATCTAAAAAGGCTAGAAGTCTCTCCAGAGCCAAACAGTTAATAGGGGAAAAAGGCAAGCAGTCAAATATATTTTTGAATGTAAAAATCTAACTGTAGTCCTAAGTCTTTGGTCTTAAATTAGTTTAAAAAATAATGTAACTATTTAAAAATGGTATTAATGATGCATGATTTTACCAATGACAAAGCTTGTCTAGCATGGCGGTGGCAATAAAATGTTAATTTATGTTAATAATCACTTGAGAAGAGCAAGGAGAAGTGCTAACATTGTATATGCATCCGTTTAATATTGTGTATCATGTAATTTGCGTAAGAGTCCTTCAGGTCTCTTAATGATAGGCATACTCCTAACTTTTACATTTTTCTCCTGGAAAAATGCTAACATTTGATCCATTGTGCATGTAATAGTTCATTATGAAATACTGAAAGCAGTGACTAACTGATATCATGTCTGGAGCTCAAGGTGCCAGCAGCGAAAGATGCAAATTAAAACCATTATTTCACCCTTATTCTGTATCAACAGGAGAAGGCGTGTGAAGTTACTGCCGTTTAGAGCCAAAGGGTATTGTACTTTTTTGCGCGTGTGGTGAAGTTCAGTTGCTCTTTTCAATAATATTTTCCGAGTAATTATTTTAAATTTAAATACTGAATTTAAAAAAAAATTGTGGTAGCAAATTTATAATAGCAGTGCAACCCAGGTTATTTGAGGTTTTTGGATAAAAGCTTCAATGTTTCGTGGTAGCTAGTTTATGTCATTCATCATTTGCGAGTGCAGAGAAATTAAGTGATTAGCAATAATTCTCAATTAGTTATTGTCCAAAAGAGCCAAGTTGACTAGGTACGGGGCAATGGTGAAGCACGGAACCGGCGTTTTACTCTGGAAGGGAATATGTGGTTTCCTTTTGATCAACTGTTTCTTGCAAGGGAATCCTCAGTTACTTTGAGGAGTAAGTAGGTCCTGTAAAAACACAGTTTATTTGAAGAGCAGTTTTTCTTTATCATGAAATCCTCCCTAACTTAGGATTTGGGGGATTGTGAAATACAAAAAAGGGCTTAATTCTAATTTGCATATTTTATTACAAAATAGCATCCTTGGAGTTAACCATTGAATGTGTTTCTGATGAAAAAGAGTTTCCTGGTATTCTGTGTTGCTAATTAAGGCCGGGTTTTACCCTTGGAAGATCAAATATGCAGGTGGTAAGACTGTCATATATTTTGAGGAGTACGATTTTTTTTTTTCCAGAATGGAAAGACTGCCCCTGTCCACTGACGTGGTCACAGGGTTTCAGGGATAGCAGGGTGAGGAGTCTGCTCAGGAGTTATCTGAGTCGCACCAGCTCTTGTACAAACACTTGACTGAGTCCCCCGTGTTGCACCATTCAGTAGGGGAGAAAGGACTTAGGCCTGGAAAAAGTACCAAACCAAGTGTCAGCAGTATCACATCCCTCAGTCCAGACCAGCACAGCAGTGCTCCAACAGACCATCCCAGAGACTCTGCTTCTGGCTTGTGGACAGAGGCAAGTAGCTGCAAAAGACAGCACGATGTAAGTGATGACACTAGTTAACTGGGTGCCATCGACCCCATCCATCAGTTGAATTCTGGGTTATGTATGTCATATTTGATAGACATATCTTCATCTCTGGCAGTCTCTTTCATGCCTGTAAATACTGAGAACAACCTTTTTCTTGCTGCACTTCTGGCTTTACATTAATAAGTTGATGGCATTAGTTTGAAGGAGAATGTTTATATTTCTTTTATCTTTTCTTGAAGGGAATGTGTCCGATTCAGCTAAAGTGTTTTTAAATATTTAACATAATATTTGAAGTGGTATGTAAGATGCTTTACAATATATTTTATCTATTAATATCTCTATCGGGGCAGGCACGAGAGCAGAACAGTTTTCATTCATTCCTGATGGTAGTAAAAGCTTAATTTCCAAAAACATTATTAACTGAAAAGTCTAAGTAATATTGACACCACTTGGCCCGTCGTCAGAATCTGTCCAGAATCGAAGGGCAGTTGAAAATCAGTAAGAGGGGCTTCCCTGGTGGCGCAGTGGTTGAGAGTCCGCCTGCCGATGCAGGGGATACGGGTTCGTGCCCCGGTCCGGGAAGATCCCACATGCCGCGGAGCGGCTGCGCCCGTGAGCCATGGCCGCTGAGCCTGCGCGTCCGGAGCCTGTGCTCCGCAACGGGAGAGGCCACAACAGTGAAAGGGGCCCGCGTACCGCAAAAAAAAAAAAAAAAAAAAAAAAAATCAATAAGAGAAACAAGTCTTACTAAGTTATATTTATCAAATTTCTTCAAGCAGCTGTAAAAACTAAAATCATGATCCACAGTACAGTAAACCCACTGAAACCTATTTGTTTCTAATGTAAAACAATTGACTGAACATTTAGTCCTGTAGTTAATGGACAAAAGATTTGGTGTCACTCTGCCTTCTCTCAGTCTTCCCCGTTTAATTAAAGGGTATGGAATTTAAGGCAATGTCACACTTTTATTCTATCCATAGGTGACTGGGTCTGAGAAACAGACTAAAGTAAACACTTCCATAAATATTAGATATTTTTAAAACAGTCTTAAGGTCCCACGACTACCTCTCCAATGAGAAATTTCTAAGCTTGCCTTGTAGAATTTGCCAGTTGCTCTCATGGAGCAGTTTATAAAGGTACTTATAAAGGTCATTGACTTAACACCTCCTAAAGGGGCATCTTTCATTGCAGGTATTTATCTTCAAGGTGAACCTCAGTTACAGTGTTCATAGTTTATGCTTTGCCTGCAGTGAACTGCCATCCCTAGGTGGTGTGTTATCTGAGAGAACCAGTGTCCCTCCTGTGCTGTGAAGGGGATCCCTCGGTCAAAGGGCAATGGTGTACAGGACCCTACATCAGTAGATCAGACATGCTGTAAGTCCTCAGACAAGCAAGTTGGCTAAGGCCCTGGAGGAAGGAAATGCAAGCTCATATCTGGATCACTCACATCCAAGTCACAGTGAATAATTGTCCCTTGCAAGGTGAAAGGAGCCTGGTGTTATCAACTTGCTACCGGGTGGTAGTTGGTCTTCCCTGTGGAATAGTGTCACGTAAGGGAATAACATTGGGTTCAATGACTGGCAGGATGGACCTTCACCAGTCGGGACAGAGTTTCATTGTCTTCAAGCAACACAAATTGATGAAAAACTGAACTTCTGTATGCATATAAAAGAACGTTAAGCTTTATATCATACATACGGAAATTAACGAGGATCATAATCCTAAATGTAAAACCTAAAGCAATGCAATTTTTTAGAGAAAACATAGGACCTTGGGTTAGGCAAATATATTTAAGGTAAAACACCAAATGCCTGATCCTTAATGGAAAAGATATAGTAAATCGGAATTCATCAAAACTAAAAATCTGTGCTCTTCTAAAGATACTATTAAGAGAATGAAAAGACCTGTCAGAGAGTGGGTGAAATATGTGCAAATCATATATAGGATAAAAGATTTGTATCCATAATTTGTAAAATTTAATAAGAAGAAAGCAAAGAATCCAATTAAAAAACAGGCAAGAAATTTGAACAGGTCTTTTGTCAGATACATAAGGATGGCAAATAAGCACATGAAAATACATCTCGAAATCATTAAGGGAATAAAAATTAAAACAACGGTGAGGTACCAATAAATCTGTATTAGAATAGCTAAAAAGACAGACCATATCAAAGGTTGGTAAGGATATGGAAAAACTGGAATTCATACAGAGCTAGTGAGAATGTGAAATGTGAGGACCTCTTTGGAAACCAGTTTAGCAATTTCTTAAAAAGTTAAACACACGCCTACGATAATGCAAACACTCCACTCCTATGTACCCAAGCATAATGGAAGCACAGGCCATACAAAGACCTGTGCACAAATGTCCAGCGTGGCTTTATTTGTAATAACCAAACCTGGAAGCAACCTAAATAACTGCCAAGTCAGTGAATAAAGAGATTGCAGTTTATCTATGTAACAGAATCTACTTATAATTGAAAATGAATGAATCATTGTCACACACAACCTAAATGATTCTCAAAAAAAAATTATGCTCATGAAAGAAGCAAGACGAAAAGAATGAGAGCTCTAGGATTTCATTTAGATAAAGCCTTTAAGATGGAAAATATTCTTTATTTTATATATTTATTTTTTGAGAAGGGAGGGGAAAAAGAGGAGAGGGAGGTACTACATAGAGGGGCAGTCATGAGAAAACATTTATGAATCATGAATATTACCATTCGCTTGATTATGCTCATACTTTCATTGGTGTACACATGTGCACATATGTTAAAACGTATTAAATCATACACCTTAAATATATACTGTTTATTGTATATTGTTTCTCAATGATAGAACATTTTTCAAAACTGTAGAAGAAATGGGGACTTCCCTGGTGGCACAGTGGTTAAGAATCCACCTGCCAATGCAGGGGACACAGGTTCAATCCCTGGTCTGTGAAGATCCCACATGCCACAGAGCAACTAAGCCCATGTGCCACAACAACTGAGCCTGTGCTCTAGAGCCCACGAGCCACAACTACTTGAGCCTGCGTGCCACAACTACTGAAGCCCATGTACCCAGAGACCGTGCTCCGCAACAAGAGAAGCCACCGCAATGAGAAGACCGTACAATGCAAAGAAGACTAGCCCTCGCTCACTGCAACTAGAGAAAGCCCACACGCAGCAATGAAGACCCAATGCAGCCAAAATTAAAAAAAAAAAAAAATGTAGAAGAAATGAAGACTTGTTAATGACTGTGTTAAGGCATTGTAATAGCAGAGTGCTCTGGTGTATTCACAATGGTTCCTTTTCTCCTCCTCCTTCAGGAAGCCCAAGGGGATTTTTCTCTGATATTTACCATGGGAATCTGGTCAAGGTCTAGCAGTAAACCTCAAGATACTGTGGAGCCCTCCCTATATCTGGGTCCCTCGGAATGTTTAACTCTCAGAATTGTACCTGCTGAGCCTGTAGCTATTCATCCATTACAGTTCAGGTTTTCCTACCCTGGCACTGGTTCCTGTGGTAGTTTCAGTTGTTACATCATCTTATATTTTCACCAGTTATTTTACCAAGGTTGTGTCTTCAACATCTAATTTGAGAATTGTATTTTTGAGAGTTTTACATTAATTGATTTTTTCCAACAGATTCTATTTAATTTTCATGGAAACAATGATCTCTTCTTGCATGTATAGTTCATAATCTTATAAGATATTTAATTCAATTTCATAATAGAAATAACAAACTCAGCTGACATAGTCAGGTTTTGCACAAACACAACTGAATCTTAGTAAGCGTGTAACTCAGCTGTTAGGTTCAGGAGTGTATATACTCCTTCTAGAGAGTCATTTACCTGCCGTAAAAAGTTCATCCTCCTGGAGCATCAGTAAGCGTATTTTACATACAGACTGAAGATAAAACCAGCAAGCAATTTAAGCAGACTATAATTAAGAAATTCTCTATTATACTCTGACTTGCAGTCTCATTACGTAGAGACTGAATACTCACATTAAAACTTCAGCTTATGGTGCAACACTTGCTTCTGCTGTTCCTTAATCATTTTCACCTTTTGCTTTTTAACACAAAAGATGATTTCTCACAGTGATCTGGGGTTCAAAGAAAAGACTGGGTCCCCCTAACACATATGCACTTCATAGCTATTATTTACAGTGCACATCCAGTCAGTGGAAAATAAATCTGCGCTGTCACACCTGGAATGGGAACTGAGGACCTTATGGCCCTTCCACCATTTTTATCATGACAGCTGTAATCCTAAAGAAGAACCATGCACATCAGAATAAATTTATGGAAGCCAAAGCACTTCTTGCATCTCTTCATTCCTTAAAAATACAGCTACGCTTTGCCCAAATTAATGTTAGATTAATGGTCAGTCCCCCTAAATTATTATACCACAGTAGAAAGGAGCAAAAAAGGAGAAAAAAAATCAACAACACTATTCAAATAAAAATGCATATTTCGGTGCTTTGTTTTCCAGCTTTTTTTCAGTGCAGATTTCCAGTTTTCCAATAAAATAGTTGCAAGGGGAACCTCGTGCTAAACAAAAATGGCTGTCAAATGTCATCATTAAAGTGAGCAAACAGCACCCACGGGATTCTCCTCTTGGAGGCACTATTCATTATTTTCTAAATCTGTAAAGCTGTCATTTCCAGGGTTTCTTTTGAGTACTGACATAAAAAGAAACAATCATAATTTGTAAGAGTGTCAGTGAAAAATACGCTCCCCCTCCCCCAAAGCACAGTTCTCAAAGAAAGAAAAGATTACACTGTGCATATCCTATCATTCCCTCAAGAAGTGGAAAAATATTAGTGGTTGCTTTCAAAAGGAAATAAAACATTTTGAAACTAAGTTGAAGTAGCCTCTTTTATAACTATGGGAAAGAATTATCTATTGAGATGTAGCAAAGGAAAAGACCCAAGATGGGAGATATTTTTTGTTCTCATTTTATTACTTGCTCCTGTAGTCAGAATTGTTTCTGAGAGAAATGCTGAGTCTTTGGAGAAGTATGAACTGCCCCACTTGTAAAGACTTGGAGCTGTACGGCATCCAACACGGCCAAAGAAAAGATTGGGACAAAGGAAAAAGGGAAGTCGAGTAAGAGCATGTCATTGACTGTCTTTGATCAACTGTTCTGTAACATCAAGTCGGACTAATAATTGGAGGATGTATTAAAGCTGGTTGAGGCATTTAGAGGGTAGATTCAAAGTTCAGGTTATCGGGTTCATGTTTCCTATATCATGTTATCGAAATGTTTCTAAATGTTACTTTTCTTAATCTCTTTTTCTTTAATCTTAAAAATAGGGATAATTGTTTTGCTGGACAATAATCTCACTTGGGAATGATCTAATGACTCTAAGCTTAAAATTAGCAAATATTTAATAACTGGTAGATGCTAGTAATATGTTTAACATCACTGCTAAAATTTATGTAGGTAGAGGACAGGTTATCTTAAATATCCTCTTTAATTTTTTAAATTGAATCATCTTAAAAATGCTAAAACTGTTTAAGTGATAAAACTCCCATACTTACTTATGTGATTTAGCAAAGGACTTGATGTTATAATCAATGTATATAAAACTGAGTGCTTTCTTATAACTGAAATGATGTCTCTGTGGAAAAGTAACTATAATGACACAGAGTCAGTATATTAAAATATTCTTTGGATCATCTCTCTTTATTACTTATAATAAAAGATTTTAGTGCAGAGAAGCTTCAGATCATGGAAAAATCATAGTGGCACTAAAGTTATTTTTCTGCTCTCGGGATACCTTCTTAGTGCCATCATTGCCTAGTCCTTTAGTTAGGTCACTGTTGTGCAAATATTGAAGAGTAATATCCAGCAATCTGTACTAGGAGGGAATTCCCAGTTTTTCTGTATAATACTTGAAATGGAGGATTTGTTAAACCTTTCTGGTTTGGATAGGATCATTTTAAATTGAGAAGACTGCAAAAACTGAGGAATGAGAGAATTGGAAATCATGAGAATCATTCTTCAGGAAGCAATCTTAAGCTACAATGAAATCAAATAGACTGTTAAATGCACCATGTGGGAGAACCAGGAGAAATAATAGTAAGAGGGTACGTTAGATCTAGCCCGTCACGCCTGTAGATCTAAATACAAATACAGGATAAAACTAGAAATCCATTATTTCTTCTGAGGGGTATGAGAATAGACATAAATATGCAAAAGAGACACACTTATATTTTAACATTCCTCTATATTTTTAAATTTAGGTTAACTATACATGTAAATAAAATGTTGCCATTAGTAATTAGAGAGCACTTTATCATATAACAAAGCCTGCTAATTTACTTTTAAATAAGCCATAATTTAAAGGACTTATGGCATAAGTCCTGACATAAATTAAAAATATGGAAAACCAAGCCAAGCAAAATGATTGATGTATTAGTGTACATTGTTCCAGTTTTAATTTAATTGATAGACAAAATTTTTAATACTGTCTTCTTAATATTAAAAACATCTATAAAATGACCCTGCTAGTTGAGACAGTGATTTACACTGTCTTCACTGACCTCCCCTGTGGATTAATTGCCTGAAAAAAGAAAACATTTTTACCTGGAAGTAGTGACTCCACTATTGCTAGTAGGCCAGTGGGCCAGAGCTCCTTTCTGTTTTCATTAGAATTATGGTCTAACCTGAACAAACACTTGTTTAAAACGTTCAGTGTGATTTCATGCATTTTATATAGTTTAAAACTTGAATTTACTTACATATTTAGGATATGTTCCCAGGTAAAAAGTCATCATATTTCTCAGTCTAAATCAAAGCTCTGTAAGTAACTCCAGTTTTATGTTGAAATGACTTCTTTTTCTTCACAGTATGTTAAATGAGAATTTTTTTCTAACTGTTTTATGTAAAACCAGATTCTTTACAAAATAGAAATTACCAGATATTTCAGTTCAATTTGAGATTTTAAAAAGAAATCAATAAACATCATTGGCAAAATTAATAAAGATTTCAGATCTTTGATAACTTTTATTTATAATAATCATTACCACGTTTACCAGTCTATAGAGGGGCTGTCAGTTATAATTCTAAAGTAAGCCTGTGACTTTTGAAATACTTTTTAAAAGAGTAGAATATAAATGTACAACCTAGGAAAAAACTTCAATTAATTTATTTTTTCTTTTATAAAGAAGCTGTTTCCCAATGAAGACATTTGTACTTTAGAGAGTAAAGCAAAAATAGATATAAAAAATAATAAGAACAATTAGTCTCATATCCCATATATAATTTTAGTTAAATTCAGTTAAATATAAGTGAATTTTATAAATGTAAGAGTTTTAAAAATATTTAAGTATTACTTAGTTTTATAGATATTCTTATGTAAAACAGCTTTAATAGTTACATAGAGCTCCTGTGATCAAACCAATGTTTGTTAAGATACTATCTAATTATCAAGATTTAATCTGTTTCCCAGTCCTTGAGATACAAAGTAACCCAGTCCATAGAACAATTCAAACTCGTGGAATTTGAATCACCATTCTACTGCCTATTAGCTGTAGGATTTGTGTGCCTTAGTTTCTTTTTAATAAAATGATAATAACAATAAAACCTAGCCCTTGGGTTTGTTCTGGGGATTAAATAAATTAGTAATGTAAAGTTCTCAGAACTGTGATTGAAAAGTAGTAAACATTAATACGTTGTAATGAAAATTTTTAGCTAAATCTTAGGGAAGTCTGAGATTATTTACTGAAAACAAATCACTAGAGAACATACATCAATGCAATTCACAGGGGGAAAACCCTTCAGAATTCATATGCCAGTTTGCACCCTAACCATCAGTGCCCCAATATGACTGTTTCTCAACATTCCATTGGAATTGTATTTATTTTCTAATATCATAAAGAATATGTTTTATTTTTACTTGCATTTATTAATTTGCTTAAAATTTGAACAATATATATGCTCCTTAGAATTTACATTCCTTTTTCTCTTCATTTGTACATTTGTACTATTGACATCTACATTCTTTTTTTTTTTAATGATTGTTAAGCTACAATTAAATCTACATCTATCTCCTTATCTATCTGATTTTTAAAAGCTATGAACACCTTCCCTGCTAGTGTTGGAACTACAGCACAACAGTCTTGCCCCACTTTTTAAACTTCTTTATCAATTTTTATGATGTGTTTTGGCATATAAAAATACTTAATTGTAGGAAGTTAATATTATTGCCCTTGTTATCCTGCCTGTGTCACCGTGCTTATTAAATATACTCCAACTAAATATTTTCTATACATATCCATCTGTATCCCTTTCTGATAAATGTTGGTTTGACTTTTCTTTATTAAAAAATTTTTGTGGGACTTGTTACGTTGAATATTTTGAAAGGAGTGATATTTTCTTATACAATTTTCAATAAGCCAGTTGTCTAATCACTTTGTATATGATAAACCATGGAGACCTACATTAAAATAATAAACTAGCAAGGCCAAACAGATATTCTGTAGCTATGCTTAATTATTAGAAAATATACTGATATAACGTATTCATATCTTAACTATTTTAAAATACATATTTTTATATTAAGTATTTTGAAACATGTTATCTTATTGATAGAAAGTAAAATATTTATTGCAATCATCCAGGCAAAATGTGAGACAGGCATAAACAATATCTGATGATTCGTAAATCAGGGAAGAATGTGAGACAGGAAGAAAAAGTAGGCAGAGTCTTGGGTTCATGATGTAAAAGACTGTACTTCTTGTGATGACAATTTGGAGGGGATTTTCTGCCAAACAAATTAGTAACTTTGATGTTCAGGACAAACCACACTAGATTTCGCGCCCTCTCAACAGCTCTCCAATTCATTATGTGGCTCACAGGTCAGTGTAATAAATAACGCCATCTGTCCTTCTATTTTAACTAGATTTTTCTTGCTAATTACGTGCCGAAATCATTTGTTCTAGCACTGCTGAAGGAATGCATTTATCCAGCAGGTATTTGTTTATCATCTAGCGCTAAGTCATTGCTTCAGGTCTGGGAAACAGCAGTTAACAAAATAAACAAAAAATCCCTGCCTTTATATTATTACAGTTGGAAGGAAGCACACAATAATTTTTAGAAAGTAAACACATGGAATATATTGTCCATTGGATGGTGAAAATGGCACGTCTAGGGAGGAAAGTGGGCTAAGGGAGGGATGAGCAGGATCAAGTGGGGATCAGGTTGGGGGATGACCTTTGGACTTTAAATATGCAAATGAGAGAAGAGGGGGTGGATGATAATGTCAGAGCAGAGACTCAAAGACCTGGTGGGGCCGGG
This sequence comes from Monodon monoceros, assembly GCF_005190385.1. Lineage (NCBI taxonomy): Eukaryota > Metazoa > Chordata > Mammalia > Artiodactyla > Monodontidae > Monodon > Monodon monoceros. Next base: position 5,652,259 of record NW_021703765.1, on the reverse strand, counting down.
GTGGGGTATCAAGGGAAGATGGAGAAACACAGGAGGAGGCCTTCCTGGGGAGCGGGGTGGGGGGGCGGGGGGCTGGCGTCCCAGAAATGTGAGGCAGCCAGCATGGCAGGAGCAAAACGACAGTGACAGCGGGAGTCTTAGTAGAAAAGAGCTTAGACTGGTTAAGGGAAGGGGGCATGTATACACATCCAGCATATCATCCAAAATATAAGAGCTCGTGGAAAAATCCCCATCACTGTGTTCTACTCACAGTTACAACGATCAGAGCCTTAGTTAGATGGCGTTGATGGGTAAGAGGCCTGATGAACATGGAAGAATTAACTTTACTCCAAAACTTGGTAAATGGGAGGTAGCCTAACCAGCCGGCTCAGTTAAGAAGAGAAATGATTCCTGTGGCTGGAAAATGCATTTTTGCTTCTAAATGCATCTCATCATGCTGTGCACGATCACCAGTGGTCTGAAATGCGGGTCTGAGAGGACACACAGTGTTCAGGGGTCAATGTTCCACCATTCTGTTTATTTTATTGATTGATTATTTATTCATGTATTTATTCATTCCTTCCTCCCTTCCTTTATTTAATCAAAATACAGTCATAGGGGCTTCCCTGGTGGCGCAGTGCTTGGGAGTCCGTCTGCCGATGCAGGGGACACGGGTTCGTGCCCCGGTCCGGGAGGATCCCACGTGCCGCGGAGCGGCTGGGCCCGTGAGCCATGGCCGCTGAGCCTGCGCGTCCGGAGCCTGTGCTCCGCGGCGGGAGAGGCCACGGCAGTGAGAAGCCCGAGTACCGCAAAAAAAAAAAAAAAAAAAAATCCTTAACATGCTTACATATGCATATTTACCGATAGTGATAATGACTGGGATCCCCATGGTTTGAAAACTCATGTTAGCAGATCCACCCAAAGTGTTCTTTCCAATAACACTCATACCTGTGTGGGTATGCTTCCTATCCATATTTCAAAAACGTGTAATTCTGATTTTCTATCATTTACAAATGCAATATTTATAATAAAAAGTAGGTGAAAATAAAGCAGTATAATTCTTTATTTCTGATTATAATACATTTTATAAGGTAGATGAAAGAGAAAGAATGTAACTATGATTTTAAATAGTAAAAGATATTAGAGATAATCACATTTATCCACAATTCCTATATTATTCATAGTGTTCATGCCTTACTCCACAAAAGGACGTATTTCTGGAAAGTGACTAATTAAAAAAATTTCTGAAGTTTGATAAACATTGGAGCATACAAAAATATTTCCTATAGAATATAATATTTTTAACATGTACATATATCTGTGGTCTAAGTTTCCTTGGTAAGAAACTAAATGGAAGATATCAAGAAATGCCTAGCCTAACTAGTCAGTTTATGACTGAGTCTAGCTAAGGTTTAATAGAAATTCCAAACACATACTCTTAAGCCATATGAAATACAGTTAACACATTTATTCTTTTTTGTATTTATTTCAGAGGGTAGTCATGAATTTTTCCAAATGTTTATAGTTGTCTGAAGGAAACATACTCTTTAAAAAAGGTTTATTTTCCAAGCTATCGTTATTTCAAGTGAGTGAAATGCCAATCTGGGGGGAGAAAATACAGCTATAAATATGGAAAGGCATACAAAATGGCACACAAAAGCAAGACAAACAATATTAAGTCCAAAATATTATCAATTTTATTCTTTTGAATATATTGCCAAATATGATTTGTTCAAAGATTACTTTCTTGTTGAAACTCAGTTTCTATTTAGACAGAGACAAAGCTCTTAAGGGGAATACGATACAGCACAATCCCTTCACATTATACCAACCCATATTTTGGTATTTTGCTAGGAAAAATCAATGGCAGCAGCCAACTCTTTACAATAGCTTCATTAAAAGTCACCTCTGTGGTCTGATGTTTTCTTTCTGAAGTCAAAGAAAAGAACACTTTTATTTTGTTTATGTTGTTTGACCAACTACCAGCTTCAGTTAAAATTCTTAGCTGGATATATTCTCTCCGAAGGGGAGGAAATCAAAATATATTACTTATCTGGCTCAAAACCAATAGCTAGGATTTTACTGGAGTTACTTTGGTGGCTTAACAGTAGACACATTTATATCCTGATATTACTGTCCCTCATGGCATATGAACGTTTTGGAAAAATTATATAAAACGTATTTTTTTTATTTATTTGGTAATTGAAATAAATAGTTATGAGGAAGATATTTGCTGTTAGGATTTTTTTTTCAGGAAGTGTCAAATATCTCAGTTTTAATCTCTAAAGTGAGAATTTCAGTTATTTATTCATTCAGAAACATGCATTCAATTCTATTTCACTGTGCTGGGCAGTGGTGAAACCACATTGAGCTAAACAGAGGAGTTAAAACAGGTGTATTTGGCCTCTTTTATTATGAAAGATCTATCACGGAAGCAACGAGTCAGAGAATGTTACAAACAAATATAAAGTTTAAACTCTGAAAATTGTATCCCGGAAAGTTATCATATGTCATAAGACCATATGATGATACAATTCTGACTAAAGCTAAGGAAGTTTAGGGGAGAAATTTCTCAGAGAAAGTGATGATGGGTAGAAAGAAGGGCGGGAGGTGACCAGGCAACCAGGAAGTGACCTGCTTCAGGGAAAGTTCTAGACAATGGCCAGTGGGCCAGAAACAGGGCAGATTCCACGTGGTATCGGGAAGCCCCGATTAGCAGGTAGTGCCTGTCAGCCTGTGCAGAACCACATTAATATTTTGATCTTCAGTCAAAGAGCAGTGGTACTTGCAGCAGACTTTTTTGTCGTAATCAGATCTCCATTTTGCAAAGAGCACTGCAGTGGCAACATGGAAAGTAGCTGTCAGTCACCTGTTCCGTAGGGCTGGCCCCTCTTGAACGGCTGTCATTCAGGCCAGTAGCTAACACACCTGGAGTCTCTGCCACTTCCCAACTTGGACTAAAAGCCGTGAGATCTGGCTTGCTGAGCAGCTTTAAAAGGTGACCCTAATGTATTTCAAAACTCCAGAGGAGTTAAATCCACATCGGGAAACATTTGACCAAGGAAAAGTTAGAGACAGAGCAGCTAAGGTTACCATATGCCTGTTTCTTCTAGTTCTCACATACTGCCCCCAGACACCATCTCCCCATACAGCCTGTTCAGCAACCACCAGGGGACAGATACCTGTCGAGCCGCATCTGTCTCTGTGGGTTTGCTTTGAGGAAGAGGTGAGCAGGGTGACACCAAACTCATATGGCTTATCTCGCTTCCCTAACTCAGGTCTCTGACTTATTTTGCATCCCTGAAATGAAATATCATTTCATCCTTGAGGCTAATTCTGCTTTCCTGGAAAGTTGAGAAATATTAGAATAAAACTATAAACTAAAATCAGTAAGACTTAAGGATAGATTCAATATGGGGAAAATGTATGTGAAGATGAACAAATGTGACATAACTAAGAGGGGAGATAGGGCTGGGCCAGGTTGTGGAGGAGAACATGAACACCGTCTGGACATGTTGAGCTTGAGAGGGATAAACACATGGATTTGGAGCCAGGAGGATAGGTCTTGGCTGAGACATAAAGGTTTTCATCTGCATCTATGCCCTGAATGTAGCCATGTATGTGCCTGGTGTGCTTGCTTGGAGCCACCCAAGAAAATACCCAAAGCCATCATCAAGGAGGTCCTACAGGTACCACGCGAGTAAAGCCGGATTATGTTTCATGTTGTTCAGTGGCAAAGAAAAGGATAAATTAAACAATCAATTAATGAAAACTAAAGTAGGTAAATAAAGCAAATGTGCCAAAAATTAACAATTACTTAGGAGTTCCCTGGTGGTCCAGTGGTTAGGACTCCGAGCTTCCACTGCAGCAGGCCCAGGTTCCACCCCTGGCCGGGGAACTAAGATCCCACAAGCTGAGCAGCGCAGCCAAAAAGAAAAAAAAAAAAAGAGTAGCAACTGGTAAAATCTAACTGAAAAGTACCTGGTTTCATTTTTCAACATTTCTGTAGGTTTAAATTTTTTAATAAAAAGAGAAAGGAGGTATAGTTAGCATTAGAGCATACTGTTCTACTATTAATTTAGAAGAAGACTAAAAAATGACTGGTGGTTAATTGTATTGTCAACTAGACTGGGCCAAAGGATGCCCAGGTAGCTGGTAAGACATTACTTCTGGGTGTGTCTGAGAGGGTGTTTCTGTGTGAAATTTTTGCATCAGTGGACTCAGTAAAGGAGATTATGTTCCCTAGTGTGGGTGGGCATCATCCAGCCCTTCCAGGGCCTGGAAAAGGCAGAGGAAGGAGGCATTTGCCCCATATTGCTTCCAGTTTGCCTGGTTGAGCTGGGACATTGGTCTTCTCCTGCTGTTGGACTGAGATTTTCACCATCAGCTCCCCTGTTTCTCAGACCTCCAGACTCAGACTGAATTACTCCACTAGGTTTCCTGGGGCTTCAGCTTGCAGATGGCAGACTGTGGCTTCTCAGCCTCCATAATCATGCGGATCAACTCCTCATAATAAATCTCTTCATATATATCTAATATATATATGTTCTGTTTCTCTGGAGAACCCTGACTATGATGGCTATTGGCTTTTGTAGGTAAATTCCCAGCTTAGCAGAAGCAGTTTTGTTAGAGAGATGGTGGGCAATTTGATTGGGGGCAGGAATATGTGAAAAGTGGGGGGAAAGACTGATCATAGAAAACTCTTCAGAAAAGTCTGGTTATAGTGATTATAAAGATGACTTGAGAAAAACTAAGTTACCAAATTATTCAAGGTTAACAAAAACACCCTTAGACATCATAGAAAAGATCATTTAAAATTGTAGTCTAATATGTAAATTTTTTAAATCTGTGAAATATTCTTTTGTGTGGTAGGTAGTCAATAGAGGCAATATTGTCCAAAAGAAGAAGAAGAAGAAGGAGAAAGGAAAAGCTACGTAATTCACATTAATTATATTATCTGCCACTTTACAATATAACATGTAAGACAAAGCCCTCAGCAGCACTATAATCTACCTGGACATGTAAACTTACTAGAATAAAAAAAAATCAGTTATATGTTATAAGACGTATTTGATAAGTACATGTCATTGCTAGACTATTCTGAGGGACAATAATTCTCCCGGAAAAATGTTTAAAAAAAAAAAAAAACAAGCCTTACATTTTATTATAGCTGTGGCTATCCCAAAGGCAGATCTACTCAAATACAGACACCAGTCCCAATTAGTGTCTGACCTAGGTCAGACACATTTTTGGTAGCTGCTTAATGAGCAAAATAATACAAAACGTCTTACAAGACTTTAGAACGTTAGTTGCATGACAATGAAATGGCATTTAGAAAACTTGTTCAAATGAATTTTAAAAGTATTGCATTAAGTTCTAGTTATTATTTTACTTAAGAAAATCACGTCATCCTTATAATTAAGTTAATTTTACCAAAATCGTTCAAGCAAATGATTTTGGGTAATGTAACATCACACACTTACTAAGGTAAACTGTGACAACAGTTGTAATGGACAGTGTCCAAGGACTTTCTAGGAATTGGCCAAAGAAACCAAATAGTATAATTGAGGGGCAACCTTTTCATATCAAGGACATATTTTTAATAAAACATACAAATATCTAACCAGGGATTCATGACCTGAGAACATGTATCATAAAATTTTCTTTTTTGTTCACTCAGTGTTTACTGCATGTGAATCAAAATGGTTTAAAATTTTATACATTTGCAATTAGCAAATAATCTTCCCTACCATTTTCACCTAAATGAGCAGCATTATAGTGTCCAATATTGTCTGTATGAACAGCGTTCACTGAAGACTCTAATTTACAATGATCGTAGAGTAATACCTGTGTTGCATTTATTCAGTTTCTTTATACATTCATTAGTACATTTAGGTTGTAATTTTGTTTTAAAAAAACTGTATATACTCAAAGCAATTACAGCAATTATGAAAATGTGCCTCTATGATTTTCTTCCATGATGAGTACAATTAAGGGCCCCAGTTACTGAGCTCTGAAAGCCAGCACTGCTTTCAGATCAAGGCTCCCAGCCAATAATAGGGCACATCAGGGATACTGAGGCAAACACTTCCTAGGAGACAGGAGATCCCTGTGACGGGGAACTTTGACTCAAGGGCTCTCCACCGGCCTTGCCAAGACTTTAGTAGGACTGCACTGCAATCTACAACCCCTCTCTCGCACAGGGGTCAGACCAGCATCATGGCCTGATAGCTCCCCTAGTCCCTTCCAGTCTCCTCTCCTTTTCATCTCAGGGGTGGATACCCCCCCACCAAGTATCTTGCAAGTCTCATTCCACCTTGGTACATGCTTCTTGGAAGACCTGGACTGATACATTTATCACTTAAGATAACTTCATAAAAAATTGTATAATATAACTTAGAATTTTTAGATCTACAAGGGATCTTAGAGAGCATTCTGTTTCACATATGCAAAAACAAAAGCCTGTAGAGGCTGAATGAATTTTCCAAGTATACATGGTTATTGAGAACATCTAGGACTAACTATGCCAGTTAACCCTTCACTTTATTTTAAATCTAGTACTAATGAAATGCAACTGTAGTAGAAGGTGAATTGTGTCCCAAATCTGAGTGGTGTCCATATCATCTCTGAGCAGAAAACATACCGTTATTACTGTAGCATTAAGAATTCTTTCTAGCATATCTGTAACCAAATTGTTAAAGTGTCGTCACCCAAAAGAAAATAATACACATGAACTTGTGAAGACTGTTAGGGGATTTCCTTCTCCTAAAGATCCTAAATGATAAGACCTCTTTGTCTTTAACACTTTGAATATATTTACCATCATGTGGACTCACTTTGATTTATTTCAATGCACTGTCATCATTAAATGGAATATTTTCTCATTAATGAAGTTTATCAAATGGAGATTTTTATTATTTCCTACAAACCGATATTATTAAACAAAAAATTAAACGTTAGACTTCCAATCACCATTGCACCAAACTACAAGACCGCCTAAATACAAACTCGGTCCACATTACCACCTTCTGCTTCATCCACGGGTTAGACGCTAAGTCCACCTTAATGCTTTTTTCCCTGTGGTGTTTGTTCAATATCAACTTCAGTTGGATCCTCCATTTAAAGACAAAATTCCACAGAACAAATGACAGAAATAGTCAGTTTTCTGGAAACTGGTTGCTTTTCTCTCAAAATACTATATCCTATTTTCAATAGTTTTTCACAAATACACACAAAAAAGTGAAACCCTACTTCTGTTATGCTTTATAAAGCACTTTATTTAGTTTTATTCATGTGACTTTCAAAGAACATTTTATTTAATAAAAATAACCATACCTTCTAGATTAAAAGCATATATTGTGTAAAATTAAATTAGAAAAATATAAACCATACATTTGACACCTAACAATGTCACTGTGCCCCCAAATAGGAAGAAGTAAGCTTGCTTATAATTCAAGGACCAAAATTTGTTGAACAAATTCTAATTTCTGCTTTTGAGGTTACAACTCAATTCTCCAGTATTTCTTAAATGTTTCTTAAATAAAACAAAAAGGAACCACCAAGAAAAGGCATGGTATTAGATGAACCATAGTCCCACATTATAAATTGTCTGAAACTAAAATAATTTATTTAAATAAATATATAACTTTAGAAAGGAAATGATAGTTCAGTGTTAAATTGCATAATAAATGTATGTGAACCTAGAAATGATTAGCTAGTTAATATAATTAATGACTGTGCTTTTTAATATAAGTCATACAAAGTCCCATGAGATAGATAATACGATATTTATCAACAGACAAGGACAACAATTCTCAGAGAATTTAAATACTTTGCTCAAGCTTATGCAGCTGTTTAGTTGTGGAGTTTATATTTATACTGATGCATTTCAGATTATATATGTGTTCTTCCCAGTATAATACTGATTCTAAAATTGCGTTCCAGGGATGTATGTTTACTAATTGTTCTCTCTGAGAAGTTTCTTTCTTTCATTTTGGTTATAATATAAAACAACTGAATAAGCCTATTCTGGACAGTGAGAATGACCACCATATGTCTTATTGCTGATACATGAATCTAGTGCTTTTCTTTGCACCTTTGTTTGTGATCACTGTGGAGCCAACTGATGCTATGTTTTATATCTTAGCTAAACAAGAAACAACAGGGCTACATTTAGTGTCCAAGTGATAACTTCACAGCACGTGAAGATCAAGTGAATAATGCTGTACATTTGGAAGCAGAGGAAAGATGGATTACCACTCCTCATATAACACAGTACTAAGAGGACAATGATAGCGATATTTTTGTGGTTGATTGAGGAAATTATTATTATTTTGAGATTCATTCATGTTGTGCTAATTGATATTTACTTCCTTTTTAATTGCTGAGTAGTATTTCATTGTATGAATGTACCACACTTTATCCATTCACTTGGTGACAAATATTTGAATTATTTCCAGTGGGGATTATTACACATAAAGCTTCTATGAACATTAGTATACAAATAGTGGTTTGGAAATTATTCTTCAGTGAGGTCTAAAGGCCCTATTGCTTCTGTGGTACAATTGCCAAGAAGTCTTTTTTTTTTTTTTTTTCCTCCAAGGATGTGACCCTCTATGCTTTTGGCATCATAGAAAAAGCCACTCCATTTTGGGGTCATTCTCTCTTCTTGGAGTGCTTCCAGAATGCTGAGTAGGAGTCTCTTTCTCAATAGGCTTTGGCTTTGGAAACACACCAAGGGTCTTGCCAACAAGGACAATCCTCTGTGCAACATCCCCTGTGGGTGGGGACCACAGAGCAAGCTAAATGTCTGAAGGAGACAGAGAGAAACATGGCGGGGGGGGGCGGGGGGGACGTGAAATATCATTTAGCAACATTTGAGTAGAAATTTTAAGAACAAGTGTTTGTACCTAGTTTTACGTTTCTACATATTTAAATAGCACTTTAAGGGAAATATTCAATAATAGGAGTCAGTGAGAAAATCGTTTTTCTTTAGAAGCAGTTCATAAACTACTTAAATTTAAGAGTCATTTCACAGTATTACAAGGATTCCTCAGTGATTAAGCAAAGCTTTTGCCAATCAAGGACTTTATCATCTGATAGATGAGGATGGCAATGGACGTACGAGCAAAGGTAATACTTAAAATGTTTAAAAACTGGAGCAATACAAGACTCAACAATTAAGAACAAACAGTTCGGGGCTAGGGGAGAGAAAGATTGAGAGCTTGGGATTAGCAGATGCAAGCTAGGATACATAGGATGGATAAACAAGGTCCTGCAGTGTAGCACAGGGAACTATAGTCAATATCCTGTGATAAACCAGAATGGAAAAGAACATAAAGAGGAAGATATATATGTATAACTGAGTCACTTTGCTGTACAGCAGAAATTAACACAATGTTGTAAATCAACTATACTTCAATTTAAAAAAAAATATATATATATATATAAAAGAACAGACAGTGGATTGCAACAGTTGGTAAGGCCATATAGTGAAACCCAGCTGAATATCAGCCTTGCCTAAGGGTAGTTACCCAGAGTTTATAACGTCTTTCTTATATGCTTTAATCGATACAGCTTAGCGTAGCCAGAGTCAATATTTTTAATCATCATGTTAGCTGATGAGCCCTCAGAAATGCTATCCCATCAGACGTTTGTCTTTTGAGTCCCAAGTTCTTATGATATCGCCGTTCTTGTGAATTCAGCATCATCTCCTGGACTTGTTCCAGAGTAAGTGATCATTCTGGAGAGCAGAATAATTCATTTTTTCACTTCTCAAGCTTTTAAAAGATATTTTCACAGGTCTAGCATTTGGCTTAGAAATTATGTCTCTTACCTAAATCTGCTAATAAACCAAGGGCAGAGAGGATGATTTTGAACTTTTAAATAAGTTACAAGGTGATTTGGAACTGGGGATTAGCTCTTATAAAAGCAAAATGTTTTATCTCAGATACTGTCTTCCTTCCTTCTTATCCAGATTTCAATTTGCGGAGAGTTTTACGCTTTCAGCTGTCCTCCGATCCTCTGTGTTCTTTTGTCCCCATTCCTCATGGCGGTGCTGGGTTGCATAGCAGGTGGTTGATGTGGGCTCAAGATCGTTCAAAAGAGCAGTTATCGCATTTTTCAACAGCTCAGGTAGTAGGAATTTGCTTTCCTCACAGTACCTTTTCTCTGAAAGGTAGGGTTTTTTTGCCATCTGTAAATGGAACTCAAACCCCTGGGAGTTTAAGCTCATTTCTAGGTTTGAAATCTACATTACTCAAGTGTGTTTGAAACATGCAAAAAATCATTTCCTTTACAGCTCAGGGATGTCCAAGAGGCTCCAAACTTGAGCTGAAACAAGAAGATTGCCAGGAATAGGGAAATATCTTAATGTTTTATTACGGTTATTCTTTCTATTATATTAGTCACATGTGGTCCCACAGCCTTAAATACTTTTCACTACCTCAGAATATATGGTATGTTTTTTTAATGAATTTCTTTGTAAAGTTACATTTTGAAACTCCACTAAGAAAACTTGAGATTCATCTCATCTCAATTTTACAAATAAAACCTTCAGAATGTGTTAACAATATCATTTTCTATTTTATCCAGGGTTCTTTGTCAATGCTTTAAATTGCAAATATCTTTCCTTAAGCCATCTGAGGTGGAGCAGAATTTGCCACCGCAAAATATGCCTTTTTAGTGTAAGGAATATTTTAGGGTGATTATTTAAGAAACAGCAGACACAGGAGAAGCTCTGAAAATTGAGTAGAAGTTACCCTTTTGTAAGAGAAATTGACATTTATCAGGGAAATTCCATCTGGAAGGGTATCTTCCTCTCTGTACCAAGAGGAGAAAGATGACTAAATCTCTAGAAACTCTTATCCATGGAGAAGGCAAGGACTTACATCTGCGTAACAACCTTAGCCTTGTTTACTGTGTTTTTCCTGCCACCTCCCACCCTTGGCTGCCCCAACTCCGGCATCTTCTTTAATCTGGTGGTAGTATTTAAAGTGATGGCTTGGGCCATTTCGGGGCACTGCTCAGCTTTCCTGGTGGTCTCCCAGGTATACTTGAGGTGTACATGTCCTTAAACTTCGGTTTGTTTTTCTCCTGTTAATTTGTCCTTTATTACAGGGGAGTCTTAGCTGAGAACTTAGAAGGATAGAGTGAAAGTTATTTTTCCTCCCTACACATCATAAACAACAGGTCTGATCACTAGTAGTACCATCAGCAGGAAGAGAGAAGTGTATCTCCTAGTCAACTTGAAAAAAAGTACAATGTAAGAGCTATGAATTTAGTTCATTCAGTGTCTTCCTGAGGACCATATAGCCCAGGAGACGGCCTCTCAGATAGCTCTGAGAAGCTCTGCTCCGAAGAGGTGGGGTAGGGGTGGGGGGCAGTTTATACATGGTTTTGGCAAAAGGGTACGTGCGATCAAGCACACATCTCAGTAGGAGGTTACTGCCAGTCACGAGGGACAGATGTCTCGGTTAATGGTTTTAGTGCTTTTCTAAGTATGGAAGATGCAAGACATTTCTGAATCTATTTATATCTATAGGACGTCTCAGGGAAATAACTCCCCAAAGTTTAATACTTCCTTTAATAGCTCTTTTGATGTGAACTAAATTTACCATTTCTAAGCTTCAAGCATCATTTCTCCTCTTTGTAATCAAGATTTTTCATTGTTAGTTTTTTTTTTTAACTTTGTGGTTTTCTGAGGGGCGTTCCTCATGAATTTATCAACTTCAGTTCTATCCATTTTATTTTCAGTTTCCCTGAAACCACAATCATGTCTTCATAGGCAGAATTGTCATAATTTAATAACATGAGAAAAGTGAAACCATGAAACCACATCTTCAGGTCAGGGATCTGCAAACATTTTCTGTTAAAGGCCAGGTAATAAATATTTTAGGTTTTGTGGGCCACATAGCCTGGTGCTGCTGCTGCTGCTTCTTCTTCTTGTTGCCCTTCTTCTTC
>NW_021703765.1:5589238-5640219 GCF_005190385.1 Monodon monoceros | reverse complement strand
CTTCTTCTTCTTTTTCTTCTGCTTCTGCTTCTTCTTCTTCTCCTCCTTCTTCTCCTTCTCCTTCTTCTTCTTCTTCCCCCTTTAAATTAAGATGTAAAAACTGTATCTACCACACAAAGACAACCCCCCACACTTCCCTGTTACCTCTCACTCCAACAGTAAGAAACCTGGCCCCCACCTCCTGCTGACCACTGAGTTCATGGTTCATTTCCAGGATTCATGCATAGAAACATTGGCAGCTTTAGCCTGTATGCTCCTGGGAAACAACTTTACAAACTATAGTTCAGTGCTTTTGCATTTAGTCTTACAGATTCCACAATGTTAGTTAAGCAGCTCTTTCTCCCACCCCCTTTAGTGAGGTTGTTTCATACATTTTTAATCCAGTAAGATTGTTTTGACACATTCTGCATTCTTTCCTGAGATTCTCCAACATCCTAAAGGTTTTGTAAAAATATATATATTATTACTTGTATACTTTAAGATTCATTCATCCTTTCTGCTAAGTTCTATGGGCTTTGAGAGATGCACAGTGTCATATATACATCATCACAGTAGCCTACAGAATAGTTTCATCGCCTTGAAAACTTCCAAGAGTTATCTATTGTGCAACACCCTCCCAATCCCTGAATATCTTGTACCCCAGTCTATTTACCATCTCTATGGTTTTGCCTTTTCCAGCATGTCATATAAATAAAATCATGCAGACTTTTCAGACTGGCTTCTTTCACTTAGCATTATGCATTAAGATGAATCCATGTCTATACATGCATGGCTTAATAGCCCATATACCTCTTTATTGCTGAGTGGTCCCTGATGACAGATGCTATCAAGCATCTTTTCATGTGCACTCTCTAATCCCTATATCTTCTCTGGTGAAATGTCTGTTTAGATCTTTGGCCCATTTTTTAATTGGGTTGCTTGTCTTTTTATTATTGAGTTTTAAGTGTTCTTTGTGTGTTTCTGGTACAAATGCTTTGTCAGATTTTTTTTTTTTGACAGTGTTGTCAACCAGTCTGTGCCTTATATTTTCATTCTCTTAACAGGGTCTTTCAGAGAGCAGTGGTTTTTGACTTTAATACCTTCCAAATAATCATCTTTTTTCTTCCATGTAGCATGAGTTTTGTATTGTATCTAAAGACACGCTATTAATCCCCGGGTCGCATTGATTTTCTCCTTGAAATTTTATAATTTTACATATATTACATTTAGATACAGATTCCTTTTGAGTTACTTTTGTGGAAGGCGTGAGGTGTGTGTCTAGGTTTATTTTTTTGCATATGGACATTCAGTTGTTCCAGCGTTATTTGTTGAAAAGACTATCCTTTCTGTACAGAATGCCCTTTGTCAAAAATCAGTTGAATATATTCATGTGGGTATATTTCTGGGCTCTCTGTTCTGTCTCATTGATCTATATGCTATTCTTTGGCCAATATCATGCTGGGTGATTACTGTAGCTTTATAATAAGTCTTGAAATTAGGTAGCGTGAGTCCTCCAACTTTGTTCACCTTTAGTGAACATTGGCTATTCTAGGCTTTTGCCTTTTCATGTACATTTCAGAATCAGGTTGTCAATAACTACAAAATAGTTTACTGGGTTTTTAATAAGGTTGTGTCATACTTTCCTTTATATGTGGATGTGTGTAATAAATCCTTTTGGAATTCATTGCCAGAAGTAAAGTTTGCTTCTCTTCAGGACATGGAAGGTCTTTCAATGAAATCCATCTAAGCCAGAGTCATTACTTTTTTAATATTGGCATCAAGGAAGCAAAAATGAATCATATATAGAAATCACTGTGGTCATTTAATTGACTATTTTTTGTGTTATTGTATTATAATTCTATTATAGTCAATTATTTTAACCTGCATATAGATACATATGCATATAGATACATATGCATATACTCATATATATTCCAGCCCTATTAATGGTAGGTATGATATAGAGTATAACTAAAATTATGAATAGAATAAACATAAATATACAAGTAGAATAAAGCAGAAATTTAAATTAAAATATCAATAAAATGTATTACTTTTTGTTTCTGTGAAATTTTTACAGATAGTATCAATTTGTTCTCTATGTTAAGTATGAGTTGTTTTCATCATACATGTTGTTTTACTTTTTTTCAAGTGATTCCTTAATAGAATTGAAGAAAATTCTACACGTAAATGCAAAGTCCCTATAACCTACCAAAGAGAATATTGGCAGGAAAATGTGTAAATGTGTTTTGGGTTAGTGGAGATTCAAAAATTTTATTAGAGCTAGAATTAAAATTTATAATCTTAGCAAAATATACTTACAGATGCATTAAGGTATTAGGGGAAAACACAAGGGCCTAATTTTACTTAGATTGTGTTCATAGATGTACTTTGCAGAAGAAAGAGTTTGAAGACAAATTAACACTGTACAGTAATATTATTTCCTCATGTTCTACATAGAAACTACACAGTAGTTTTTCCTACAACTTAATAGCAGAAAAAAGAAATACTCTATTTTTAAGTGGTTACTTACTCTGTTTTACCTTTTGTAGTTCATGGGGAATATATTTCATATGATGCTGGCTTTTTCCTTTGTACATAAATAGCACTTTTTGTCAATACCCTTGAGCAAGAACAAACAACTACTTTTGAACAAGAAGAGTGTTGAGGGCTTCCCTGGTGGCGCAGTGGTTGAGAGTCCGCCTGCCGATGCAGGGAACAGGGGTTCGTGCCCCGGTCCGGGAAGATCCCACGTGCCACGGAGCGGCTGCGCCCGTGAGCCATGGCCGCTGAGCCTGCGCGTCCGGAGCCTGTTGCTCCGCAACGAGAGAGGCCACAACAGTGAGAGGCCCGTGTACCGCAAAAAAAAAAAAAAAAAAAAAGAAGAAGTCTGTTGAGTAGATATCAGGTATATAAAAGAGCAGCAGAACTGAGCATAGGACCTAGAAATCTTGTAAAGTTTTTGGGTTCATAAAGTATCCTACATTTTTTTCTTATTCAAAATGTATTTCAGTCCTGATTGCAAAACTAAAATAATATTTCCAAAAATGAATTATCTCCAGAAGCCATTTGTATATTCAAATGTCACCACCGCAGTATTTCTAGAGACCTCATTCACCTCATATTTACTTAGTGAACTCATAGTTATTCTTTAAAGCCCACACCAGCCCTCTGAGAAGGGTTCCTGGCTAATTCCAAGTACATTTGGAATTCTAGTGTGTTACGCTCTTAAATTATACACTTAGACATTAATGTCTACAACTAGACCCTAAGCAGTTGGATAAAAGTGTAAATATGGACAGCATCTTTTTCTTCCCCGAATTAAGCATACTCCTTGAAACTACTTGGTAGGGAATCTTTACAGTATATATTTACTGTGATTTTGCGAGATCCTTTCTTTTGGGGACAGAGCCACGTCTTCAGAGAGGGAGTGCCACATTTGAAATTTAGCTCAGATTTCTGCACCAAGCAAGGGATCAAGACTTCTTATTAAGGTGACACCCTCAGTCTCCTCCATTCTTGCCTTAATTTGATCGTAGATGTTAAGCACCATCTCTATGGACTGCCTTTCTGTTTCACCTCTAGTGATGCCATGTTCTAGTAACCATTTCCGCAGCTCTTAGTGGGCCATACCCCTTGGCTGCTCTTTTGACCTTGCTCAATGCAGCAGTAATTGTGAGCCATTGGCTTCTAACAGCTAAACCCCACTACCTGGTCTCTACTGCTCTGTGGGCCCTGTAACCTTCATTACTGTCAACACACTGACTCTGTGACCATCCTTCCTGCTGGCAGACGAAAGCCAACACCATTGGACTTCTCAGTGAATCTGTGAGCCTTCACCAGTGCGTTCCTGTGGAACCTAATTCCGCTAGCAGAGCTTCTGGTCTCAGATGGCGTGTCCATTCTAGAACTCCCACCATGCTGAACCTTTGTCGTCTTCCTCTATGATCAGCTCTGCCCAGTATGAGCCACTGCTTTTCTCAGGCCTTTACTTTCTTGGACCATTCCTAGCTCCAAACATTCTAGTTCAGGGTCTCTGGAAAGCAAATGCCAGGGAAGAGTTAGAAGGGCATGAAATTTATTGTGAGGAATGTCTGTGAAGAACAATAAGGAGAGAGAGTAAGAGAAACCATTAGACCATGAAGGTTTGACATGCCTGAAAGAGGAAGAGGAAAGAGAACTACACAGGGAGAACCTCAGACTGGGGTATAGTTCTGGGAAAGTCTCCAAGGACAGACCAACAGGAAGCCCTTGAGCAAAGGTTGCCCATTAGGGGGGTCCTTTATGGCTGGAAATGGCTCAGGTCTGTCATTCCCCTTGTGGTCAGTCATTAGCTGGGAACAGCACAGGGAGTGTGTGGCTTTGGTGGGAACGTGGCTGTAGATTGCAAATGTCCAAGAGGTGGAGGCTGGACTGTGTATCTAATTGTAAACAAATTTTTTTTTTCATTTTTCCTCACCGGGAGAATTTCATTTTAATATATTTTAGTAAATTGCACATATTTTGGCTAAAATCTGCTTTACTATTTTTATTGACCAAGAGGAACAGCTGGAGAGGGCAGATGGATAAGAAAAATTTTTTTTAATTTATTTTATACAATTGAGTGTAAGGGAATAATTACCTACTCAAACAGAAGCACTTACACTTTCTTTCCAGATGACTTTGAAAAGCTCTTTTTTCTTTGAGTTTATTATTGCTAAAGATGAGGGTCTGTTTGTTCATATTGACAGCGTTTAATTCAGGAATATTAAGAAGTCAAATAAAACTCAATAATTTACAGAAAAGTGCAAGCACAGCTGGAAAATGTCATTATTTTTCTCCTCTGCAAAACAGTATTTTCATGTTTCCTGCTGACATGTGATTATCGTTGCATCTGAAATGCTGGATAACCATTTAATAGCACATAATGGTGTAGGGTAAGCTTACTGAATGGAGCTAAAGAAAGGCTACTATTCATTGCTATGTGAAATAATTGTGCTTGACAATAGACTCCAAACCTAGAAAGCATCAAGAATATCAAGGCATAAATTAAAAGGAAAAAATAAGGAACCACAAGAAGATCTAACTTTCCTTTTCCCAATTGCCAAAAAGAGAGATTATTCTTGAACCATAAGAGGCCATATTATTGGTTGTTGGTGTCATAACATTACAGCTTATTAAAAGTGAAAGCCCCGTGCGTCTATAAATCAGATATCTATCTCTGTCACCTATCTATATCTTTTCTCTTGTGATGTTCTTAGATTAGCATTCAAAAATTTTTTTGTACTGCTACAAAGGGCCATATTGTCTGACAGACTCACATGGAACTACAGGTCTTACCCAGCAAAAAGACTAATGATTGTAAAGACGAGTGAGGCATCACACCTGAATTTTTCAGCTGCAGCTTTCAAAAGTCCCTTTTTCAGAGTGATGAGAGAAAATGCAAAATGCATATAGTAGGGATTGGTACAAGGAAGCCACTTAGTTTTGGAGTATTTCTGTTTTTATCACTTGGTTGTTATAGAGCTACAAATTCTACGTGATTAACAGCCCATTCTCCTGACAGTGGTGCCCCATAAATCCATAAATTTCAAAGTTATTTCTAATAACCAGTCTAGACTAGACAGGCGTATCTTCCTAAAAGCATTTATATGTGAGAACTAAGTACAGAGATGTGTCTACATTCTTCACAGTTATAACCCAGCCACTCACTTCCTGTAACATGTTTAGAGAACATCTGGCTTTGGGGCAAAAAGTGCACAAATTGGAGGAGTCAGCAGCCGTTCTACAGACCTGCTGCTAACTCTTCCCTTCCCAGGCTCCAAAGTAAATTATTGTATATATATGATTGTTACCATAAAAATAAGGTGAAATGATAAAGCAAAAGAGCGAGAAGGAGACAGGACTGATGGTGTATATTTACAGTCACAAATCATTATGTAATTGGACAATTCCAGACTCATGATATGATTTCCTCGATAAAACTCTTCTTATATATTAGTGGAGGTAATTCATTAAAATTTATATTGATGCTGTGTATGCCACATTCTGTTTAGTACTAGAAAGAATATCAAAAAATAACTAGGGCTATTTTATCACAATCACATATATTCAAACTATATGGAAAACAGTGTGGCGTCACAACACTATTATGACAGTAAGGTTTCCTATTGTAAATCTCAAGCAGATTTACAATTTACCATGTTTGTTATTTATTTGGGGCAAGAAGGATTTGGCCCTTGTAATCACAAGCATTATCAAAGTTCAAAGGTGAATCAATGTTTTTTTCTATAATTTTTGGTTTTCTGACACATTTGACTAGTTTTTTTTTAATTAAGAAAAATAAAATGGTGAAAAATATTTAGTTAATAATAATACTCTCTATTTGGGCAGAAAACTGCATAGTTAATTCATAAACACAGCTATTTGAGACATTAAAGATAGGTTTCTGTTAATTGAAGAAAATATAGAAAATTATGGACAAGTGCACTGTCTTCATAGAATAAAAATAATCTGCAATCCCATTAAAATATGAAGTAGGGCTTCCCTGGTGGCACAGTGGTTGAGAGTCCGCCTGCCGATGCAGGGGACACGGGTTCGTGCCCCGGTCCTGGAGGATCACACATGCCGCGGAGCGGCTGGGCCCGTGAGCCATGGCCGCTGAGGCTGTGCGTCCGGAGCCTGTGCTCCGCAACGGGAGAAGCCACAGTGGTGAGAGGCCCGCGTACCGCAAAAAAATAAAAATAAAATAAAATAAAATATGAAATAGAACAATCATATCTGGAACTGAAAAACCGAACTCTTTAAAGGTCTGTTTCCCTTTAGCAAGGAAAATATTTCTTGCCTCTTTTTATTGACTCTGGATGTTTGACAACCTTCTCCAGACCTCACGGATATAAGAAGTGGTTACACTGAGTAAATCACTTGCAGTGAGGAAGGGAAATGGAATTGAGTACAACTGAAATATCAATTAAAGCTATAGATCATACAATGCTGATATGTTAGTGTTAGCCATTCTATATTGATATGTCAGAATGATGCTCTTTTACATGCCATATGCTTTTAAACATTTTAATAATGTAAAACTATATCAAATTCTTTAGTATTCTCGGTATTTTTCCGTATCAAGACAAACATGTATGTACTATGGTATTTACTTGCATACATCAAAATATTCAACACATATTAGTGTATAGTAACATCGTCACGTGGCTCTTTACCATTTAGTCATAGTTTAAATTTAGAATTTAATGAAATCATGAAGTAAATGAAATAAATCTGTATCCATTTGAAATATATTTCTTGCTGTGAACAGGTAGAAAATTATAATTTTCTATTTAATTATTTTGACAAGAACATATTCAATTCTGGACAAATGCTTTTTCACTTTCTCAGTTTTTTCTCTTAGCTGCACAGCTCTTAATCTGCTCTGCACAGTCTTCTTTTAATATGTGTTAATTAGATCAATATTGTTACTATTTTTTGTTTATTTGCTGGGAGTAGATTCTCTCTCAGTTAACTTTGCACAGATCAGGTTTGTAATATTTTGGGTTTATAGTCCAGTTTAATTCTCAGGGAATGATGTTATTTCTCTTTACTCATTTACTAAAAATAATTTTAGGTGGCGTTCTATGTGTGAGACATTGTACTAGGTATATCATGAACAAACAAAATATTGCCCATACTTTTATGAAACGTAGCAGCACAGAATCTAGTCAATTATCAAATGCTAATATAAACAAAAAAATGTTGCAATATTTTTAGAAAAAGAAATATACATGCTGCTAAATATCTAAATCAGTGGTTCTAAAGCAAGGGTGATTTGGCTGGCAAAGACTCAGTGATATCCGGTGACAGTTTGACTGTCACAACTGGGATGGGGTGTGGGAATGCTACTGCCCTCTAGTGGAGAGAGGCCTGGGATGCTGTTAAACAATGCACAGGAAGGTCCCACCACAAAAAAGAATCATCCAGCCCAAACTGGCCATAGTGTTGAGGTTGAGAAATGCTAATATAAATTAAGGGAAATTTAGACTATATAAAGGGAAACCTCTCTGAGGAAGTGATAGTGAAGTGAAAATGCAAAATATGAATAGCAATAAAGAAGCATTGCAGAAATGAACTCGGAAATCTAAAAGTTAAGATCATTCAGGGCCTCACCTACTCTAAAGATTCTGAATTAAATCTAACACGAATTGGAAATCCTTTGATGAGTTTCAAAGAGAGAAGTAATGTGATTAATTATGCATTTTTAAAGGATCACACTATAGAGTAAGGTTGTAATGTTACAAGGGATAAAGACATAGCTTATCTTTATAAACTAGGTGATAAATGCAGGTGTTTTGACACTCAGTGGTGGTAATAGAGATGAAACAAAGTGGAAAATTGTTACACATATTTATAAAGAAAACTTGGCAAATTTTGGAAGTTTGTATCTTTTGACTCCTCTCATCCATTTTGCCCATACCCCACCCCCGCTCTGGCAACCACTAGTCTGTTCTCTGTATCTATGAGTTTGTCTGTTTGTATTTTAGATTCCACATATAAGTGAGATCCTACCGTACCATGTTTCTCTGTCTGCTTATTTCACTTAGCATAATGCCCTCAAGGTCCATCCATGTCGTGCAAATGGCAAGATTTCCCTCTTTTGATGACTGAATAATATTCCATTGTGTGTGTGTGTTTGTGTGTGTGTATATATATATCACATTTTCTTTATCCATTAATCCAAATATGGACATTTTAGAAGCAGAAGAGTGGTTGTTAGAGGCTGGAGGGAGGAGAAAATGGGGAAAGTGTTACTCAAGGAGTATAAAATTTCTATTATGAAAGATGATTAAGTTCTAGAGATTTGCTGTACGACATCATGCCTGTAGTTACAAATACCATACTGTACACTTAAAACTTTGTGAAGAAGGTAGATCTAAGGCTAAGCATTATTACCATAATAAAAATCAATCAATAAAATAAAATAGAAAACATTAATAAAAGACAAACTAATACCTACACACTGGCCTCTCAGGTTTCATTCTGGGGTGCTGGAGCAAAACCACTTTTTAATCTTTATTTAACAATCAGAGAACTAAGGCTTAAAGGAGTTGAATGATTTTCCCAAGGTATAAAATGAGCTTCAGTCCATATGCTTCGACAGGGTATTTTCACTGCCCTAAGAGCCCTCTGTGCTTTACATAGTGATCCCCTTCCCCAAACCTCTGGCCACCACTGACATTTTTCTTTTACTGTCTTCATATTTCTGCTTTTTCTAGAATGCTATAGAGTTGGAACTATACAGTATGTTGCCTTGTTAGATTGGCTTCTTTCACTTAGTAATTGGCATTTAAGGTTCTTCTGTGGCTCTTCAGGGCTTGATGGCTCTTTTCTTTTCAGCACTGAATAATACCCCATCGTCTGACCATAGTGAAGTTTATGTACCCATCCACCTACGGAAGGGCACCTCGGTTGCTTCCAAGTTTTGACAATTATGAATAAAGTTGCCTGAACATCCATGCGCAGGTTTCTGTACAGACATAAGCTTTCAGCACCTCTGAGTAAACATCAAGGTGTAAGAATGCTGCATAGTATGTTAAGAGTATGCTTAGTTTTGCCAAACTGCCAAAATGTCTTCAGAAGTAACTGCACCATTTTGCATCCCCACCAGCAGTGAATGAGAGTTCCTGTCGCTCCACCTCCTTTGTCAGCACTTGGGGTTGTCAGTGTTGTAGACTTTGGTTATTCTAATAGGTTTGCAGTAGTATATTTTTAATATAATATGTTGATACATACTATCAAGTGACCAACCAGAAAAGCTCTAGCAACTTATATTCCTTCTGGCCCAATGCATGTTCATGTATTTATAAAACCTAGAAATTCAATAAGTAAAATATAACATTTTATATTAGTTCAAGTATATTTGTACACTAATGAGTTCAATTAAATTCTCATTTTATATGGGGAATAATGTCAATTTCTAAGACTTAACTAATTTTTGACTTGTACAGACCAAAGCTACCTATATAACTGTGTTAGTCAGGGTTTTCCAAAGGAAAAGAACCAGTAGGAAAAACATACACACACACACACACACGCACACACACACACACACGCACACACACAGATTTATTTTAAGTAATTGACTCATGCAGTTATGGAGGCCGGCAAATGCAAAATCTGCAGTTCGAATTCAAAGGCAATCTTCTGGCAGAATTCCTTCTTGCTCCACGGAGGTCAGGCTTTTTTTTTTTTTTTAACATCTTTATTGGGGTATAATTGCTTTACAATGGTGTGTTAGTTTCTGCTTTACAACAAAGTGAATCAGTTATACATATACGTATGTTCTCATATCTCTTCCCTCTTGCGTCTCCCTCCCACCCTCCGTATCCCACCCCCTCCAGGCGGTCACAAAGCACCGAGCTGATCTCCCTGTGCTATGCGGCTGCTTCCCACTAGCTATCTACCTTACGTTTGGTAGTGTATAGATGTCCATGCCTCTCTCTCGCTTTGTTACAGCTCACCCTTCCCCCTCCCCATATCCTCAAGTCCGTTCTCTAGTAGGTCTGTGTCTTTATTCCTGTCTTACCCCTAGGTTCTTCATGACATTTTTTTTTTCTTAAATTCCATATATATGTGTTAGCACACGGTATTTGTCTTTCTCTTGTTCCATTCAGTCCATCAACTGATTGGATGAGTTTCCCCACATTAGGGAAGGCCATCTGCTTTATTCAAAGTCCACTGATTTAAATGCTAATCTCATCAAAAAACACCCTCACAGAAACATCAGGAACTCCATTTGACTGCATTTCTGGGCATCTTGGTTCAGCCAACTTGATACATAAAATTAGTCATCACAATAATATAATGTCAGGGTTTCAGCATTTCACTTTATTTTACGATTTGCATTATTACTGACTGTTATATCCAGAGGTGTTCCAAAAACCAATCAATGAGAGCTAACTTTCCATCATTAAACAATAAAAAGCGTTTTCACATCAAATATAAGATAATGGTGCTGCAGACTCTTTTAGTCTTTAAAACTGCTTGGAAAAGAGTAATGCTCCTTTTTTTTAAAACTGCAGTAAACACTGTGATGTTTGATTCCATTATCCTATACTGCCCAATTGAAACCAAAAACTAACTTATGAAAAGTAGTTTCAGGAAGTCTGTTTCTTTGGAAAATTTTGAACATGAAATGCATTTTGATCTGCTCAGGTTTTTTTTTTTTTTTTTTCCATTTCCATTTCAAAAGTTTCAGAAGCCTTTTCATGTTTCATCCCCATACCAGGCAGCCTCAGATGTGTTTCATTTTAGAATTGTGAAGATCTTTGAAACCCATTATTCAAAGTAAAATGGAATGAATTGGAGAGTTATCAACCAACATGAAGTGAAAAAAGTATTTCAGAGGAAAACCTATGATGACTTTTATTTTCAAAATTTATTCAAAAGAGACCTAAATGTCACAATCCCACCTACATGCAGGGCCAAGTCCTATGAATTTGAGCTTTTGGCTGTGGAGGGCTCTCCAGCAAAGTGGCCTGAGCTGGCTTGCACCCTATAAGTGGTCATGAAAATTTTATATCAGTGCTTCCTCTTCTCTTCCATCAAAATGCACCTGTTATTGCAGACATGGTGACCAGAAAACCTCAACAAACTAAACTACACTGAAGTATTAGGTAACAATAACGTTATCAAATGTATATAGTCACCTTTGACAGTGGAAACACCTTGATATGACATAAAGCATCTCAAATAATGGTATAATATATGTCATGCTAATCAAGGAGAGATTTGTCCCCTTTGCTAATAAACAACAGATAAGAGGGCTCCTTAGATATATGCAAGCAACAGTTTAGTGGATTCTAAACTGACAGTCAGAGGGTCTAGATGTGTGTAGTGGCATGTTGAAGACAGGTATGGATATAAGGAAATTAGCATGGGATGGAGACTTTTTGGAGGAGGTTGTTTGTGTGGCATTTATGGAGTAGGATTGGAGATACAAAGTGGGAGTATGATATTCTGCCCAAGATTTAGTTCTGGATATGGAACAGCTGCAGAAAATAGAAGGAACTATATCGATGTGAGCTTCTGTGGAACTCAAAAAGACAAGATACCGAGCATCTTTTTTTACATACTATAGCATGATTGGACTGAACCCAGCATGGAAACTGATTCTCATAGATCTTAGGAGTGAATACGTGCCCAACTTCAGCTAAAAGAGACATAATGGGAACTTGGCTGGTTTTCTTTCCTAAATAAAAATAAATAATTGCTCAAAGGAAGGGTTGTTTTGACTTCTCTCCTTTCTGTCACAAACATGGTGCAATGTCTGGATTGGCAGAAGCCAATCTGGATTGGATTCCCGTCCCATGAAGCAGTAACCCCAAGTGAATAAGAAGTAGACAGGGGGAGCCTGATGAAAGACTGGGCCTCTCTCCTGGTACCAAGAAACATTTTCCAGAAACAGCTCACTCCTCGTGTATTTTAAAAATGCCAAAATTTTGATCTGTTAGACATCTACAATAGGGAACAAAATTATTATTCAATATTCATTTTTTTCCTTAGGACTCTATACCCCATTTGATTAGAATCTCTATCTCTCTATATTTATATTTTAGCCTCTGTTCCTATGAAAATGTCTTCTTCCTACATGAGCTTCTCATCTAGTGAGCTCTTTGTCTTTATTACTCCACAAAGAGTATTTTCCATTAAGACATTTAGAATCATCAAATTTGATTGGTAATAAAACTGAATATCAAATAAGATTCTTATTGATTTTACTGTTTTATCTTTTCTTCCTTCAAGTATCTGCAGAACCATCTTCTTTGTCTAATTATAACTGATCTGAGATTGCATCACTTATTAGATGTGAAATTCAAGGCAAACCACTCATCTGAACTTTGGATTCTTCACATGTCAAATGAGTTATTGTGACAAACAAATGAGGTCAACCACATACAGTATTAGAATAGGATCTAGCATACTAAATTCTGCTATTTTTGTGTAGGATAAAAATTCCTTTAGCAGAAAAAAAATGCCTGTAAGTTTTGCTTTGTTCAGTGTTCAACACATTGCTCTCATTTATTAATGTGATATTATAATAACCTCTTATATTATAATATTTTTCAGTGTCAGCCACAGTATTATTGTTATATAACGTAAAGCAATAAACTTACATAACTGCAGTTTCAAATATCTTTAATGATAACACACTTCCTCCTCATTGGAATTAAAGTATGCAGAGTTCCTTGGCTATCAATGCTAAAATTAGAGCCTGCTTTATTTTTCCATTACTTTACAAATAATGTCTAACTAGAATATACTTTCTTTTCTCAGAGCATACATTCTTTTGTAGATAATCAGTGAATTTCAATGAGAATTTTAATAAGTCCTAAGTACTGTATTAGATTAGCTTTGCTGGGTGTTTATCATGCCCCATGAGAGGTCTGGGAAGAAAATATGTGGATAGATTCTTATTTACTATACTTCAGAGTTTGAGGTATATTATGAATTTGATTCATTATTGCTGTTTATATGGGCAGTGCTTTTATATTATCTATAATATAAGAGACAGTTTCTATTTTGTAGAAAGACTGGTTTTGTAGACAGTTTTAAAATTTGCCCCAATCAGCTAGAGATCCAATAGAGGTGGATAACTTCTTGAATTACCAATTTGTTAGAAAAAAAGTGATTGAAATAATCTTGCAATACAACATCATAAAAAAATACATTCACACAGCTTTATAAATGTGTGCTGTTTTGAATTTTAGTATTAACATTGTTTTTCTATACTTCAGAATCTTATAGTAGATATCATTTAGCATATATTGTAAATGATTATTGAAGGGATAGCAACAATGTGCCCCCATAGAAACTGTGCTGGGTAGATGTGTAAAGACTAATTTCTCTGTGAGAAATATGGGCCTGTTAATACGGCAAAATGAGAAAGAACCAAAGACTTGAATGCTCACATGTAAATGCAAACTAATTTTTATTTGCAGAAAATTTAAAATTCATATTAATATATTTAACTAAACCTAACCATTTATAAATGAAGATAAATTAATCATCAACCAGTTTACTTCTATGTTATAAAAGAAAAAACTCTTAAGGAACTATAGAAAAAGTCAACTATAAAAACAACGAATTTTAGGGCTCCCCTGGTGGAGCAGTGGTTAAGAATCCTCCTGCCAATGCAGGGGACACGGGTTCGAGCCCTGGTCTGGGAGGATCCCACATGCTGCGGAGCAACTAGGCCCGTGAGCCACAACTACTGAGCCTGCGCATCTGGAGCTTGTGCTCTGCAACAAGAGAGGCCGCGACAGTGAGAGGCCCGCGCACCGCAATGAAGAGTGGCCCCCACTCGCCACAGCTAGAGAAAGCCCTCACACAGAAATGAAGACCCAACACAGCCATAAATAAATAAATAAATAAATAAATAAATAAACAATGAATTTTAAAGGTTGGGGGAAGTAAATAGGAAAATCAAGAGAGAAAATAATACAGAAGAGAACAGAGTAACCAAAACTCAATTATACCTTATTTCTCTTTTAAAGGGTTATGTGAACTAAGTACAGCTTTGTAGTGTGATGAGGGGCAGAAATTTACTTCTACCTCTAATAGATCTTCATCGTAAATGTATGGTATTAGCCTAAGATGAATAAAACTGTCTAAGTTCTATTCTTTAGCAGTCCTTTTGCTGACATTACTACAAAGTTGAAAAAGACTAGAGCCTTGGCCAAGGGTATAAGAGATATGGCCAACATTACTAGATCATGATTTGATTCAAGAACTCTGCAGCACCTTTTATTCCACAGTTAATGAAGACATTTATACTGAGGCTAATATTGAGACTTACAAAAAAATATTGCTGTTCCTTTTATAAAGTTAGTAACTGGAAGAAGGAAAGGAGATAATGCAATGTACGATGAATTTGATAAATGGTGCCTTTAGCTCAGTTTGCTGTTTAGAATGAGGTTATCCATCATGGGTATTGAACCATATGCAAATGCAGGACATTGGCTTACTACGTTGTTGTAGTAGGTGACAAATGACTCCTCACATATGAGGTAATAAGTGCTTCAGCAAAATCACATCCTTAGTTATTATCTGTGTGTGTGTGTGTGTGTCTGTCCTTGAAACTGTAGACCTTTTTGTCTCTTTCTACTAAAATAAAATAAAAAGTAGTGATAGACATTATAAATATACCCACACTAGGGAAACATAGATAGGCATTGCTCAAGAAAGCTAGCATATTGCCACAAGTAATTATTGCATCAGAGACGATTGGTTTTTATTCCCTTTAGTCACTTAAAAAAATAAATAAGACCTTCAACCACACCTTTGAGTAGGAAATGCAGTATTCCTGGTTTATACATATTGCATGAGAAATTGCATAATTATATCCTAAGCCAGCCACTCTGTGCCCAGAATGCAAATGACAACAAGAAGCACATAGACCCATAATCATATCATAAGTCATGTGCTATTATATCTACTAATTAGAGTGATAAAACCTCCAAAGTTGCCTTTACTTTATGCTCACAAGAAAATAGAAGATGCTCTGTTATTTCTTTCCCTTTAACGTTTCCTACAGCTCCTCAAATCTAGTAAGGATTTGTTGAATTCATTAGCGTGATTTTTACAATCCATTGCAAATTTGCCTTAGTCATCCTTTTCAGCCTCACCTCTGACCACTCTGCCCCCAGACCTGCAGCCAATTATTCAGGAACAGTTCTGTTTCCCAAGGTTGCAGAACGTGGAGCCCCGCCTGCTTCTCTTCATCCTCTGTTTTTCTCCATCTTCTTACATGACCTAATTCACCTTCAAGAGCTTGGTTAAGTTTATCTCAATCCTTATGGTTCAAAAGAAAACAGACTTCTTTTCTCCATTATCCTTGTGTCTGAGTTTTTGCACAAAATTTGGCATACAAAAGAGAACTTCCTCAAGCTAGTTTAAGTAAAAAAGGGACATGAGCTAGAAGGACGTTGGGTAGCTCGCAGATTCATTTTCAGACCTCAAGAGGGACCAGAACCAGGAATGGCAGATAGCTTTAGCTCTCACGTCCTCTTTCTCTCTCTCTCTCAGGATCCACATGATATTTTGTCTGTCCATCTTTCTGACTCTTTTTCCATGTTTCTTCTTTTGGAAGACCACTTTTCTCTAGGTCTCAAAGCACGTGACCAAACACAGCCTTCGCAAGCATTGAAAACCTTCTAATTTTTGAGCTTACGATAGATACACAAAAGTCCCTGAGTTTTAATAAAAATTTCACAAGAGTGAGAATCCAATCAATTTGACCTGGGTCAGGTGTCTACACTGGTTGTAAACACTTTGACCAGTTGGTTTGAATCTCAGCACACGTTTAGCCAGATCTTTTAAGTTAGACTTTTGACACAGCATGTATGGGAAAAAAAAATGCATTGAAAATTTCCAATACACTTTCTAGCTATTACTATCATACCTCTTAATAAGCAACTAAGGTATTTTTCCCCGACAAGTTGTGAGCTGTGTAAAAGTATAGAACATAGCTTATCTAGTTTTTCTTTTTTGTTTTGTTTTGTTTTTGATATTTTTGCCCAGAGCAAACTTATAGTAAGTTTTCAAGAAATGCTAAATGAGTTGGAATGAATACGTGTTGCCCTGAAGATTATGTCAACCAATGTAACATTATGAGAACTTGCTATACTTGTTCTGCAAAGGTGATTTGTGACTTTTATTTGCATTTCAAGTATCTGAATAAATATATTTTTAAAATAATGCACTAAGACTTGGATAAACTATAGAAGGCTGTGAGGGAAGCAGAAACTAGACTCCAGGATGTGAGATTTCAACACTCAGAGAGTCATTCCAATTTCATTTGTGCTAAAGAAAGCAAAGGGTATCTTAAAGCAACTGATCACTGGGGTTTCGGTTCTCTATTCAGTGTTAACAATACCCCAAACGTAATGACTTGAAAGAACAGCCATGTTATTTTCTCATGATTCTTGAAGTCAGGAATTTGAACAGGGCATAGCATGGACAGCTCTCTCAACTTCATCAGACCTGGGGCCTTAGCCGGATGGTTCAGATGGCTGGGAGCCAACTAGGATGTTTTCATTGGAGTCGTATTTCTGAGGACTTGATTTGGGCTGTCAGTTGCATTTCTCCATTTTTCTCCACATGGCTAACTTGGGCTTCCTCACAGCATGGTGGTTTACAGGTATTTGGATTTTGTTCTTTGTCGTTGGCTTCTTGTCAAAGGGAAGCAGGTAGGCCTTGTAAAGAATGGGCCCAGAAACAGCAAATCATAATTTCCAATGCATGGGAAATTGGTTGACACAAGTCACAAGGCCAGTCCAGGATCAAGGGGAGGAGGTATGGACTCCATCTCTGTCTATGTGTAGCTACAAGTTGTGCAAGAAGGGAAGAAATGGATAATGGCCACCTTTGGAGACGGCCTAGCAAAGGTAAACATGTAATACAGCCAGAATTCCCAACTTCAAAATAATAACAGATGCCATCTATGGAGATTCAGTGTTTAGTATTTCTGCAAACTCACAGTCTTGTTTCCAGTATATTTATATACCATTTTTTAATCTTTGCTTCTTTTTTTGTTTTTTTTTGCTGTACGCGGGCCTCTCACTGTTGTGGCCTCTCCCGCTGCGGAGCACAGGCTCCGGACGCGCAGTCCCAGCGGCCATGGCTCACGGGCCCAGCCGCTCCGCGGCATGTGGGATCTTCCCAGACTGGGGCACGAACCCGTGTCCCCTGCATCGGCAGGCGGACTGTCAACCACTGCGCCACCAGGGAAGCCCTAATCTTTGCTTCTTTTTACCTTCCCAACATACACACCAAAATGGGCACAAAGGGCTGAAAATTAAAATCTTCGGGCTTTGGAAGCATCCAACAGTCTCAAACTGATTTTCAAATGTTATCAAGTGAAGTTCATCAACTACCATATACCTCTTGTTCTCCACAGCCATCTGACTTTCCCTAGAAAACAAGGGAAATAATTTAGTGGTTTTTTTGTTATCACAGATTGAGAGACTAGGAAACCTAGAGGAGCAGGAGTCATCACACTTAATTGGTGACATAATGACTATTCCAAGGTTATATGGCTAAAAATGCTTATATTTGCAGGTATTTTACTCTTTAATTTTACAATCCTGCGAGAGAGCTCAGGAATTTTCAAAATATCCAAGATGTCAGATAAATGTGTTTCATGTTCCAGTAAAACTTTACCAATACAGATGGCCAGCTGGATTTGGTCCTGGAGTCATAATTTTTTGATTCTTGTTCTACATGATATTTAGTATAAAATGTGTTTCTGTTAAGACTGAGTGCCAATGTGAATAATAGAAGGCAAAACATAGAGTAGCTCAAATAATGGGAGGACAGTTTTCTTGCGTGAAGTAAACCGTCAGGGCTCAGCAAAACAACAACTTTACCAGGGACCCGGGCTCTATCATTTTGCCCTGCCATCCTGAGCATATGACATTCGTCCTCCTAGTCACAAAATGAATGCTGAACGTCCAGGAGTTGCATCCACTTTTCAGGCTGGAAGAATTAGTTAGAAAGGCTTAACCTGTGGTATGCATGTTTGCATCTTTGATAGGAAAGGAAGCCTATCCCAAGAAACCTTCACTTATACCTACTCATCCAGGTACATCTCTCACGGACAATTTTATTTGAAAAAGGAGCCAAGAAGGGTGATTATTTTAGTTTTATAATTTCCATGGTAAAGAAAGTTGTGCGGTAAGGATTTTGAATGAATACTGTTACCTAGTTGGTAGGACATGCACTCCGAGGTTTAGAGAGAGTCTCGTTATTCAACTACAATAACAGAGAACATTTCACGTAGTGTTACTGAATCTTGATGTGTAT
Source organism: Monodon monoceros (assembly GCF_005190385.1). NCBI lineage: Eukaryota > Metazoa > Chordata > Mammalia > Artiodactyla > Monodontidae > Monodon > Monodon monoceros. The sequence goes on along the minus strand of NW_021703765.1, from coordinate 5,621,406 downwards.
GCTCATGCACTGAGCTCTGAAATAGGACCACAGAGATTTTAGGTCTCCCTCAGCCATTGAGATTTTGGGAGACTATAGACATATATTACTCATATCATAGCATTCAATCTCCTATCCATGGAGCAGAGAGGAGGTTATCAAAAGAAACAAAGCAAGGAATGGGTAGCACTTTATCACAAAATGAAACTTCCCTAGTTAATACCACACACGATTAAAAATTGGGGAAACATACGTATTTCCACTTACATCTCATTGGTCAGGACTCTGGAACATGACCAACCTAGCTGCAAAGGTGTATGGGAAATTAGGTGTTATTCTGCTAGGGATTTTATGACCATAATCAATGATTTAAGAAAGGAAGGAAGGAAAAATGGATTTGAGTATTGAGCTGTCAGTATCTATCACAATACCTAATATTTGCGTATGTATGCATATGCTGAGGGTCACCATTCACTGATTCCGTAACCATTCTTCATCCATATTTATGGTTTGCCTACAGCAAGAACTGTTCGGGATGCAGTTAAAACAGCAGTGATCAAGAGACACAGATCGTTGCCATTGCAGCACTTACATTATAGTAAGGAGGGAGGGAGAGACAATAAATGCATGAGCAAAAAAAAAAAAAAAAAGTACCGTAAGTTAGATAATGGTGAGCACTGTAAGAATAAAGCTGGAGGGCTTCCCTGGTGGCGCAGTGGGTGAGAGTCCGCCTGCCGATGCAGGGGACACGGGTTCGTGCCCCGGTCTGGGAAGATCCCACATGCCGCGGAGCGGCTGGGCCCGTGAGCCATGCCCACTGAGCCTGCGCGTCCGGAGACTGTGCTCTGCAACGGGAGAGGTCACAACAGTGAGAGGCCCACGTACCGCAAAAAAAAAAACAAAAAACAAACAAAAAAGAATGAAACTGGATAATTGGCTAGAGGACCTCTCTGTTGGTGGAATTGGTTAATTGAAATGAGGTTGGTTGGAATGTCTTTCTGAGGGGGTATATTTGAGCTGAAACTTAATATTAGTGGGACCAGCCATGCCCCAAATCAGAAAAGAGGCCTGTAGGCATTGAGAAGAGTGACAGAGCCCCTAAAAAGTAGCTTATTGTGTGGGAGCAGGTCAGCAGACAGGGTCAATAAGGTGGCTCGGGATTGTATGAGATGCAAATTATGCACTCAGGCATCATGGCACTTGTGGACCGTGGTAAGGACTTCAGATTTTATAACACAGTAATAGGCATCAGTGGAGAATTTAAAAGAGATAAATGATATGATGTGATTTTTATTGGTAGAAACTAGATCATTGATGGGAATCAGTCACATCCTACCTTTCATGTTTTATATTGGCTTACTATTCAAGCAGGAATTATGATTTTTTTGGCGACTTTTTAAAATGTTGTAATAAAGACAAATCAGAAACACATTACGCCACACTGACTCTGTTTGCCACCAGCTTTGGGAGTCCTGTTAAAACTGATTGATTTCATTATTGTTTTGTAACCTTGAGTTTGGCTGAAAGTGTCAACAAAACAAAGTGTCAAAGGCAACAGAATTAAGTTGCTGTGATAGGCATTCTGTGGAAACTATGCAGAAAGCATACTGCCCCTTATTGCCCATTGATATTCAGCCCCACGTTTTCCCTTCTGTAATCTTCCTGAGTCTGGAAGCACCCAAATTACATTTCCAGTTTTCCTTGATAGCGGAGTGTCAGTCAAGTTCTGCCACTGAAGGCCTGCATATGAGATTGAGGCAGGGAGAAGGTAGGAGCCACTCTGATTCCACAGATGACCTTAGCATCTTCGCCAACTGCAGGAAGGCTTGTGTTGCCACAGAAAGGCAGTGCTGCTAACTCCAAGTCTCCCTCAGCATCACCAGGAGGTGAACCCTGGTTTCTACTCAGCCTTGGGGGGTGGCAGTAGTAGCAGAAGTGGGAGCACAGAGGTGGGCTCTGCAAACAAGTGTCCTTCTTCATCTGAGGAGCTTAAGAGAGGTTGGATCCCTGGAAATCACAGAACTTTCCCTTTCTTTTTAAGTATGTTTGAACATCATCGAACGTCTCCTCTGTGTCATTCAACATCATTAACCTCATTATATTAGTATTTTTTGACACTTACTTTAATGCAGAGTGCATTACTACTGTAGAGATCAGATAAATTAATGTATTGAAACTTGTGAAAAGGTGATCATGAAATAAGATGCTTTTTAGATGACAGAACTGTATATTGCAGTCCTCTGAAAGACATAGGTGATCATATTTTTGTATTCTATGTTATGTTTGGTGTCTTTCATGCACACATACAAAAGTGAATAGTCATTAAAAGCAGAAGGAAAACAATCTAATCATCCAAACAAAAGTAAACAGCTTATAACATTTTCCTTAAAAAGACCAAAACATTATGTATAAATCATAGTGGGATAAATGAGATGAAATTAACTACAGTGAAATAGGATATTCCCTATTCATTTAGGCTCAGTTTTTCCTAAATTTATATATGAACTGACAAATTATGATAATTCCTATTAAAAAGAACATGCTGAAAAAAGCTAAATTTCATAAGCAAAATACTCTGATTTTATAGACTTAGCTGCAGGTAAAATGTAAGGGACCAACAGATGCATAAGCCAAAAGATAGAAACCATATGTTTCTATGATATATTTGAAGATATAATTGTGTTGCCAGGTGTGTCTCACCGGGGGAGTGTGGCATTTTGTAGACTATTTTTCTTTTTTTTCTCCATTGCTAAAAATTATTTTTCTACCAGGCAACAGAGTTACTCTACTCTTAACTAGGATCTTTTATAAATCATACAACTTAGATCTTAATCTTTCTCAATATTAAAACAACCCAGAATAGAATATTTACTGAAACAAATTATGACTGCTTTATTGTAGTAAAAACAAGATACTGTGTAGAATGTACAGTCTTTTCTAAGATATCTTTTTTTTTTTTTTCTTTTGCGGTACGCGGGCCTCTCACTGTTGTGGCCTCTCCCGCTGCGGAGCACAGGCTCCGGACGTGCAGGCTCAGTGGCCATGGCTCACGGGCCCAGCCGCTCCGCGGCATGTGGGATCTTCCCAGACCGGGGCACGAACCCGCGTCCCCTGCATCGGCGGGCAGACTCTCAACCACTGTGCCACCAGGGAAGCCCTAAGATATCTTTTTATTAATGATATTTTTGCATGCTGAAAATTGAGTTATTCTCAATTTTATTATTTTTTCATCATTTTTCAGCTTTATGAGGTATAACTGACAAAAGTTGTATACATTTAAGGTGTACAACATAATGATTTCATGTAAATATACATTGTGAAATGATCACCACACCCATGCTAATTAGCATTCATCATCTCACACAGTTACCTTTTTTTCGTCTCATCCTCCCATTTCCCTCCCCTCTGGCAATCAGCTGTTTGTTCTTTATCTGTGAGGCTGTTTCCATTTCGTTATGTTTGTTCATTTGTTTTGTTTTACTAGATTCTACATATAAGTGAAATCACACAGTATTTCTCTTTCTCTTATTTCACTGAGCCTAATACCCTCTAGGTACATCTATTCTGTTGCAGATGACAGGATTTCATTCTTTTTTATGGCTGAGTAGTATTCCATCGTGTGTATGTACCACATCTTTATTCATCTCTCGATCATGGACACTTAGGTTGCTTCCATATCTTGGCTATTGTAAATAATGCTGAAATGAACATAGGGGTGCATGTATCTTCTCAAACTTTAATACCATAATCATTTCAGTCTTCATTTCAAAGGTCCTACGGTGATGTCACTGTATTAATTGATTATTGCTACACAATAAATGATCATCGTCTTAGATGTTTAAAACAACTACAACAACAAAACTACACCAGTAGACATCACTAATATAAATATATAGGTAGATAGCTAGATGATAGCTAGCTGGCTAGCTAAAAAGTAGGCAAAATAAGTCAGCAATGAAGACAATATAGAACCATAAACAAAAAGATAGTCAACTGTTGAAACAAAGTGGGCAAAAGAAGTAAACAACTGTTGAGACATATAGGGAAAAAAAACCCAAAATGGTAAATTTAAATCCACAGTATAAAACACCACATTAAATGTGAATAAGATTAAAACCACCCCAAGTAGAAATGCAAAGATTGCCAAATTGAATAAAAAAGGAAGACTCCACTACATATGGCTTATGAGAATGTACTTTATATACAATCACACAAATATGACATAAGGGTGAGAAAAGATGCACCATGCTATCCCTAATTTAAAGAAGGCTAGAAACCTGCTGTATAAAAAAATAAATAAGTAAAATAAAATTCAAAAAGTAAAGAAGGCTAGAGTCGCTACAGTAGCATTAGACAAAACTATTTCAGAGCAAAGAACATCACCAGGGATAAAGAAAGCCATTCCCTAATGATAAAGCTGCCATTTCATCAACAGGACATGACAAGCCTAAACGCTTGTGCACCTAATAAAAAAAGCTTTAAGCTTTAATATACGTGAAGCAGACACTCATAGAAATACAAGAAAAAATAGTCAAAACTTCAATTATAATTTATGGGTTCAACACCATTCTCCCAGTGCTTCATAGAAGTATTGACAGAAGACAGAAAATCAGTTAAGGATTACAAGGCTAGTACAACATTACCAACCAACTGGACTTAGCTGATGTCATGGAACTCTCCATCCAACAACAGAGAATACACGTTCTACCTCACTGTCCCAACAAGTGCCTTTGGACTAAATTGTTCAGAAAGGAAGGAAAGTTAATGGCGGGAAGGGGAAAGAGGGGAACCTTGTATATTTAACTCACTGGAGAGGCATAAATTCAAAATTGTGGTCACTCTCCCTAGTCTTGAATTTTAAGCATTTGGTGGTTGATAATTAACCAGATACCCTTTGCTCTGCAAAGCTTTTACCCCTTGCTTTGTTTTTTTCAGAAGTCTTATAATGGTTGTCCATGCCTCTAAAATTGGTTCCCACAGATTTATTTTTCCATTCTGCTGCTAGAGTGATAATTCTATAGCATAAACCAGATCATTTCTATCATTCCCTTTCTTAAAACTCATCCATGGGTCTCTGTTTCATTCAACACAAGCTTCTCAGCATGATTTTAAGGGTCTTCTCACGCTATTTGTGTTTCATGTTTGAGTTTCACTATTTAATTAAAATGATCTCATGTAGCAGTACTTGCTTTTCTTTCTTCCTGGCATATTTTCTCCTCTTCTTGCTGTATTAGTATTGCCTTGTCTTTCTAATATTAATACTGCTATTAAATTGTTCTTGATGCTGAAATGTGGCTTATGTGTCCCTCCTGTGTGCCCCTGTAGACCTCCTACATACCGCACTGCAGACCCATCACTCCCTCTTGGAATTGCCTATTTACCCACTTGTCTTCCCCACCAATTGTTAGTAGCTAGAGGTTACGGTCTGGTCTTCTTGTTCAGTGATCCTGATGCCCTAGTCCAGGAGGCAGGTACAAAACTTTGAGGTGCGTTTTAGCTGTGGTGACAGAAACTTCATGAATCTCTTTCTGACTGAGGTGAGATAGCCATTCATCTGGACAAACATGCTTGAGTACTTTTGATATGTAAGGTGCACCTCAATGGAAGCAGTGAATTTCCCAAATATTTCCAGAGGCTGGTAACTTCAGGACGTCTCTGTGCAAATGTCTGGGAAGGCTGGGGTAGACACAACTTGCCCTTAGACGTTTAAAGGAAGACATTCCACAGGTCTCTATTGACCCATAAGTTCTTAACACTCCCCTCAGCTTGACTAAACCTCAGACAGGTTTCTTCCTGCCATTGGAGCCGTTCTCTCTCCTTCACTGGTCCTTACGTATCCTGCCGCAGAGATGCTGCCTCAGTTTTGTTTCGAGCATTGACTTTAGAAAAGTTTTGTGCATCATTTCTTTCATCCTTTGAAATGTTCTTCTTAAAAGCATCTTGACAGTTTCACAGCCCAGGACTCTCTCAAGAATCTGGGAGCCACCCCATTTGAAAGGAAATCATCAAGGAAGAAAGCATCCCCATCTCCCAGGCTCTTTGGGAGGGTGCCTTCAGAGAGGGCACCTTGCTCCAGGTTGTAAACTTACCTGCTGCCATGAAGACACGAGAAGGTTTACTTGCTAAAATCACGTGCAATAGTGCAAGAGTGACCCCTGACATAGATAAAGCAATTTTCCACATCGAGAAAAAACAGGACAATAGTCCAAGCCAGTGTGTCTTTTTATCTTTTGTAGCTCATCCTAGTAGAAATTCTGTTAACCACAGAGGAGAGAAAAGTTATCTCCTGGGGAAATTTCTGTTTTCTAGCTAGTTAAATAATTCTTGCATAAGCAAGTAGACAACTGGGAAAGAAACACAATATTAATAATAAACACATATGTATGTTGCTGTATTGCTCTAAATAAGGAATCAGCGGTGTGGAGGTCTTCCCAGAGTTGGAGATGGGGAATCAAAGCAGCGACTCTGCATGGAGGGGTGGGTAGGGTGGGGAGTTTTCTAGCTACCTGAGCTCAAGGACTTAGATTAAGTGCATTCAACTTTTGAACCAACTTGATACAGATGTTTTCTTCCCTTTGTCGGCTCTAAGTTTGAACAAACCTGAAGAATAATTTTAAAAAGGAGAGAAAACTGAGAAAGACTGTTTGGTGCCCACATCGTCTTCATTTCCTGCTGAATTGACCCATATCCAGGCTTAACAGTATTCAGCTAAAAATTCTGTGCCCAGAAATGATGCTTATCCATGACACAGCTAGACCTTAAACTTCTCCAGAGAGTGGTTCACAAAACTGGAGAATCAGTGCATTTTAAATTGCACGTAGAAATAAAACTGGGCAGACTGTTGAATTCATTCCTGAAATACAAGCTACCAAAAAAAAAAAAAGTCCAGTTGTACGACATTACCTCAGAGAGGCTAGATTAAGATCGATGAAAATTAGTTGTAAATAGTAAAGGTTTCATGTCATCAGGATTTAAAGAGATACGTGTTCCTTCATGCTTCTTACATAAAAGACATTTCTTTTACCCTGGCCCTTGGTGCTTGGACTTTGACAGTGTTGCCGCTTTGATTTGCATTCTAGATATTTCCGTAGATCACTGAGAACCAACAGTGACAGGTATGCTCGTAGTTTAGATATGTTCATTGTCATCTATGAGGTAATTCTCACATCATCCTGGAAAGATAAAAAAGGCCTGACTGTTATGTTTGTTGTCGCCTGTTGCTTTTTCCTTTAAGGTGATGCTACTTATCTCTTTGATATTGCCTTTCGTCTAGATTTACACTTGATTCTCAAAGGGCAATTCCACAGCCCTCTTTTTTAGGATGTAGTGGATCTGTCTACAGATCTTTAAGTGCTGACATTCTGTTCCTCCATATCAGGAGGGTTGCTGTTTAAAAGAAAACTATGTCCGTCCTTTGCAGAGACTTAGGAAAATTGTCAAATATCCATCCTTTTTAAGAAATGTGTGTTCAGGAAATGACAAGTTACTGAACACACCATTTTCAAACCTTGACACCATTGAAAGTTAGGCAATATTTTGCTCACACAAACTTACATTTCTGTAGCATTATTAACTGCTAAGATTACTTTCTCACCACAATGTAGATTTTTTTTAATGTCCTACCATGGTTTCAAACAAGAGGTACAGGAAGCGTATATTTTAAATATCCAACTTTCTTCAAGTTAGTAGAAGTAAAGCAATGAGGAAAAAAGTTGAATAGAAGCTTTAAGTTGTCATGCTCACTCCAGAGATGCATGGTTACCATGGAGATAGGAGGTAGGTAAATACATAAAAAGACTGACGAATGAAATAAAATCTTACTTCTAAAGGCACATCTAATTTGATGTTTTTTAATGAGCATTTTCTTCTATTCTCCATGAAGGGAAATACAGCATTAGAGCCATGTAAAATTTCTTTAAGATCTCAAAATTATTAGTTAATTTATTTCAAATGAAAAAGTACATGATTTGGTCCAATATGATCACTTTCACGTGGCATTTTGGCGAGTAATCTCAGACTGACAACCATAAAGAACCTTGATAATGACCTGTGAAGAGAAGAAATGTGTCCCTGGAACGTTGAGAAGGCGTGACGTCCCCCAGGCCTTTCTTGCCACTGCTTAGAGCTGGGATCTGACTTAGGAAAAGCGGACCACTCACTCAGACCTCTACACGTAGGAACCTCTGGTCTTTTGATTACCTCTGCTTAAGAATTGAATTCTGGGTTTCACCTCCTTAAAGCAAAACTGTGATTTGAAAGGTTCTGCCACATTTTGTATTGCTGAAAGTGGATCTCAAAGTTGACTTTTAGATGAGACATTTCCTTGTTTGGAGAAACACATCTCCCCAAACAAGTCTATGTACTTTATGTGGTTATAAAAAAAAGTTAGCAGGAATTCCAATGTCCAGAGCAGTGGTTCTCAGCAACCTGATGGGCAGGGAGGGGCCAAGGGGGCCAGACCCTGAGGAGCCCCTGCACAGGGCACAGCCCATATGCTACCTGTTTTCACTACCATTTCACCTGCTATAACTCTCCTGTGTTGTCATCAAGACAGAGCAAAGTCTGCTAGATTAAGACACTCTTTAGTAATGTATATTTTAGGTCAAGAGGAGAAGGCTGACTTCCTTCAGTAGAATAAAGCAGGAAGGAGCAGTGATAGCAGCATAAAGAATTGAGGACAAAAGAGCCACAAGAGGGACAGAGGAGTCGAGAGAGAGGGAGGGGGTCAGCGGGGTGTCCAGTGAACACGGTAGGTGCGGGGGAAGGATGGGACTCCTTTCAGTTACGCAGAGTATGAGCTACATGTGGATAGTTTAACATGGAAGGAAATTGTGGCCCTTCCCCAAACAGAAAGCTTGTGTTATATATTTGTTTCACATGTGGAGGGCAAATCTGCTACACATGGGAAATAAATACATTTTTGCTTAATCCAAAAAAAAAAAAAAAAACTGGAAAATTTCCAAGTGAGAGGACTTGATCTTAAAGCAAAAGAATATTTGAATAAATAATACCTATGTATAGAGTTAAAATCTCTAAATATGAAATTCTAGTTATTTCCAAATAAGAGATAGCTCAGTAGGAGATAGCAAGAATAGTAAGAATGACTTGATATATATATACACACACACACATATATATTTCCCAGTAAGAGGTTTGTAGTAATAGGTGAAAATTTTGGAAGAAAATAGCTTTAAATCTTTCTGTAAAATAATCTTCCAACATCTCTACTGGAATCTGATTTTATAAAGGAATTCTTTCAGTCAACTGTTACCAAGTCAAGAATCTAATGAAATGATTCAATATTATATCCATTTTTTAAGGATGCCTTGAAAACTGTATACACTGAGAGCAAATATGGGTTTCTTTTATTTTTCTCCCTTTTTGTTTTTTAACTTAATATGAAGATTTGAGTTGTTCTGGGCAGAAAGTCAAAGGTTAGTTTAATAGAGTCAAAATAGTCTATAAGGCAAAGTAGAGCCCTTGCCATCAAGTTTAGAGGCAGCTGTTTGTGTGATGGAATGAAGGGAAACACAAGTAACTGTATTAAAAGAAGAATATCATAAGTGCCGGGGGGATGACATTTTATTAGAGACCCCAGGAGGAAGATATAAAATCTGATTGTGTCATAGAAGATGTTAGGGTAGAGCTTCAGGTACTGTGTAACAGCATATTCTATAATTGATTTCAAATCACAAATAATTGAAGAGGAAATAACGTAGGTAAGAGCACATTTTTCAAGAGTCAAAATTGTTTATTCTTGAATTTTCTTTTTTTTGTTTTGTTTTTGTTTTTTAAGCCAAAACGATAAGGACTGTTTTTTTTTTTGGAGTATAGTTGCTTTACAATGTTGTGTTACTTGCTACTGTACAGCAAAGTGAATCAGCTATACATATACCTATATCCCCTCTTTTTTGGATTTCCTTCCCATTTAGGTCACCACAGAGCAGCGAGTAGACTTCCCTGTGCTATACAGTAGGTTCTCATTAGTTATCTATTTTATACATAGTATCAATAGTGTATATATGTCAATCCCAATCCTTTTTAAGAGAAATCATGGAAAATCAACCAAAAGTAAAAAAGTTTAGGAATTATTTCATACATTTAAAATTCTTTGTTTTTATACATTGAGTTAGAGTAATTTGTCATTGAATAATCTGAAAAGCTACATACCTCCCAGACTCATAGCAGCTGTGATCTCTGGAGAAGGTAGGACAAGACACCCCACTGACCCCATAGCCTGCTTCCTGCCACACAGGACAATTCAGGACCAGGACAGCACGTTAACAAGAACAACACCAGATGAATATTCCTCCAACCACCTTCAAAATCTGTGTTGTCTGAGTCTCATGTGATCTGCATCATCCTTTCTCATTTATCTATTATGTCCATCTAACTTATATCACTCACATGTCTTTCCTGTAAAAAAAAAAAGTGATATCAAAGACACAATAAAAGAAATAAACAGAAATGTTTGTTTTTGTAATGACTTTACTGAGGTATAACACCAGAGTTTACTCACGGAAAGTGGACAAGCCAGTGTTTTCAGTGTATTCACATACACTTGCACTATCACCACAGTCAATTTTAGAATATTTTTACCACCTCAAAAGGAAACCATGTACCTTCATGTACCCCCTCACCCCGCCCCAATTCACCATTGCACCCGGCACTAAACAGCTACTAACCTGCTTTCTGCCTCTTTAGATTTTCCTGTGTTGGGCATTTCCTATAAATGGAAGCATACAGTTATTGATTACTTACTTTTCTTTATAACTGGATCACCAGGGCATCTAGAGAGCAGATGGCAGTAGGCCGTACCATCGTTAATTTCTGTACTAGAACTACGCGGGGAGTAAATTATTCTTGGATAATTTGAAGGGTTTTCTTTCCAAAAAAATATTCTATGTCTACACCACATATTTGTTTATAGGGATTTTCTGATTAAATAAAATGCAATGAAGCATAAATATATTCATATGTATATGTATATATGAAACCACTGGACTGGTCCTGGTTGTGAAAAGGAAAAGATTACATACTGAAGAGATTTGCTTTGTAATGTGAAACTGAGGCTGATAATTTTGATCTCCCAAACTTGCCACCATCTTTCATGAGGTGATCCAAGGATTTAAGAAGGAAATTTGTCCCTTTCTTTGTTATTCACACCAACCGTCAACTTTAAAAAAAAAAAAAAAAAAGGTGCCAAATGACTGGAAATAGACAAAGTTTTAATGCATTTCAGAAATCCACCAGGAATCATCCTGGAATATATTGAGCATTAAACCATAAAACCTGAAATCATCATTGTCACAGGACTGTCTGTCTTACTTACACCCTAATTATACTAAAATAGTCTTGAAATAGCTAACTTCAAAGCATTAAAAATATGAGTAAAGAATCACTCAAATTTAATCTTAGTTTATTATCTATTATAGCAAGTGATGTCAGATAATATTAACTTTTTTGTTTTGAAGACATTAAATTCATATATTTTAGATTAGGAAATTAATACTTCCACAATGTTTTCTAAAAGCATTATTTTGCAAGGTATTCTTGGGGGAAAAGGGTTACATGATCAAATAGTTTCGGGAAAAACTGTATCACGTGTACCAGTCTTGGAGAACAGCAGCACAGATTAGCAAATGGAAAGTTATGAAAAGACCAACTCAGAATTTCTTCAAATTATTTTAACAATAAACCAGTTTTCACGTTTAAAAAGAGGCAATTAATGTAAGCCAGAATTGATCTTGAGTTTGGGGAAAACAAAATCTGAAATCTTAAATGATGAAACGGTTTCTTAGTAAAAAATGTGCATGGATTGGATTGTAGTGTAGTTAGGTAGCAATGGATTTTGTACTTCATTCAAAATATGTTCTTCTTAATAAATAAGAATATGAGTAAAGCATGATTACAAATAAATATCCACCCCTCCTTCAAAAAATAGCTGAAGAGATGAGGCGATAAAGGATGATGGGAATTGGCAGCTGCAGTTTAGATTTTAAAACTTTGTTACTCACTTCACAAAAGCAGCACAATTAAATAGAGAACTAAAAACCGATCTTCTGTCTTTAGACAAAACTAATCGTCAAGGTGTCTTAGGTACCACAATATACAACAAGGCGATCTACACCGATTCTACATGGATGTGCCTTATCAGATCCCTACCATATAAAGCAGAGGGCAGCAGTGGGGTGTCTGATAAGCATGGAGTGGACATGAAATTGAGCAGGTACTGTGCCTTCTGGGGAGGGCTCCACAACAAGGAGATCTACTGGGAGTGAAATCAAAATTGAGCAGGAGAGGGCCAATCAGAGGAAGGAAAATGAAAAGGCCCAATAAAAGTAGCAGAGAGAAGCAGTCATGAAAGTTTGGAAAGGAAGTCACTTACTTTTCAACACTAAATAAAAAACAGCAAAATAGAGAGTTTTCTGATGGTAGGAAGGCTATCCAGAACCTAATAAAAGTTCAGGAAAACAAATCACGTCAAAATGGGCAACTAAAACAAAGCCTCAAGGTTGTGGGTAATCTAAGAAGGAGGGACCCAGGTCGGGAACACACAGAAGGACAGGCAGTGGCACCACACCAACATGGGGCCAAGAATAATTCTGTGGAACAAGAGACATCGATAGGACCTGAAGAATGAGAGAAGGAGATTCTGAACGTGATTTAGTAAGGAAAACACAAGACGTTTTAGAAATGACGTGCATAGTACACTCAGCAAGTTAGAAGAACCTGCCCTTCTTCAAACAGAAACAGCATCATAAGGGAGGCACAAGCTAGTATAAAGGGGAAAAGAAAAGAAAGAAAAAGGAAAAGGAAGAAGAAAGGGTGGCTTCCTGAACTAAGAAAAAAGGGGTTTCCCAGTTGTTTTCAGACAAACTGTGCTTAATTGAATTGTATTCTGTAATTCACTATTAAAAAAGCCCTGAGAGTATACCAAAACAGCAACAAAAAAAGACAGTTGGCAATCATTGTAAACTAAATATCAGAATTCAGCATGTACTGGGGAAATTCCTGATTATTATGTGTTGCAGGGGAAGGTGGCTTCCTCTAATCTCACGGATGGTTGCTTTCTTAGACTGTAGATGTTCCATCCTCTGAATGTGAACAGCAAGACCTGTCCCCTAAAAGGAAGAAAAACACTTTGACTCTCGCCCATTGTATGTTCCAATGTTTATAATCCATTCTGCATTTGCAGGGGAACACATGACATACTTTAGAACAATTTTTCCACGTCTATTTAGAGATTAAAAAATTCTAATCTTCAACAACACTAGGACAAAAACAAATCAAGTGACATCATAGTTATGTCTTAAGGTGTCTCGAGCCTCAGGAATAAAACCTTGAATACAAAAATGGAGATATTAAGAGACTTAGAAGCTAATGGTGAATGTGTTCCATATGTTACACTTAGAACTATAGATCCAATCTCGCGCCTGAACGTAGCCAGGGAACCAAAAAATCAAGAAAGATGTGTCCGTGAGGTTAGCAGCAGAGCTATTGCCTGTAGCAGGCATCTACTTCCATCTATATCGATTTCTAAGAAAAAGAAGCTGTCATAGTAACTGAATGGTTTAATATGATAATAATAACTACTCATTAAAAAGTAATTAAAATGTTTTAAAAGTTATGTCTCCAAATCCCATCCCCAATGGGTAAATTTCATGATTGTACACCCTACCAGCAGTGCTAATTCACCCCTGGTGAATGTCCTTAGGCATGGACATTCACCATGATAATGCCCTTAGGTTATTGATATAACTCCATGTGGCACGCAGCTGTTTTGGGGCAATCTAGTGTACTCATATAACATGCATTTAGAGTCTGGGAACAGCATATTTCTATTGCCAAATACAATCATTAGTGCTATGGTTCTTTCATTTTTTAATTGTTATTTTAAATTCTATTTGCTTTTCAGTTTGGACTATTTAATCCTACTTCCACAATGACCATTACCAGTCTACAAGTGCTTGAGGGGATCCAGCTGGAGAATAACAATTTTTATCAATAATTTTTATGTCATGTGGTGCTATGTTGCAAAGGATTGTGGATTTCTACATCGGTTTTTAACTAGCATATGTGTATGTTTTTAATAAGCAAGTGCAGATTTTTTTACACATTCAGCAATTTGTAAGTAATCATATTCTGTGGTAGAATTTTTATTGGTTTTGATTGTAAGGAGATCATTATTGAAATTTACTTAGCTCTACAAAATAATTTCTCCTGACAAAGTTGTTTTTTTTAAGATTTCTAAATAATACTGATTTAGATGTCTTCTCTCTAGGAAGATTTGTATTTCACAGAGGTACTTAGTAGTAAAGATACAAAATGTTGCTAAAATACAGACATGAAAAATAATAATAAAAAAAACCAGAAATGGCATCTTATTTTTTCATTTCCACTTAAGAGAAAGCAAAATCTTTGTACCTTAACCCACTTGGAACATAGCTGCAAATATCACAGTAAATTTTTTTAAAGCTGAAATTGTCACAAACTACAAGTATTAAAGTCCTGGGCCTTTTTTACAAATAAGAGAATTTTAGATCCTCAACGAGAGCCTGTTTGTTGATGTGTACTTATTTTACATTTGTTTATATAAAGAATGGGGGCAATGTATAAACAAGTAATAGCATATGGAAGGTTCTCTGGCCCATTATGCTAACCTGATTGGTCTCAAAAGCCGAAATTCTGGCAAAAGATCTAACTCGGATGTCTTCATTAACACACTTGCAAATATTTAGCTCTAGGTAACCAAAGCCAAAGTCCATCAGAAGAAAAAGTATTTTGGTAAAGGACTTTCACTGGAACAGAAGGATGGGGATTGTTACTTACATTGTGTAATTGATATAAATCACCTGCTCAATTTTCTCCAATTGTATGCCTATCCAAATCCCAGAAGCATTAGACACCACATCAGGGTGTGCAGCATTCATTTCGGGAAACTGGTTAGGAGGAAGCAGAGTGGACACTCATCCTACTGTCCCCATTTACAAGTCTCGTGTTCTGACACAAATCATTTAATATCTACAAGGCACATTTTGCACTGTTAGTGATAATAGCCTCACAGCACTATTATGAAAATAAAGCAACCCTCAGTAATGTATGCAAAAACACTGCAATTGGACTTCCCTGGTGGCGCAGTGGTTGAGAATCTGCCTGCTAATGCAGGAGACACGGGTTCGAGCCCTGGTCTGGGAAGATCCCACATGCCACGGAGCAACTAGGCCCGTGAGCCACAACTACTGAGCCTGCGCGTCTGGAGCCTGTGCTCAGCAACAAGAGAGGCCGCGATAGTGAGAGGCCCGCGCACCGTGATGAAGAGTGGCCCCCGCTCGCCACAACTAGAGAAAGCCCTCGCACAGAAACGAAGACCCAACACAGCAAAAATAAATAAATAAATTACTAAAACTCCTACCCCCAACATCTAAAAAAAAAAGCGCTGGATATTTATAAAACAAACAAAACACTGCAATTGATAAATCCTTATGAAATGTAAGGTATATACTACATTTAATTATTTCCATAAAGTATATGATCTCAATAAAAAAAATAGGACTGGAAAATGAATGCTTTCCTTAAAAGACACACCCTAAATTGTAGAGTAAAATGTGTAGCATGAATGACTCAGAATTACAAGGACCCGGTCTCCAGATTTTATGTAACAATAATGGCTGTCAGAACTGTTCTATTGTTGACTTCTGTCCCAGAATTTCATTAAATTCTCTTTGGTCTTATTATCTGTATTCAGAAGGCAAAACCTTCCTTCATTTCCTCACACGTGGTATGACACTTGGAAAAGGTAGATCGTGACAACCTCTATGCTAGGGTTACATTGATTTTTTTCAGACATGCAAAACAGACTTGGCTCCGTCAGAAAGTAGCACCATCATTAGCTGTTGCTCTTTTCATTTGACACATTTTGAAATCGACAGTTATACCCGCAGAAAGCCATGAGGGGGACTGAAATCAGGGAAAAGATGTGATTATTTGTATCCGGTCACTAAGTGCATTGATGAGTTTGAAAACTGGTCTTTCACAAAAGAAATTTCTATTCAGTTAAACCTGCCAACATTATATGATGGAGGTGTATTGCCTCTGTATACATTATTGAAAAGTCCAATTACAGTGTGTTTTCATCAGAGATCATGTTTTCTTTTAAGAAAGAGGAATGATTTCTTTCTCCCCAGAAATGTTCTAAGCTGATTCACTTTGTTATAAAGCAGAAACTAACCATTGTAAAGCAATTATACTCCAATAATGTTAAAAATAAATAAATAATTTTTTTAAAAAAATTAAAGAAATGTTCTAAAAACGAATCATCAGCTGGCTCACTTCCTGCCAGTGACACACAGTTAAGTACTTGGGTCGTGTTTGGCTAAGGCGGAACTTGACAAATTGGATATTTGTAGGTATTTATATTTCAAAACTTTCCTTTTAACAGGATGTGAACAACTTTTCTGCAGTTTCTTTGGCTGAAGAGGTTTGTCTCTACTCTTCCCACATGGCAGGGTGTGTTTATCTGAAGTGATGCTGTTACTTTTTACTGGGTAAAACGTGGTGAGGCTGAGAGGTGCCTGATCCTCCTTCAGGGGCAGAAGGTTCTTCCACTTGATCCCCAGAAGCTGGTTATACTTTCCTGGGCTCTGACGGAAGATGTGTCCTGCCCATCACCCACCCAGGTTTAAAGCTCTGCTCAGTGTGAGAGATAGGCCTGTTGAGGGTGGAATTTCCAGGCTAGGTACCACCAACGTGGATCATTTCAAGTCTCCTGCCCTAACCAGACGTCTCATGAGCACCCAGCAGATGTCCTCGGAAAAGAGCTTGCCGTGTATTCACTGTAAACTTCCTGTGTGTCTGGAGATTCCGGGGATTCTTAAGTGTCAGGAGAGCTCACACGTGACCTATAAGAATTCGCTAAAATTTTAACGGTCTTCTTACCGGCTTGTATTGCGGTCACCTCTATTTCTTGCGCTCTGTCAAAGTTGAAACAGTCCTAGCGTTCTTCTGGAGGGGCTCGTCCCTTTTTTAATTTCGTTCACCTCTTTGCCTTGTGACCTCAGGATCCTGATGGGCTCAAGAAAAATTATTATTTTGTAGAGTATCAGATGTTTTCTCTCACAGTTAAGGTGGGAGCAATGCTTTCTTGCAGCTTTTCTACCTCTTAAGCAGAAGCAGAATGGCACCAATGCTTTTGGGTATTTTTGTAAATTATATAATTTTAATATTTTCATTATCTTTATGTTTGATCAAGTTATATCAAACTATTTAATTTTAAATTAATTATGAGTTCATTAACATTGAAAATACCCTTATTATTTTTAATATTATGTCATAGATCCCCAACATCATGTTGGGTGGCAGCTCAACTTAATGTAACATAGTAAGAGATAGTTAGAAGGACACTCAATGCCTGTGAAAATCCCTTGACAACAAACTGTGAACTTGAAAAACTAAATATATATATGCCAGATTTGTAATAAATATTTTCATTGCACATATTCAAGGTTTGTTTCTCAGCTTTGATTGAAATATTTTGAACTGCTTTTAGTTTTATAATATACATAATCACATTTAATAAAATAAAAAATTAATCATTCAACTAAAGTCATGTAAATACTGCCATGTTTGACATGAAAATGTTGAATTCTAATTTTAACTATTAGATTCATTAATTTTATCTTGATATAAACTCATGCTCTTAAATGTAAAATTCAAATAATTTGATTGTATAAAGTTTGTTTAAGTTGGAGTCAATCATGATATGAAACATTTGTAGAGCTCATACTGAAGATACATTACTATAAACCATAATTTTATATGTATGCATACCTGTTTCTCAGTGATTTTCCCAATAACATTCTGGAGTTAAGTAGGCTCAGAATTATAACATTCTGGAGTTAAGTAGGATCAGAAAATATGTGATTTTTACTATATCAGAAGCCCCAGGACTTCTTTGGCTGCACAGAAGTGTGGCCCCTTTCTTAGCATTATTATTAATTTTGCTAGAATTTGGAGGTATACACTGTAAGGTTTGTCTTGAAGTCATTACATATTCGTGTGATCTGGAAAAATATATTGCATGCTACTTAGATCTAGATTTCTCGTATGTAAAATGGAGAGAGATTTAGAAATTAAATTAGATAACCTGTGACTATTCTCTGTAAACTTTAACAAACACATGTTATACCTTTTTTTTTTAAGTGGGGATCATTTTAGAGAAGTAAATGACTCTCACAGGCATGATGCTACTACATTTTCCTCTGCTCCTATGCAAACACAGACATGCAAGCACAGGCAAAGAATTAGTCAGAAAAATTAAGATTGGAAATACTAATGAAAACCAAGCAGAAATATTATTACTTCCAACTACAGAGTTCTTCTAAATCAAAGCAATATAATGATGAATAGTTTAATCTGAAGACACCTTAGAATAAAAATTAGAGACCACGAGTTATTAAAATAATAAATAATACAAATAAATCAGAAATAAAATTCTGTTCTTGGTTTTTTGCCTGACTCTTACCATTCCATTTGTTTCTTCAATCCACATTATGTTGATGAAAAAATAAAAACAACTGGTTTTTCTTTAGACCTCTTGTGGAATTCCTGGACTAAAATTCTCTCTCATAAGCTTTATTCATTATGGAGGCATTAAAGGAAAAATCTTAAAAGCTAGAAATATTGTAAGGACTGAATCTTTCTGCTTTCTTAAGTAGGCTTTGCAAACGCAAGGGTGTAACAACACGAATATATACAATCATACTTTAAAAAACTTCTGATCAAAATTTTACTTGGAGGTAATGGAACACAAAATTCTTGTTGACTGATTTCTAGCGATAATCACTAAATTCAAGCTTACATCCATTTGCAGCATGAATTTAATACTTTTTGGTCATCTACATTATAAACACAATTAAAATTAAATGGTTGTTTTTATCACAATAAATTGCAACAATCTAATGATTCATAAAGTTAAACTGAAATTACTTACTACCATTATATTTGCATTTTTTCTGTAAGCCTAAAACTATTCTAAAATAAAAAAGTTTATTTACTAAGTTACTAAATAATAAAACTTCTTTACTAAGTTACTTAAAAAATGTATGGACTTTCTGCCCTTCCAAACAAGACTTACTTCAAGCTAATCATTGACTTTCATCTTTCAAATGTTGACTCCATGTGGATAATGCATATTTTTAGATACAAATTTTATAGCCATGTTTCATTTGCTGGAATGTTAGAAGCAAGTAGTTTCATTACAAGAGTTGTTTTTTTTTTGAACTTTTTTTTCTCCCAGAGCTATTATCCTAAATGTGGGTATTGATGGTGCTACCCATGGAGTGGAAGCATTAGAGTTACAGAACTTTCGGCTATTTTATATAAATCTTTGCTATAATGTCACTCCTGGCAACCAGCTGTGCTGTGATATATCACAATGATGAGTCATCAGACATGGTAAAAATCTAAAGGACAGTTATATAAGAACCTGTATTAATAAACATAATTTTCACCAGTGCAAAATGAACATTTGCTTTTACTCTGAAACCTTCTATAGCATTTACTCCAAAGTTTCCAGTACATGACCATTTTTAGAATCATAATGATTTGCATGTGATATTTCACAGGGAAACAAATTCTTTCTGCAAACATATTTAAGACTGAAACTTAATTGTACAACACATGATTGTTATAGCAGGACCTAATGTAGGTACCTTATAAAATTACACTGGATTTCCAGTCTGGATGGAATAGGGTAAACTCCTTTCTCCCTGCTACTCCCTGCTAAGTGCAAATAAAAACCCAGAAAGTAATTCAAGAGACAACCAAGATACAACTCTGAAATGTAGAAAGAGGAAAGTAAACTGGTTAGAGATATTAGGACTGGATGGACAGCAAGGATACAAGATATCTTGCAAACACTTCCAACCAAGGAAGGCAGCCAAGGCCCAGAATTTCCCGATGTCCCAAACAAGCAACAGAAGATGGACCAGGTTAGCTCGTTCCCACTGCACATCAAACGTGAAGGTTGCCAGCAACACCAAGTGAGCCTGGCTGTAGTGGGAACAAGAACTGATCAGAAACACCCTGACAACAGGACTCCAGCATGGAAAGCACCTTCCATGCTGGACCACTGGGCCTGAGATGCCCTCCTCGCCCAGAGACGACAGTCCATTGGCCAGGGGGATCCCACCACAAGCAGGGCCCTCCTGAGAAGCACCGTTAGTCTCTTGGGCAAGAGATTCTCTTTCCCCAGCTGGAGACAAGTAGCAGGCTGGTCAGAGTAAGCTCATTCTGGCCCTCATGCAGGGTCCAGAGGGAGGCCCAGCAACACAGCGGTATATTAAACCAAGTGAACCAAAATTGCCCCTCCAGGTTTCTGAGTCTGAAGAAAACTCTCATGCATCACTGTTCATCCAGTTAAACTCAGAAGCTGCCGTTATCCTGAGACGTTGAGTCAGTTTCCCTCATCAGTCCTTCCTTGGTGCAACAGACGTAACGACAGGCAGCTACCTCCCCAACTGCACTTTGATTTTCTATGAGGAAATGAGCATTCCCCATGAAATCCATTAACGGACTCCTTGAGGTGCTCACAAAAATGGTACTGTAACTTTAAGGTATTTTAATGTACTTTTACGACTTAAATACACCTCAGTGTTCTCACCAAAAAGACAACCTCTGTGAAATTATTTAAACATTGATTTCTTAAATTTTTAAATATGATAAGACACAATATGATCTGCAGGCAAATAATGTGTCACGTAGCAATTTCATCACTATGTAAAATTAGCATGCTGTTTTGGAGAAAAACGTTGTCTTAAGATACATATTATGTTAGTCTGTTGGAAAATCATATGACTTAAAATGTCAGAGTGTTGAACCATGGTGAGTCTTAATGAGAGAGAACTCGAGGGGTTAATGATGAAGAACTATATATGGGGAAGCCAGATGCCTCAACCACAAAATGCAGAGAAGAGCCAGAGGACATGGACACCCATCCAAAGAGAATCAAGTGGCGTCACTGCCAGTGGCTGGCGGATCTTAGAACCAAGAGAAAATCAACCCGTGCGTAAAGGGAACGAACACGAAAGCAAAGTGATGAAAATGGTTAAATAAACTTACGTTGAGCAATATAGAATCAAATGGAACTAAAAACAGAACAATTACTTTTAACACATGAAACTCATGGGATTTCCCTTGCTTCCTTCGGTCTCCCTTCCCTTGTTTCTTGCACACTGGAATTATTTAATTATCCATTAACTGCTAACTCTCGAATACAGGATTCTTGCTATGAACTGAATTCTGTCACCGCCAAAATTCACATGTTGAAGCCCTAATCCCCAGTGTGACTATTTGGAGATGGAAGCTTTTGGAAGGTAATTAAATGAGGGCATACATTTGGGCCACTGATCTGATAGGATTAATGTCCTTATAAGAAGACACAAGAGAGAGAGCTCAGTCTCTCCACTGAGGAAAGGCCATGTAAGCACACAGCAAGCAGGTAAGCTCTGCAATCCAGGAAGAGGGCGATCGCCGGAATGCAGCCATCCAGCCTCCAAAACTGCGAGGAAATACATTCTTGTTTTATGAGCCACCAAACCTGTTGTGGTTTGTTATTTCAGCCTGAGCTTACTAAGACAATACTTGTCTGGTCACAAGTCCAAGCTGTGAAAGATGAGAGAAGTAATTTTGAGTGAAAGATGTCATAGTTGAGCACATCAGATTTGCAATGCTTTTATGCAATGTACAATATGTGTATACATAGTTACAGTGTGATATATACACAATTTACAAAAATGTGGCTACCCAGCACTTTATCAAAAATACATCTGGAGTTTAGGAGAATATTAGGGATTGGAGAGAGTTATGGCTGAGGTTGAAAGTTCGCAGTGTCAGGGTAAGTAAGCATGAAGGTGAGTCCTGACCAGAGTGTAGGTATGTAAGAGGGTTTCTCACACTTTGTCTCTTTACAGGAATGTCTCAACGTCTATCCCTGACTCAGAGCCTAGATAAAGAATATAAAGGGCTAGCCAGTTGTTTATAATGTGCTGTTTGAAGTTCAAAATGCCTTTGGGGCACCAAGGGTTAGCCTATGTACATCATTCAGGGATATACAGAGTGAGAAATTCTACCTGGTTTAACCCGTTTAACCACCTGGCTTGGCTAAGTAACCAGTCAAATATTTTTTAAAAATAAATAAATTCACTTGATACTTTTGCCCAAGATCCCATGAAACCACAATCCTTCACATGTCTTGATGTTTCATAATGTAAGTGAAAGCATGTCCAGTGTGGCTGAGGAAGGACCCAGCGGCTGCACCTGGACGTCTACGAATCTTGCGCACTCCTGTCTCCTGCTCACTGCATTTTTACATTAAAGCCTTACATGTTCACCTTGTGGGATCTTGGGATGCCTTTCAATTAATTATCTACCTTCATATAACCAATGCTTCGGGTCATTGAGTTGGTGATAGAGGAAGAGTCTTGACTAATTTCTCTACCTTTCTCAAGCCCATGTATCCACACATCTCATAATTTATTTTCTTGACACAATGTAATGTAATTTGTGAATGTTACTGCACTGAACACAATTACCCCATCTTCCCACTTTATCATGTAGATATTCTTATTTTGCATCCATAACAAAGTATCCTCTCCTCAAATGATTATCCATTTTTGGAAGGGATTATTTATACTAGCAATTAGTTTCCACTTTTTCTCTAAGAATGCTTTATTGCCTTTGTAATTCTTTAAGAACTGAAATTTTCCCAGTCAGTGACATTTATCCAAAGTTTTTCATTTTGTCACTAGAGTCTACCTGAAGAGAGAAGACTTTTATGAAGGCCTGAGTTCTAGCTGTATCTTCATAGCTAAAAGAAGAGTACATGCTATTGTATCTAGTACTGAATATTTGTGAAATAGTCAAAGTGCTCTGAAGAATCCATTATACTTCATAATTTTGAGTGGAGATGACTAGTTCTTGGCAATCCACTCAACAGTTCTGTAAAAACGAGATTGTCCTCTTTCACTGGCACTCATATTAGGTACCAGTTATTCCTGGGACCAACGTTTTACTGTTTGCTGAGCAGGCTATGATCAACAGCAACTGTTTTGCCTTTCTCATGCTAAACTCCCCATTTCCACACATCTTGGGGAGAATCACTGCTATTCTCTTACTTTTCTGTAGTAGTGAACAAAATGGTGAACAAGCTCAGGGAAACTTACAATACTTCTATATAATATTATTGAGGCATCGCTTCTCTATGTTGTGCAAATTCATGCCAAAATCAGAGATAGGCAACTGTTACGGAAGTTCGATCATTTATTTCCAAGACAGATTACCCCTTTGAATATTTTATAATGTTTTCTTTCAAAGGGCTCTTAGATACAATCATATTCACCAAATATGAAGGCAAGACCAGAAGGCAAATTATTTATTTTTACACTTGAATTAAACAATGTTACATAAAAGGTGGCAATAATAAGAGGAAATGCCAGTCGCACTAGAATATATTTAATACATTTTTCTTTTATAGAGATTGTATAGTTTGTTTAGTGAATGCTATGAAGAATGAACTACACATACTTCTGTATTCTTCATCTGTTGCTGTGTAAGAGATTTAG
This sequence comes from Monodon monoceros, assembly GCF_005190385.1. Classification (NCBI taxonomy): domain Eukaryota; kingdom Metazoa; phylum Chordata; class Mammalia; order Artiodactyla; family Monodontidae; genus Monodon; species Monodon monoceros. The sequence goes on along the minus strand of NW_021703765.1, from coordinate 5,597,806 downwards.
TGGGTTAAGACAAGTTTTTTATTTTTAAGTTTTTCTTTTTAATTTTTATTTTATATTGGAGTATAGTTGTTCACAATGTTGTGTTAGTTTCAGGTGTACAGCAAAGTGATTCAGTTATACATATAAATATGTCTATTCTTTTTTAGATTCTTTTCCCATATAGGTTATTACAGAGTATTACAGAGTATTGAGTAGAGTTCCCTGTGCTATGCAGTAGGTCCTTGTTGATTATTTTATATATAGTAGTGAGTATATGTTAATCCCAAACTCCTTTATCCCACGGTTTCCTTGGGTGAGGAATCCAGGACATTTTAGGCAGCTGACCTGTCATCTCATAAGGCTGACTGTGTAAGCAAACCTCAGCTCTGTCTCTCTGGAGGTCATGTCTCTCCACATTTCAGGATGGCAGTAGACCATGAGAGTCCGTTCTCTGATGGATACAAACATGTCCTTGGTTTTCAGTTTCTCCTGGTTTTTCCTGTTGTAAGAATAGTAGTAACACTTCCAAGCTCTTTACATGCAGGAGCTAAAACTGAAAGTCCCAACAGCTATATGGAATTTTTATTTTAAAATGTTCTACTCCCTAAGCTATTTTTCTCATAATATCATCTGACCTTAGATAATGCCCCCAAAAATATGTTAATTTTTTTCAATCTGTTTTTCAAGAGGCTTATGTATTCCTGATTATTTCCAGTGCAGTGAGGCATTCTCTTCCTACTGTTAAGAACATAATGATATTATATTAATTATTGTTTAATAAAATGCCATTGAAAAATGCAGGCCATTAAGTGGATCAAAGTTTTAAAAAGTTTTCTAAATTCAATGAAAAGAAATAAAAAATGTTAAATAGAAACGACGGGGAAACAATAGTGGCTTTGATTATATTGTATGTTCTGGCAAAAATAACTAATATCTGAAAAAAATAATATCTGGAATATTTACCATAGTGAATGAGTATGGATGTTAGAAGCAAGTGATCTAGAACAATTGTGGAATATAAAATGCTGGAGGACTTTGAATAGTTTTAGTTTCAAACTAAACAGGAAAAAGAAAGAGAGTTGTGATTGATGAAGATTTCTTTAGACAGTCACTGTCAGCTTCTTTATTTGTGGTTAAGGAGACTAAAACTATGAAAAGTAAACAAATTGTCATCGCTGTTGAGAGAGAGAAAAATAAATATAGAGCCAATTAATGAAAGGAAATGACAATACTGAAAAACAAGAACACCTGTAATATTTGAGTTTCATCAAAATTATAAGAATTGTAGCCATAAGTTCTTTTGTAGCCATAAATCTTTGAAAAAAAAGACTTTTAGAAATATTAGTATGTTGCTAGAAATATTTATTTTAGAAATATTAGACAGTATGTTGCTAGAAATAATATTTTAGAAATATTAGACAGTATGTTGCTGTATTTTTACATAGAAACATTAGTGTGTATAACGTGTATAACTTTTTTAAAGAAAAAAATATTTTTTCTTTAAGAAGTTTGTTGTCATTTTCCCTAGTTCATTTCTCATTTCCTTTAAGGTAATTATGCTGTGTCATTCAGTATTGAATGAAACAATTCCATTTATTTCAGAAAGTTATACTCTGAGTTACAAACCATTGTAGAACAAAGTAATTCTTCTTCATATAAATCTTGAATAAATCTTAGGCAAATTTTACATCGTTATTGAAAAGTAGAAATCATATTTTAAGGCCATAGTGCCAGTGTTGTATCAGAGGGTTGGGGAAGAGTCTATACTGGCAGGAAGAATAATTTTTATCACTAATTTCATTAAAAATTGATGCCCAGTGTCCTTGGTTCGTGACATCCTTTGCTCCAACTTCAAGGCTAGAAATGGAAAGTCAAGTCTTTCTCACATCACCTGTCTCTGATCTCCTTTTCTGCCAGCTTCTTCTATTTTTACTAACTCACATAATTAGGTTGGCCCACCCAAATACGCCAGTGTAATCTCACTATTTTAAGGTTAGCTCATTAACAAACTTAACTGTCTCTGTAGCAGTATCTGCAATTAATTCCCATTGTCATACAATAGAAATGTATTGTCTTCGGATTGCCATAACAAAATACCACAAACTGGGTGGCTTAATCAACAGAAATTTTTTTGTGTCCAATTATGGAGGCTTGAAGTCCAAGATAAAGTAGTCAGCTGGTGAATTCCTTCTAGGGCTGTGAGGGAGAATCTGTTCCATGTCTCTCCCCAGCTTCTGGTGGCCTCAGGTGTTCCAGGACTTGTAGATGGTGTTCTCCAAATGTCTCCACATTGTTTTCCCTCTCTATGTATTTGTCTATGTGCCCTTTCTATTAGGACACCAGTCATATTGCATTAGGGCTTAATCTAATATCCTTATCTTAATCTGATAAACTGCAAAGAACCTATTTCCAAATAAGGCCACAGTCACAGGTACTGGGAGTTAGGACTTCAACATCTTTGAGGGAACACAATTCTATCCATAACACACATTCAGAGATGTGATACAGAGATCAGGATGCAGCTCTTTAGGGTGATTATTCTCCCTACCCAAAGGCATCTGAGATATAGGAAGAGAGACAGTCCAGTAAAATTTATAAACGTGAGCTACTTATACTTTGCATTCTTTATTTATTTTCAATGAGTAAATATGTGTTTATATGTTCCAGCTTGGTCTCTCTGATACTAAAGAAAAGTAAAAGAAGTTGAGTGTGTCAAGAGTTTTCTGGAACGTTTCAGTAGCAGTGCTTTTCCTGAGTGCATGGTAGGAATGGTGTGGATAACAAGTGGGAGATTCCAGGAAAATAAATACCAGAAAATACTATCAGAAGCTCTGTTTCTGTTTCCTGTCCTCCATTCCTTTCAGGGTCAATCTTTCAAAGACTCTGCTTTTATTATGTTAAGGCCATCAATAGGCTAGTTCTTTGCAAATTGCAGTAGTATGTTGACTACTATAAATGCAGGAGTACTTTAGTTCTGTTGCATGTTTTAAGAATAATGTAATTATATTTTCTATATAAATGGCCTAATAGAATACAATATCTAAGAGGAATTATAAAGTACTAGAGTTGCTACATCTACTTTTCAGTCTTAGAAATCATTTGATTGAAATATAGAAAAATATATTTGATCTAAGTAAGTCCTTTTTCAGCAGATATAATTTTCTGTGTTTCTGGGATGGTGAAATAGATACGTAAGTAATCTCCTATCAGGACCAATAAAAATTGGGCAATAAAATATAATCTGATTGTGACGTTAGCAAAAGTGAATTTTTTATCATCTCTTAGCAACTACATAATAAATTATTTTTCACCAACTTTTTAATGAGATGAAAGATAGTCAAGGGTTGCCACGTAGTGTTGTAGTAGCCAATTTTAATGACGGTTACGTTTCCTGTGAAAAATGAAGTCCTCATATCTTTCTCTGGAATTATGAAATCATTTAATATTTGTGAAAAATCACAACAATATCACTTGATAAGAAATAAGTTACAACAATATCTACTTTTCACTATTACCCTAAAAAAGACTGGTAGTTTAAATATTTAAGTGAATGTTGCTACTTTTTATTGAGGCACAGACAGCTGATGCATGCATTTGGTCTATTAATAATATCCTACTATTTGATTTTTATGATCTTATCGTGCTCTTTGTCTCTTCATATTTTTATACATATATACACATAGAAGTATATATGGACACAGTTACAAACACAGGAATCAAACGAGGGAAAAGAGGATTTTATAAATGAATATTTTTTGTGTGTGTTTATAAATGATCGATTGTCAAATATTTCCACCACAAAAGAAATTTTCCAACAAATGTCTTCATTATCACTATGTGAAAACATTCTCCTACAATTGTCCTTTAATTAAATTCTACTTTAAAGAAATCTATCCATGCTTTTCTACCTATGCGTCCCTGAATGGTAGCATGCTAAAGTGCAATGGTTTTTAATCTCTTTTAATTTTATTTAATTAACATCAGAGCTCTCCTCTCCCCTATATTATGTAAATGGAAGTTGCCATAGTAAATTAAAGTCAGAAAAGAGCAGAGCTGCTTTTTATTGGGAAGCAGGGGTATTGGCCTAGAAGTGCCAGTACTGAACATGAAGGCAAGGTAGAGCATGGTTTTAAAACCACTCTTATAGTGGAAAATTGGTGGGGTTTTGGCACTAACATCTACTAATCTTAGATGTGGAGTAGCCGGTCTCACACGTCCTAGTAACCCAGCCTAGAGCAGGTTAACTCCTTCACTACATCTGTGAATGAAAGTAAAAACTACCATGTTTTTCCAAGTGTTTCCATTCAGTTACGACCTTCTCGTTGAGCTTCAGAAACATTTTCTTCTACGTGTCCACAGGATAAGAGACAGAGAGCCCAAATTCAATGTGACCAACACTAAACTTATCACTACTGTTCTTCAAACCTGACTTTACCTTCCACCCGGCTTCTCTTCGTATAGGCACTATTTTGGTAAATGTCTCTGTTAGTTCTATCCAAACAAGCAGAAAAACGTAAAACTATCCACTCAAAAATATATTCAGTGAAACCAAGTATTTAAATTAGATATACTATATGGGTGATATCCTACTGTAAATTAGAGCATTGTCTCTTGAGAGATTCTATTCATATTTCACTCTCTAGTGACCATAAAGGTCACTAGTAAAAAATAAATGTGCAATTTAGTGGTAGTACTTAAGACGTACTTCTTAGAGGATCTACTCTTAAGAAAGTGGAATTATTCATCAAGCATGATACCTATGATTTTATTTTTAAACTTTCCACTTGCTCATGTTTTATTTCTCAATTCTTTTTCTCCTGTTCTTAATTTTGTCATTATAAATTCCAAATGCCTTTCTAACTGCAATTCAAATGTGTGAATTTTATTACTTTAGCATAAAAATTATTCTGGTAAAGAATAGTATTATTCATTCATCTATCATTAATCCCAGGACTATGTGCCAGACACTGTACTAGTTTCTTGGGCCGAAAATGTAGAAAAATCATGATCTTTGTCTTAAAGCTATCAGAGTCTAATAAGAAAAAAAAAGTCAACAAAAATAACATTGTTGTAATAAAATGGCACAGGAGATGCAAAAGAGGGAATGGTGTCATCCTTTGAAAGGGCTTCACAGTCTACTGTTTCTTGAAGGATGAATTAGCCAGCCAGACAAGCAGAATAATTCCATTCCAGAAAATGAGAAGAGTGTGCAAGCCAAGAGAACATGAAAAAAAAGTACAGGGCAAAGCAGGTAATTTGGAATGTTTAAATTATAAAGGGCAGAGAAATAGAGCAGTTGATAATGTAGAGAACAAAACAAAGGCTAGAGAAATGCCAAGATACGGTCAGCACTGGTAATTAATATGAATATTCTAAAATTATATGAGATCATTATCACTTTAGAACTGTATGTCTCAATTGTGCATATCTAATTTCTGCTTAAGCACTTGATATGACAAAGTGTTAACATTTATATTCTGCAACAGGAGATAGGCCAATAGTGAAAACAAGCGTGATGCTCATCCATTTTTCAGACTCAGTGAATTGAAAAATCATGATCAAAAGTCCAAATTTCTGAATTAAACACTAGTTTTCATGTATTAAAGAATAATTGAATTACTAAAATTTTTCTTTCAAATAAAATTGTTAACGGGATTCTTTTCAAAATTACATGTAAAATCTGCATTCAACAAAACTAGAAACCTCATATACAGTGTTAGTGATGTTACTAGGATAGGTATGACCTCATAATTGTGGTCATTATTCAGAGAACAGAAAGGAAGATGACTCTTTTAGAGCATAATTATTATTTTGCCACCAAACCCTCTTGGCGCTAATTGTGTTTACTGTTTGCTTCGCCAGCACTACTTTTACGGTCATTTCAACGTCCATATAGATTATCAATTGATTATCTGTCTCTCTAATTCTTTTACCTATGTACATTCAATAGTCTTTTCTGCTCAACACCTCTTATTCAGGCAAGGATTTAGATATTACCAATAACCATATACCTCCAACGTTTTAATTTCAAATAGCCCATTTTTTTTATGATCTTATCTTTTCAGTTCACATCACATTCATTCCAACAGTTGATTACCTCTTGCACTATTTCAGGCTTTACAGTTGTATTTAGTGGAAAGGAGCAGGGAGAAAGCAGTCTCTGTCATCCTAACTTCTTTCTCATCTGTCATCAGTACTTCCTTTCTAAAAATTATATTCTTCAAAACACAATATTCTAAAATTTCACATTTTGAATTAAACAAACAAAAGTTTCTACGTTCCAAGACGGTTGGTCAAAATCACATTTCTCTGCTACCTTTCATGGAGAAATACCTCAAGAATTGTCTGTATTCACTGAATCCCCACCACCACTTCTTTCTTCTCATTTTACTCACACTAGGCTTTTATTCATACCTTCCACTGACTCTGTTCTTATCAAAGTCACAAATGGTGTCCATTTTTGACAAATCCATTTCTCTATCTTCAGTCATTTTTCATTCTCAGCAGCATTAGCCATGATTAATTGTTGCTTCCTCTTGGCTTCCAGGATAACACACTTGGCTGGTTTTCCATGGAATCCGCTGGTGTCTCATTTTAAATCCCTTGGCTACCCCGTTTCTTCCAGAAATTCCAAAATGTTGAGTGGTTTCTTCTCCTCTTTTAAAAATTATTTCTCACTCCCTAGATGATAGCATCCTCATGCATAGACGTCATTTCAATGCTCGTGACTGACACATTCCTGTCCCTAACTTCCTCTTCTCCTCTGGGTTTCAGACTTCTGTGTGTGATTGACTGCTGGGATTCTCACCTTAGAACTCTATAAGTAGCTTAACATTAACAAATACAAAACTTTTAATTTGCTGTCATCAACATGCCCTTGAAGCCCCCATTTTCCCCATCTCAATAGATGGTACAGCGAGATGATCAAGCCCCAATTCTTGATTTTTTTCGCTCTTAATCTGCACTCAATCCTCAGACCAATACACTGAAAACTACAGAACATTGCTGAAAGAGACTAAAGAAGACATAAATCGATAGAAAGACATCCTGTGTTTGTGGATTAGAAGACTTAATATTAACATGTCTATACTGCCCTAAGCAATCTACAGATTCAATGCAATCCTTATCAAAACCCCAATGGCATTTTTTACAAAATAGAAAAAGAAAGCTTGAAATTCATATCGAACCATAAAAGACCCCAAATAACCAAAACAATCTTGAGAAAGACCAAAAAATGGAGGCATCACACTTCCTAATTTCAAAATATATTAAAAAGCTGTCGTAATCAAAACAAACAGACCAGTGGAACAGAATATGAGCACAGAAATAAATCCATGCATTTGTGATCACATGATCCTCAACAAGAATGCTAAGAATATACAGTGAAGAAAGTACAGTCTCTTCAATAAGTGGTGCTGGAAAAACCGGATATCCATAAGCAGAAGAAGAATATTGGACTCTTATCTCAGATCTTATACAAAAATCAACTCGAAATGGATTAAAGATTTAAACCTAATACCTGAAATTTTAAAATTACAAGAAAAGAAAGCATAGGAAAAAATCTTTATGTTATTGGTCTGGACAATGCTTTTTTGGATATGACCCCCAAATGTCTCGTAAGTGCAGTAACGTAACATTTTTTTCAGTCACACAGCTCTGCATTCTGATGTTTGCCTCTCATTACAGTAGACATCCAGACAGCTGGAAGCTGTTCCTTCTCCTCCAGTTTGGTGCCTGTAGCAACAAGAATGTGAGTCTAGAATATTAATTATGAATTCAATGCAGTCAGTTAAAAAAAATCAAAGAGCTACTGAAGGAGACAACCAAAACACCTAATCTTATTATTCCTTGACCCATTAGTGTAGTACTCCCAAGTTCGTAGGAAGAGTACCATGATTGCATTTAGACATTTTAAGGATGGACTAAAAATTACCTTTTTAAAAAGGTGTTTATTGTTATATTGTAAAATATACATACAATAAAATTTACCTTTTTAACCAGGGATTCCAATTTCTCTATATCCTCTCCAACGGTTTTTATTATTTTTTTAAAATAATCATCTTAATGTGTGTGCAAATACTCTTAAAATTTTGTCTAAACAGTCCTAACAACAAGGTAAATGCAATTCTACTAAAGAAAAAAATTATCTTGTAACTTAACTTGCCAATTCCCAGCTTAAGTGTTCCCATATAGACAACAATATGGTACTATAATTGTGCAGTATGATAAAGGTGCTGTGTGAGGCTACAATGGCAATCATAGTACAATATGTAAGTTTATCAAATAAAATCCTGGACACATTAAATTTATATAGTTTTACATATTTAATAATTAACAAAATAGAATTCTCATCAGCCATAGTGAATTTTTGTAAAAGGGCATTGTGTGTATTTCAGGGGTCCTATGACCACCCAATAGTTTGGTGATCGCCTGGATGGAGTCATAGGACTTAACAAGTTAAACTCATGGATGAGATTTATTCGAGCAAAGGATACAGGGCAGGAACAGTAGGAAAAAAAAATATATATATATATATATAATTTTTAATATTTTTATTTATAAAAAATATTTATATTTTTATCTCTCTCT
>NW_021703765.1:5478696-5588838 GCF_005190385.1 Monodon monoceros | reverse complement strand
CTCTCTCTCTCTATATATATATATATATATATATAGAGAGAGAGAGAGAGAGAGAGAGAGGGAGAAGATGATAGAATGGTCATTCCCAGGCTTCTAAGGCTTCCTTCTCTCTTTAAGGACCACAGGACTTGCTTTTCTTTCCAACCACAAACAACAAAGACCCACACAAGATACCTGCACCCAAGGAAGCCCACTCAAGTCTTGGGATCCATAACTCTTAAATGGGGCTAGTCACATAGCTGTAGCTATATGACCAGTCTTTGTACAGACCCCAAACTAGGGACCAGGTGTGTATCACAAATTTTCATGTTTAAACAATGTGGATAGAGTGGTACATCTCAATCACTGCCTCAAGTATATAGAATAACATCCCTAATCAGTGAGTCTGTGAACTTTTCTGTAGTTTAATTCTCAGGATTTGACCAATGGTCATTGCTGTGGCTACAGATACAAGCAAAAATTAAGTAAAACAGATCTGCTGTGTTAACTCTTTCCTAGAAAGGTATGAATAAATAAAGGAATAAATGAGTATATAAGTAAGTAAATAAATGCATAGAAAGATATTAGATGGAAAAATAAACAATTTTTTAAAAATGTTGTCTCAGTAAGAAAGTTCTCATCTATCACTAATTTAAATTGCATATATAACCCTTTCACAAAAAAATTTCTCTTATGAACAACCTAAAAAAGAAATGCATGTGTATAGCACCTTGTTTGAACTGTGTAAATAGCAGTGCTATTTACTTCACTAAATCAGAATTTGCTCTTTGCCAGTGCACATTTAAAAACATATTATTGACAAAATTTTTAAAACAGATTATCTCCAGGAAGGAGTATATAATATGCAATTTTCATTTGATAGAATGGATATTAGTTGTCTATTGTCATATAAAAATTACTTCAAAACTTAGCAGTTTAAAACAACAAATACTTATCCTCTCATAGCTAGTAAGAGTCAGGAATCTGGGCAGCTTAGCCGGTGCCTCTGGAGGAAGGCCCCTTATGAGACTGCAGACAAGCTGTTGGCTGGGCTGCAGTTATGAGAAACCTCAACCTGTGGGAAGAGGATCCACTTTTAAGCTCATTCTCCTGGCTGTTAGCAGTCTCTTATAACACAGGCCTGTCCACAGGGTTGCCTCTCACCAGGGCAGATAACCTCCCTGGGATGAGAGATATGAAAGAGGGAGAGAAAGAGGGGAGTGCACATACAGTATGGAAGCCACAGTTTTCTTAAAACCATCGTCTTTGTACAACCACCCTCAGAAGTCACATCCCATCCCTTCTTCCTTATGCTATTAACAAGAAGCAAGTAACTAAACCCATCCTGTATTCAACAGGAAGGGATTACACAAGGGTTATCAGCTCCAGGATCGGGGTTTCGTTAGGGCCACCTTTGAGGTTGCTTCCACACAATGTAGAACATCCACACCGAATTCTTGGCTTTTTCTTTTCCTATGTTGCTTGTATGCTGGGGTGAGCGGGGGCTTTTGTATTCCCAAAGGCCAGTATCTAAATTTAATGAAAACTCTGATCAGATAAATATTAGATGCTAAAAAAAAATCATTCTGATTGATCACTGCCAGATAACTGAACGGTGTTTCAGCCAGGAAGAACCGTACCTAGAACGTCCACTCTGTATTTGAGCTTCCTAGCCCAACACTGAAACCTAAAGTGACCTCAGATATTAGACTTTGACTTTATCTCTTTAGGGAAAGATCTGAAGACACAACTAATAAAAATGCCTGCAGCTCATTTCCAGCTAATTATAATGAGATTATGTAAAGGAGAGCGTCAGCATCTAATATCCTATACAGGTAATGATGCAAGTTAAATGGGAATGTGAGATAATTATATCCAGTGATATAATTAAAAAGAACATCATCTAAGTTCATAACTCCCAACATAGATATGAACATGATAATCACTGGGAGTGCAAAATTTTAAAACCCCAAATACTTAATCCCGCACAAATGCACTAAGTCAGAATTTCTGGGGTGTCCTCTCTATGAATGATAAATGTCACAGGTGATTCAAATGTGCAATGCCTGTTGCAAAGCCCCTGAGCTAAATAATGGCCTTATGTGGTTTCTGTTGAAAACCTTTTTTTTTCTTTTTTTGTCCCTTTGGTTTTTATTTTTAATTTTTTAATATATATTTATTTTTAAAAATCAAAATGTTGATTTACAATGTGTGTTAGTTTCAGGCATACATCAAAGAGATTCAGATATATATATATACACACACGTGTATATATATACACACATATATATATATTCGTTTTCAGATTCTTTTCCCAGGTAGGTTACTACAACATATTGAGTATAGTTCCCTGTGCTATACAGTTGGTCGTTGTTGTTTATTTTATACATAGCAGTGTGTATATGTTACTTATCCCATGAAGACTGAAGGAGGGAAGAGCAGTCGGGCATCCTGCCCAGTCTGGCCGTCTCTCAGTTGTCTCTTAGTGAGATCGCACATTCAGGATCACACAGCTCACTGTTGAAGACGTGACCCTTTTCTCTCCCTCCTGACACGCGCTCTCAGGCACTGTGGGGTTGAGCCTTGTACCACATTTGGGAATTTCTCCACCAACATGGGTACGTGGCTGCGAAGTTTTGACCTATTCAAGTGATTTGCCAAAACCTCTTGCGTGAAATCCACGTGAGCAAGAGAATGACGTCGTAAAGTTTAATCCTGGAGGCTGCTGTGGGGAGGAAGGGTGAGAGTCAGGGAACGACGAAGGGAGGGACTCCGGGTAAAAGTCTGTTACAGAAAGTCACAAAGCCAGAGAGACTTGGATTGGATGGGGTTAGGGAGACAAGTACAGCTTTACTAACAAGAATCAGAGTGGCTTGGACCAGGGCATTATTAGAGGAAAGAGCAAAACTTGATAAATTTGAAGCATATTTTCATCATAGATTTGACATGACTTGCTAATGGATTAAATGCAAGTGTTTGAGAGAAAGAAATCATGAATAATGCCTCAAATTAAATATAAGTATTTTAGTGAAGTCTTTTGAACAAGAGACTCTTGGGCAGGGGGAAAAGAATACAATATGTTTGTTCTTTAAAAATTCGAGGTGTCTATTGGAAATTCATTTGCTATTGTCAATTAAGCAGTTAGACACTCAGTATCTGGAATTTTATGGCGAGTTCAAGGATGTAGATAGATACATATATAGACACGATATAGACTAAACATCGACAGGGACGTATATACGGTAGGATACAGAATAGAGATGTAGATGGAAGAAAGCATCTTGTTAGAGATAAGGAGGCTCTGTATTCATTGGCTTACTCATAAATTACAATATTTTCATTTTTTTGGCAATTTGTCAACAGCCGGGAAACGGTATATATGTACATATACATAATTATATATCTTTGTACGCGTCACCCTCCTCTTCCACCACTCCCATCCCCTCCTCATGCCGCCCTTCCTGACTCATGGGGATCCAGCCATTTGTTTAGCCTCCCGTTTCTTCATCGGAGCAAACTCATTTCTGCCTGAAGATCTTTGCATTAGCTCGTCCTTCTGACCTGGAATATTCTTCTCCCTCATCTTCTCATACTGCTATGTTCCTCCAACAATCTATACTGAATTTTATTTCATTATTGTTGAATTTTATACTATAAACATCGTAGTATTTTCAATTCCAATTTTATACTATAGCATGATGGTAGTCATCTCTCCTTTTATTCTTCTTCTAGCCTCTGTCATTCCCAGACAAGGAAGTGGCTTTCTCATCCATCTTTCAGTGTTATTTAAATCTCGTAGCTGTCAATATGTAGGGATTTTCCTGTAGATCTTGTTTTAAGTTGAGTTATACAATCCGGGTAAGAGTGATTCAAGATTATGAATGAAAACTGTGTCTTCACTCACATTTCATTAAACCACCAGAAGCCCTATTGGCAGATAGAGGTTCTGAGAATATTACTGCAACATCCAGAGATGCCTTAATTATTGAAACCTCAAGCTGAAGTCATTATAGAGATTCACACTCACAGTACAAAGGGTGGTAAACCTGAATAATTGATAAATTTACACATTGCACTGTTATTCACTGCTATAAACAGATACTTCAATTTTAAGATATGGCTTTTATCCGTTTCTTTTGAAAAAACAAAACAAAACACTGAGTGCTTTCAGAAGGTGCTAATGAATTCTTAAGATTTCACATTAATTTTCATTAAAATGTTAATGACATTACAGCAATACGTAATATGAGTTCAGAAAGCATGATCTAAATGCCTTCTGATAACCATTCTGAAAAGTTCTGAAAAATTCAAATGAATCATACTTCAGATCATTGTTTCCAGTAAAATTTTCCATGTGATGCAATATTCACTAACTGAACTGTATATTATGTAACCATTAGCCACTTATAACTATTGAGCACTTGAAATGTAGCCAGTGAGGCAGAGAAATTGACTTGATTTCATTTTTTTAATTACTTAGAATTTAAATGGCCACATGGAGTTCCTGGCTACTGTATTAGTACAACTTTAAAAAAATTATTCCATATTATTTATTAATTTTATTTATTTTTTGGCCATGCCCCATGGCATGCAGGATCTTAGTTCCCAGACCAGGGATCGAACCCGTGCCCCCTGCATTGGAAGCGTGGATCTTAACACTGGACCACCAGGGAAGTCCCAAGTACAACTTTAGAATTTTTGAATATCAAGACAAAATTCTTCAGAAAACTACACTTCTACTTAATTGTTATATTTGATCTTTAACATCAAAGCAATTGAAACTCTGATTCTTTTCAGTTTCTACCTCCATCATGCAAAATATCGGGGGAGAGTTTTATTAGATTTTCAAGAAATTTATTTTCAAGAACTCTTTTGAAATCTTAAACGTAAGACTTTCAGACTTTCCTTGGAATGACAAAGTTATATTTTACAAATTATATATAAATAAGCTTTAAATTGGAAAGGGTGTGCTAAGATGTCAGGGTTTTCCAACAGAAGGTGCTGAGGAAAAGACAACCTTAGAAAAACAGGGACATATATGCATTTTCTTTTATGATAAAGTTGTGATTTTAAAAAAAGCTAATATACAAAATTCACAATGTTCAAGTAAACCCAAAACAAAACAAAATACGTTCCTTTACAGGACTTTGAAAATTAAAAAAATGGTCCTGAGGGGAGAAATAAGTAAAATTAAGATAAATAATCAAAGGTATCTCCCCATTTTCAAGAGAAAGTTTTAATTATTAAACAGTTTTTGTCAGGATAGTCAGAAATCCCATTTCTTAAAATAAAACTCTACAGACTACAAATTATGGCTATACCAACTATATTTTTTAAAATATTTCTAAGTTAAATGATGCATAAAATTTAAGAGCGGGACACATGGGAATCAGTTATTAGCTTTAAAATAGTAGAATTTTAAAAATCCCTTGGTTAAATTGAAAACTTGGATGCATTTTGCTAAAAATATCGCATGGATTTCCAGATGGTGAGTTTGGCAAAAATTCTTGAATCATAAGAGATAATAAAAGTAGCTGCTCTTCGCAGAACACATTGATATATCATTAGCTTGTTCTGAGCCACCAAAAAAAACCCCACAGATTTTTGGAGGGTCAACCTTTTGTATTTAAATGTCCTGGATATTTTAATCTTTGATGAATGTAGATACTTTTTTATAAACTATTATTTTGAAATTGGCTTTCTGACACATTTCAATATAAAACAGAAAAGTTCTTTACCTTTTATATGTAAAAGGTATGTAGATTTATATATGTAGATTTATATGTATATTAGATTTATATGTATAAATCTACATTCATAAACTTAATGTTGTATTTTATTACAAAGAAAACATAATGAATAGATACCTGTATTAATGAACTAAATGAGGACAGAAATCATCTTTGAAATTATCATGGATGACCTGCCATGAGAAATGAGTCTAGCTTGGATGAAGTTAGCTTTCTAAGATTGGCTCACAATTTCTGAGAGCTCCCAGGATGCTGTTGGTGCTTCTCAGATTCCATATGGTGATGGGAGAGCTGTAGCAGCATCAACTCACATCCGTCCAGGTTCAGATCTGTGTGAAAGCATCACAGCCTCTGCAAAAGTCTCACGGCTGTCTATCGGCTCGGGAGGTCTTAGCCCGAGTTAATCACTATGACCAGGGAAAATATACAGCCATTCAGAAACATGCCAAATCTACTGCCAGGCATGAAGTCAGCCGCTGGAGTCACTAGACAAGGAACAAAATCTCACATAGAGTCAGAAGCTTCCAGAAGCAACGGTGATAGACACATTAAAGCTCTGACATTCAGAGCATCTCTTAACTCCATCTTCCTGAAGACGCATGTCTGAGTCCCAGACAGAGAGAAGTTGGTAACTGAAAATGGTTTAATTAAATGTGTAAAACATTAATAATGACACATTTATTACTCTCCTAGGGCTTTCCAAGAGAGCATAAAAGAAAAGGGAAGTGAAGTTTTAACAAAAACTCTCAGGCAGCTTTGGAATCAACAGAGCTACGCTGTTGGGGGGGGACCCATGGTGTCACCCTGGTGTCGGATGCAGCATTTGGCAAGGTGGGGATGGCATCCGGTAAGACCACAACAGTACTCAAGTGAGAAGCTATGGCACCCTAGGAAGTAACTGTAATACCCAAGGAGATTTTATTTGTTTTTAGACTTTATTTTTTAAAGCAGTTATGGGTTCACAGCAAGGCTGAGCAGAAAGTACAGAGTTCCTGCACACCCCCTGCCCCCAGGCATGCATAGCCTCCCCTACCATCAACTCCCCGCCCCCCCAGTGTTACATTTATGACAATTGTTGAATCACATGGTACAACATTATCACATTAGGGTTCACACTTACACTCTGTGGGTTTTGACCAATGTATAATAATATCGATGTGTATCCACCATGATGGTATCATAAAGAACTTATCTGATTATTGAGAAGAATAAATTGAGCATGTTAGGTTCACCCCATCCTCTGACCCCCGACTTCTTTTAGTGGTTGATCTGCCAGCAGGAAGCATAAAGTATATGTTCTTCTCTGCTCCTCTATGTCATAAATTTACACAGGAAGCCTCTCCTTCTATTGAGATACGTGTACAGTGGAACATTGTCTTGGCAAGAAGTCTCTCCAATTCCAAATTCAGCATTAGAAAGCCCATTGCTCACAGATAAAATCCACACCTCTATCACTAGTAAAAGTGGTATTTTATTTGCCCATCCCCTATGCTCCATATCTATCCTCCAATTGCTTCCAGTTTTCAGCGAATACTGGGTGCTATTCATTGGGCCCCCAGTTAATATTCCCATCTATGTTCTCGCCAGATCCAGCCTTAGGGTTACTAAGCTCATTCAAGATGCTCAGGGCTTCTGAATCATAATTGTGAAATAATCAGGAGACATGATTCTCTATTTTGGTGGATCTAATCTATTTTTTAGACCTAGAGTTCGGGATAATTATATAAGCATAATAGAACTCTAGTGAGTCACCCAACAATTATTATTCCAGGGAAACAATCATCAACTAATAGCTATCAAATCACTCTTACCATCAGTCAAGCAGTATGGTTTAATACAAAGATGTATGTGCCTTACCTCTGGTGGTCCCACCCCGGACCCACCCACACCCAGAGTGTGCTACCAGCATTGCCCGCCTATAGCGATCAGCCACAGTACTGTTTTCTAAGAACTCACAATTCTGCAACTGTGTTCGTAAAAGATGTGGGAAAGGGACGGTCTTAGTTAGGATGTGAAGTTTTCATTGCACGTAAGAAATTCATTCTAGTGTTCCAGTGCTCCAAAGTCTTTGGGTTCTTTTCATTATGACAAGAATTTTGAGTGTTGTGGAAATAATTAGAACTCTCCCAATGACTTAATTTAGACATAGAATCTAGAATCTCTGGTAAGTGTACTTGCACTACTAAATCCAGACCCTCTATACTTATATTGTCCTCTCATTGATATAAGTACGTTAAAATGCCTCTGACTGTTGGACTGGCATGGGAAGTCTAGTACTGTACTGAGTTTCATTTCTTTGAATCCTTTCGTCTTCCTGTATTTCACCATTTTCAGTCTTCAAGCTCCGACTTGTCCATCTTCAATGCGCTAAATTTTCATGAGACCTTGTAAGACTGTGAATTGAACTGAGATTGTATCTCGGCTACCTGCAAAATCAAAATCTGAGTTTGTTTTTTAAGAATCTTTGCCATAGATGAAAAAGATAAGGGATTATTTCAATTGGTCACGGAAAGGTCCCTGGTTTTGTTCTATTACACAAGCCAGGGATTTAAGATTTTGAGGGTTTCATTCTCTTTCTTTTCTAAGCTGTTTAGTTCTGGTTTAATATGGCATCTCCACCCTTAAGAACAGAATCTCCACCCTAAGTTCTTGAATTCCCCAAGCCCTTAATACTGGGTCTTTGGATCAGTCAGGGTCCCAACAGATAAAAGAACATTCAAAAGGGGCCAAGGGGGGAAGTTTAACTAAGGGTATTTTAAAAGTTGGGAGCAGAATTAATTGTTCCATCCCAGGGCTAGTAAGAGAAGAAAAGCTGTTAGAACCTGGACCTAGTTAGACAGCACCCCACCTCGCCCCTCCACCAAATCCATGCCCTGCCCAGAGTCTCGAGATGTGACCTTATTTGTAAGTCGGGCCATTGCGGATGTAATTAATGAAGTTAAAATGAAGTCACACTGGAGTAGGTGGCTTCTTAATCCGTATGACTAGTGTCCTTATAAGAAGAGAAAGGACAGAGACAGAAACCCACAGAGAGAACATGTGATGACAGAGGCAGAAATTGCAGTGGTGAATCCACAAACCAAGGAACACCAAGGATTGCTGGCTGCACTAGGAACTGAGAGATGCATGTAACAGACTCTTTCTCAGAGACGCCTAGGAGCAAATCTTTGCTGACACCTGGATTTCTGACTTTCCATGGAAGTGTGGGAGAATACGTTTCTGTTGTTTTAAGCCACTCTTTGTTACAGCAGCTGCAGGAAACCAATCACCACACACAGGATCAGAGAAGGAAGCAGCGATAGATCTAGGAGTGGTCTCCCTGATGGAAACTGTGGCCTTGGTAGGGACATAGTCATACATCCTGTAAGCCTGGCAGGGAGGGAGCCAGGAACAAATACCCGACTTTTCTGTGGTCCAATCTTCTGCTGGTGCCCACCTGTGTGCAATGCAAGCAGAAGCTTGAGGGCAAAGGAGTGCACTGATGCAGTCCTTGGAGGTCAGCCCTCCAGGTACCAAGCAGGTGAGGAAGGATGGAGGATGGGCCTGGGGGAGCAAAGGCAGAGTCCGGTGCATTCTCCCAAACCCTGGTCTTTTAAGGAGTAGTTTATGCCAAATGATACTTAATTAGCTATTTTTCCATTTTGTGCTATTCCAGGATACTGAGTAACTCTGAATTAAGGGCAAGGAGGGAGAATCTGGCTCAGAAAATGAGCAGGCATGAATGTGGTGAAGGGACCACAATCACTGCAAAACTCATGCCCGGTGAAAATCCACTCCCCGTATGATGTCGGACACTGGCTTACACCTTTTCTACAACTGCTGCTTGATACTGAAATTGAAATTTCTTGTGACTATCACCTCTACCCAAATGCAGGTTAAAAATACTCTCTTCCTCGTTTGCTGTCTTCCTGCTTCCCTTCCCACTGCCATCTTTTTTGCATTATTATCTTCTCCACATTTCTTTTCCAGAGTAAGACATTTGCCTGATCAAATATAGGTCACACCACTTTGCTCCAGCCACAAGTAATAGGGAATGCAATTTGGGGGCTTTTTCAATATCCATAGTACGGGATAGTTTCCTGCCCTACCCAGACTTTAAAAAGAGATTTGGTGGGCTTGCCTGTTGGTGCAGTGGTTGAGAGTCCGCCTGCCGATGCAGGGGACACGGGTTCGTGCCCCGGTCCGGGAAGACCCCACATGCCGCGGAGCGGCTGAGCCCATGAGCCATGGCCGCTGAGCCTGCGCGTCCGGAGCCTGTGCTCCGCAACGGGAGAGGCCACAATGGTGAGAGGCCTGTGTACCACAAAAAAAAAAAAAAAAGATTTGGTGACTGGGCATACAAAAGATTACACTCCTTCCAAGTCTTGTAAGGAATTATTATACAAGCCTCCACATGTATTATTCATATGCTCTTTTACAATAGATTGTTAATTCTCAATTAATGTAGAAAATTTCATCCCGAATGAGTTAATTATTACATAATGAATTTTTAAGCAAGAAATATTAAATAAATTATTTCTGATTTTCAAAAGTATGCTACTCGCATAAATGCCTCGTATCCTTGGAATTATGTTAAGAGTTCAAGATTCTGTGAAATAATTGTTTGTTTTAACAACTTACAAAATAAATTGGCTAAAAAGTGAGAAAATTTGAAAATAACAGTTAAAATGTGAATAAAATGTTTCATTAAAACATTATTATGCCTGACCTAACAAAATTATAATTTAAAACTTAGAGATAAAATTTCAGTTACTCAAAAACTTAGATGATTTTTATATTTTTGTTCCCTAAAATTTGAGATTGTGAGTCTCCTGTGGAATCGCTTCACGCTCGTGTGGCTTCAGATAGCTCCGAAACACTTATCCCCAACATCTAAGATGAGAGGGGGCTCAAACACGTGGTGGAACCCAACTTCCCAAATTTTTGAAAGCATCAATTTGAAGAGCATTTACTCACAAGGAGAATGTTCTTTCCTCAAAAGAGTGAGCACAGCACTGAGGCTAAGACCATGCCTCTGCCTTCTGGTAACCATCCACCTCCACCATCAAGAAAGCCCAGGCACTCCCCAACCCCTGCCTCTGAAACTGGCATCCTTATCGCTCACCATGGACTGTCTAGAATTCATTAAGACCTTAGGCCAGTTCAGGGCAGTCATCATGGAAGCTCAGACTTCCAGGTCTCCACCAATCACCCATGAATAATCGCCTTAACGCTTCATATACCTCTATTTTGGACCTTTCTTTCTCCATCTCTCTACAATCTCTGAAAACGTGTACCTTCTAGAATTCAAGGGCGTTGTCAGCAAAAGCCCCGTATCCTAAACCTATTCCCTGAATGCCCCCTTCTCCTTTCACTCTAGTGATAACCTGGCTTTGCACTTCAGATGCTGTTGCCCCTGAGGTCTCCTAACCCTGGCTGCTCTTCTTTCCAAGATCTTGTGTCTCCCTGGACCAGGAGATGAGGTAGGGGTTTCCTAGCTTCTCATGAAGGCTCTCATAAAACTCACTCTCCTAAGTCCTCTGAAATATCACCATCATCATTACCAATCATTATTCACCAACTGCTTTTATTGTTGCTATCACCTCTTTAACTCTTGGGTCATGGCTTTTCATTTCTGGATAATTCTAGCACCAGACTTACTGTCCATTTCTCGAAAATTACTTCTGCTTTACTTCTTGGTTATTTCCATCTCTGTGTAGATGGTCTTTCCTGCACTCTGACCTCTCACATCTTTGCACTCTTCTCCTCTATCAACCTTGCCCTCCCTCTCACTTCCAAGTCCATGTCTCAGAATTAGCTGTTGCCTGTAACCTGCAAAGCATTGCCTAATTGCCTCCCAACCACCTACTTTGCAGCTAACTTCCCCTTGATTCTTGCTCCTAACAAGGCTTCTACCCCAACAAGACATCTCACTCATTAATCCTACCGTCTTTCCATCATTCTTCATCCCCATGAAGGTGAAGATTCTAGTTTCAATTTCAAGTCAAGCTCTTGGCAAAAATCTTCAGACCCCACCTGTATCATTGAAACTGAAGGTGGGGAGAGAACCATGGAATCAGTCTGCCTGATCTCACTTTAAAACTAATGGCCATGGACCTATATGGTCTTTTAATGCTACTTAGAAATTACATGTTTTGATTTTATTTGTTTTCCTCCTTCTTCTTCACAGTTGTTCAAATCTACTCGACTTTTTTCAAACCTCAATACCTTCTCACCCGTGTTCATTCTCAGCTGGTGACCTTGCTTCTTTCTTCACTGAGAAAATCAAAGCAATAAAAAAGAAATCCCATAGCTTCTCACCACCATGTCTGACTATCTACCAACATCTGGCTGCACACATTCCCTACGTGCCTCCAAAGGTAGATGGGATATTCCTTTTCTTTCTAAAGATTATTTCTCCACTACATATTAAACCTGAATCCTTTCTTAGATTCATTGTTCCAGCAATTTCATCTCTTTTTCCCACATCTTCAAATTTTGTTTCTATTGAATCATTCTTATCAGTATAAAAATATGCTTATTTAGTTTTTTTTTTTTTTTTGCAGTACGCGGGCCTCTCACAGTTGTGGCCTCTCGCGTTGTGGAGCACAGGCTCCAGACGCGCAGGCTCAGCGGCCATGGCTCACAGGCCCAGCCGCTCTGCGGCATGTGGGATCTTCCCAGACCGGGGCATGAACCCGTGTCCCCTGCATCGGCAGGCAAACTCTCAACCACTGTGCCACCAGGGAAGCCCTAGTTTTTTCTTTATAAACAAAATATACCAAATTTTTTCTTAATCCCATTCCTTGTCAGCTATCACTCTTTCACTGCTCCCCTTGCAGCAAGTATTTTTGTTTGTTTTTGTTTTTTGCGGTACGCGGGCCTCTCACTGTTGTGGCCTCTCCCGCTGCGGAGCACAGGCTCCGGACGCGCAGGCTCAGTGGCCATGGCTGACGGGCCCAGCCGCTCCGCGGCATATGGGATCCTCCCGGACCGGGGCACGAACCCATGTCCACTGCATTGGCAGGCGGACTCTCAACCACTGCGCCACCAGGGAAGCCCAGCAAATATTTTAAAAAAGTGTTCTATATTCTCTTTTTCCAATTTCCTTTCTCCTAGACTCTTTAAACCCACCACTCAACAAAACTACTCTTACCAAGATCGTCAATAATATTAAAGCAGCTGAAATTAATTAGTGGCCAGTTCTTAGTTCCAATTTATTTGGCCTAAAGACAGAAACAGGCACAGCTGATCTCTTCTTCCGCTTGGATGTACTGTCTTCTCTGGGCTGCCAGAATATGACACTTTCTTGGGGTATTTTTCCCCTGATTTCTCTTCCTCGGTTTATGTAATGGTTTCTTCTTTTGTACTTAATATTATAGTGCCCCAGAGCTTAGTTTTAATATCTCTTTTCTCTCTGTGTATACTCCTTCCGTATTTCATCCAGTTCATGTGTTACAAATACTCTATGCTAGTGTCTCGAAATTACACCTCTGCCTCGTGTACATGAGTTTGCAGAGAACGTAGCATCCTCTGCAAACTCATACGTCCAACCCAGTGCTTGACATATACACAGATATCTCAAACTCAGTGTGACCCCAGCTAAATTCCTGATCTTCTTTTAATTTTTCACCCCAGGCTTTCACAGTTCAGCTGTTGGCAACTCGGTTCTTATCATTGTTTGCCTAACTTGTTAGAGCCATCTTTGATCCCCTTTTCTCCTATGCAACCTTCAGCCCATCAAAGGAGAACTTTTGAAAGATGTACAGAACAATTTTCAGAATTGACATAGAATCTGAGCAATCTCAACTGTATGGTTTGCGACCTGTTGACACAAGCCACTCTCACCTATTGTCCAGATCCACTGTAATCACCTCCTCACTGCCGCTCTTCTCATGTTCACTGTCTATTCCTCACCGAGAACCAAGTGAGCCTTTCAAAGCAAGACTCTGGTCATGTCACTTCTCTGCTCGAAACTCTCCTAGGCCTCGCCCTTTAGTTCAGGGGCAAACTTAAACCCTTTGCAAGGCCTATTCAATCCTCCACAGTCTAGCCCCAAACTTCTCTGATCTCTTTCCTTCTCAGGACCCCCTCATTCTCTTCGGCCTCACCCACACCAGCTTTCTGGTCATTCCCCAAACACAAGCCTATTCTGCCCTTTAGGTGGGTTGCACTGGCTTGTTCCTCAGCCTGAAACCACCTTTGCCTAGACATCCTCACCTTCCATGGTTCGGTCAAATGTCACTTTCTGAATGAGCGCCCCCTAGGCATTCTAGATAATACGATAACCTTCGCCTCCTCTCCCTTGGTTTTCCTGGGCCTCCTGACCCAACTCTACCTGATCATTATTCCACACACGTATCATGAAACAACACACTATATAACCTATGTAGTTATAGTTTACTAGGCCTATTTTTAATTGATCGATGTCTCTCTGCTAGAATATTACTTCAAAAGGTAGGGATTTTTGCCCATTTTATTCACTGATAAAACCCAAGATCTGAAAAGTGCCTTTTGCCTTATAGTGCTCAGGAAATATTTTGAATTCATGTATCACACGTCATGGGTTGAGACAAGATTTAACATATTGAACTGCAGTGAAGAGAAAATGCCAACCTTAGTGTGCTTCCTTTTAGCAACGTAAGTATCTATGAGGGACTAGAAGAAGGTTCTGTTTCTCATCACAGAAAAAGATATAATAATTCATTCTGATAGTATACTCACGGCTAAAAAGCACCGTATAATTTACATGTCCAGAAGGCACTCTCTTTTCAATTAAATTAATAGGAGTTAATTTTATACTAGTTAAAAAAGAATGAGTACTCAACTATTATGACACTGAATTGTCACAGAACCTCATCCTCACTGTCATGAATTTCTCAAAATTCTCCTCAGCTTAAGCAGACTGTTGCATCATAATTGCCTGCGTATTGCTTTGCCTGAGATCTTCAATCCAGTCCCGTTTCATGACATGTTAAGATGTCATAGACAATGTCTCAGAATTTTGCATTTTTGTTATCTACGTTTTAAAAAAACCAAGCTAACAAACGTGTAATCAGATCAGAAAGCCCTTTCCAAAGCCATTGCTTTATTGTGCAAGGAAAAAATCTCCAGAAGACTTATTAAATTTGGAGGCCTAATTCATATGGAAATGCTATTTGTTATTTCAAGGAAGTGATTTGCATCTCCCTAGATTGTAAACCCTTGGAAGTTGGAGCTGCACTTAAGAGATCCTGCCTCCCTGCCAAGGGTTCTTACTGCAGTGGTGTGTGCCCAGTGGGCCCAGGGAAAAGTGTTGATGATGGTAACGTCATAAAGTAAAATTACATTGTCTTCAAGACATTATCTACAGTAACTGCACATTCTATTCCTATTAGTGCATTATATCTTGAAAAAGGATTTGTCTCAATAAGCCTGTAGCACTAATTTACTTGAATTGATTATATATATATCACAGTTTAAATGGCTTTCATCTGACCCATTTTATCTATTTATTTTTTTAACATCTTTATTGGAGTATAATTGCTTTACAATGTTGTGTTAGTTTCTGACCCATTTTAAGTTCATCGCTTTATAATTTCTTTATGAGACAGGATAAATAGGAGTAGGCAATAGGATTCTCTTCTGTTACACTGTGACTTTTATGTGTTGAAGCATACTTTCCATGTGCCAAAGTCAGTTAGGTCTACTTTTCACATCTAAAGAATCTAAAGAAAAAATTAATTTAAACGTGGTAAATAAATCTACTGATCTTATTGGCGTACACACACACACACACACACACACACACACACACACAGACAAAGTTGATGATGCTATTAATAGCATTGCCTTTTTTCTTTTTTAATATTTGAATTTTATTTTACTTTTTTATACAGCAGGTTCTAATTAGTCCTCCATTTTATACACATCAGTGTATACATGTCAATCCCAATCTCCCAATTCATCACACCACCATCCCCACCCCCTGGCGGCTTTCCCCTCTTGGTGTCCATAGGTTTCTGCTCTACATCTGTGTCTCAACTTCTGCCCTGCAAAACGGTTCATCTGTACCATTTTTCTAGGTTCCACATACATGCATTAATATACAGTATTTGTTTTTCTCTTTCTGACTTACTTCACTCTGTATGACAGTCTCTACATCCATCCACGTCTCAACAAATGACTCAATTTCATTCCTTTTTATGGCTGAGTAATATTCCATTGTATATATGTACCACATCTTCTTTATCCATTCATCTGTCAATGGACACTTAGGTTGCTTCCATGACCTGGCTATTGTAAATAGTGCTGCAATGAACATTGGGGTGCATGTGTCTTTTTCTTTTTTTTAATATTCATTAATTGTTTAATCTCCTCAATATGTGAATTTATGGCCATTTTTTTTCTAATCCCTAATGATTACTTGTATAGTATAGGTCCTTTTTTATTTTGTTCAGTCCTGGTCCTGTCTTTTTTTTTTTTTTTTTTTTTGTGGCTGTGTTGAGTCTTCGTTTCTGTGCGAGGGCTTTCTCTAGCTTCAGCGAGCGGGGGCCACTCTTCATAGCGGTGGGTGGGCCTCCCACCATCGTGGCCCCTCTTGTTGCGGAGCACAGGCTCCAGACGCGCAGGCTCAGCAGTTGTGCCTCACGGGCCTAGTTGCTCCGCGGCATGTGGGATCCTCTAAGACCAGGGCTCGAACCTGTGTCTCCTGCATTGGCAGGCAGATTCTCAACCACTGCGCCACCAGGGAAGCCCACATGTGTCTTTTTGAATTATGGTTTTCTCTAGGTATGTGTCCAGTAGTGGGATTGCTGGGTCATATGGTAGTTCTATTTTTAGTTTTTTAAGGAACCTCCATACTGTTCTCCATAGTGGCTGTATCAATTTACACTCCCACCAATAGTGCAAGAGGGTTCCCTTTTCTCCACACCCTCTCCAGCATTTGTTGCTTGTAGAATTTCTGATAATGCCCATTCTAACTAGTGTGAGGTGATACCTCATTGTAGTTTTGATTTGCATTTCGCTAATAATCAGTGGTGTTGAGCAGCTTTTCCTGTGCTTCTTGGCCATCTGTAGGTCTTCTTTGGAGAAATGTCTATTTAGGTCTTCTGCCCATTTTTGGATTCGGTTGTTTATTTCTTTAATAATGAGTTGCATGAGCTGTTTATATATTTTGGAGAGTAATCCTTTGTCCGTTGTTTTGTTTCCAAATATTTTCTCCCATTCTGAGGGTTGTCTTTTTGTCTTGTTTATGGTTTCCTTTGCTGTGCAAAAGCTTTGAAGTTTCATTAGGTCCCATTTGTTTATTTTTGTTTTTATTTCCATTACTCTAGGAGGTGGATCAAAAAAGATCTTGCTGTGATTTATGTCAAAGAGTGTTCTTCCTACGTTTTCCTCTAAGAGTTTTATAGTGTCCGGTCTTACATTTAGGTCTTGAACCCATTTTGAGTTTATTTTTGTGTATGGTGTTAGGGAGCGTTCTAATTTCATTCTTTTACATGTAGCTGTGCAGTTTTCCCAGCACCACTTATTGAAGACACTGTCTTTTCTCCATTTTATATCCTTGCCTCCATTTTCATAGATTAGTTGACCATAGGTGCGTGGGTTTGCCTCTGGGCTTTCTATCTTGTTCCATTGATCTATGTTTCTCTTTTTGTGCCAGTACCATATTGTCTTGATTACTGTAGCTTTGTAGTATACTCTGAAGACAGGGAGTCTGATTCCTCCAGCTCCATTTTTTTTCCCTCAAGAGTGCTTTGGCTATTTGGGTTCTTTTGTGTCTCCATATTAATTTTAAGATTTTTTTTCTTCTAGTTCTGTAAAAATTGCCATTGGTAATTTGATAGGGGTTGCATTGAATCTGTAGATTGCTTTGGGTAGTATAGCCATTTTCACAATATTGATTCTTCCAATCCAAGAACATGGTATATCTCTCCATCTGTTGGTATCATCTTTACTTTCTTTCATCAGTGTCTTATAGTTTTCTGCATACAAGTCTTTTTGTATAGACCTACCTCCCTAGGTAGGTTTATTTCTAGGTATTTTATTCTTTTTGTTGCAGTGGTAAGTGGGAGTGTTTCCTTAATTTCTCTTTCAGATCTTTCATCATTAGTGTATAGGAATGCAAGAGATTTCTGTGCATTAATTTTGTATCCTGCAACTTTACCAAATTCAGTGGTTAGCTCTAGTAGTTTTCCCGTGGCATCTTTAGGATTCTCTATGTGTAGTATCATGTCATCTGCAAACAGTGACAGTTTTACTTCTTCTTTTACAATTTGTATTCCTTTTATTTCTTTTTCTTCTCTGATTGCTGTGGCAAGGGCTTCCAAAACTATGTTGAATAATAGTGGTGAGAGTGGACATTCTTGTCTTGCTCCTGATCTTAGAGGAAATGCTTTCAGTTTTTCACCATTGAGAATGATGTTGGCTGTGGGTTTGTCGTATATGGCCTTTATTATGTTGAGGTAGTTTCCCTGTATGCCCACTTTCTGGAGAGTTTTTATCATAAATGGGTGTTGAATTTTGTCAAAAGCTTTTTCTGCATCTATTGAGATGATCTTATGGTTTCTCTTCTTCAATTTGTTAAGATGGTGTATCACATGGATTGATTTGCATATACTGAAGAATCCTTCCATCCCTGGGATAAATCCCACTTGATCATGGTGTATGATCCTTTTAATGTGTTGTTGGATTCTGTTTGCTAGTATTTTGTTGAGGATTTTTGCATCTATATTCATCAGTGCTATTGGTCTGTAATTTTCTTTTTTTGTAGTATCTTTGGTTTTGGTATCAGGGTGATGGTGGCCTCATAGAATGAGTTAGGGAGTGTTCCTTATTCTGCAATTTTTTGGAAGAGTTTGAGAAGGATGGGTGTTAGCTCTTCTCTAACTGTTTGATAGAATTCAGCTCTGAAGCCATCTGGTCCTGGATTTTTGTTTGTTGGAAGAGTTTTAATCACAGTTTCAATTTCATTACTTGTGATTTGTCTGTTCATATTATCTATTTCTTCCTGATTCAGTCTTTGAAGGTTATACCTTTCTAAGAATTTCTCCATTTCTTCCAGGTTGTCCATTTTATTGGCATAGAGTTGCTTGTAGTAGTCTCTTAGGATGCTTTGTATTTCTGTGGTGTCTGTTGTAACTTCTCCTTTTTCATTTCTAATTTTATTGATTTGAGTCCTCTCCCTCTTTTTCTTGATGAGTCTGGCTAATGGTTTATCAATTTCGTTTATCTTCTCAAAGAACCAGCTTTTAGTTTTACTGATCTTTGCTATTGTTTTCTTTGTTTCTATTTCATTTATTTCCGCTCTGATCTTTATGATTTCTTTCCTTCTGCTAACTTTGGGTTTTGTTTGTTCTTCTTTCTCTAGTCCCTTTAGGTGTAAGGTTAGGGTGTTTATTTGAGATTTTTCTTGTTTCTTGAGGTAGGCTTGTATAGCTATAAACTTCCCTTTTAGAACTGCTTTTGCTACATCCCATAGGTTTTGGATTGTCGTGTTTTCATTGTCATTTGTCTCTAGGTATTTTTTTATTTCCTCTTTGATTTCCTCAGTGATCTCTTGGTTATTTAGTTCCGTATTGTTTATCCTCCATGTGTTTGTGTTTTTTACATTTTTTCCCCTGTAATTCATTTCTAATCTCATAGCGTGTGGTCGGAAAATATGCTTGATATGATTTCAATTTTCTTAAATTGACTGAGGCTTGATTTGTGACCCAAGATGTGATCTGTCCTGGAGAATGTTCCGTGCGCACTTGAGAAGAAAGTGTAATCTGCTGTTTTTGGATGGAATGTCCTATAAATATCAATTAAATCTATCTGGTCTATTGTGTCATTTAAAGCTTGTGTTTCCATATTAATTTTCTGTTTGTATGATCTGTCCATTGGTGTAAGTGAGGTGTTAAATCCCCCACTATCATTGTGTTACTGTTGATTTCCTCTTTCATAGCTGTTAGCAGTTGCCTTATGTATTGAGGTGCTCCTATGTTGGGTGTGTATGTATTTATAATTGTTATGTGTCCTTCCTTGTCTCTTGTAACATTCTTTATTTTAAAGTCTATTTTATCTGACATGAGTATTGCTATTCCAGCTTTCATTTGATTTTCCTTGGCATGGAGTATCTTTTTCCATCCCCTCACTTTCAGTCTGTATGTGTCCCTAGGTCTGAAGTGGGTCTCTTGTGGACAGCATATATATGGGTCTTGTTTTTATATCCGTTCAGCAAGCCTGTGTCTTTTGGTTGGAGCATTTAATCTATTCACATTTAAGATAATTATCAATATGTATGTTCCTGTGACCATTTTCTTAATTGTTTTGGTTTTGCTTTTGTAGGTCCTTTTCTTCTCTTGTGCTTCCCACTTAGAGAATTTCCTTTGGCATTTGTTGTAGAGCTGGTTTGTTGGTGCTGAATTCTCTTAGCTTTTGCTTGTAAAGCTTTTGATTTCTTCATCGAATTTGAATGAGATCCTTGCTGGGTAGAGTAGTCTTGGTTGTAGGTTCTCCCCTTTCATCACTTTAAGTATATCATGCCACCCCTTCTGGCTTGTAGAGTTTCTCCTGAGAAATCAGCTGTTAACCTTATGGGAGTTCCCTTGTATGTTATTTGTCGTTTTTCCCTTGCTGCTTTCAATAATTTTTCTTTGTCTTTAGTTTTTGCCAGTTTGATTACTATGTGTCTTAGCATGTTTCTCCTTGGGTTTATCCTGTATGGGACTCACTGCGCTTCCTGGTCTTGGGTGGCTATTTCCTTTCTCATGTTAGGGAAGTTTTCAACTATGATCTCTTCAAATATTTTCTCTGGTCCTTTCTCTCTCTCTTCTCCTTCTGGGACCCCTATAATGCGAATGTTGTTGCATTTAATGTTGTCCCAGAGGTCTCTTAGGCTGTCTTCATTTCTTTTCATTCTTTTTTCTTTATTCTGTTCCACAGCAGTGAATTCCACCATTCTGTCTTCCAGGTCACTTATCCGTTCTTTTGCCTCAGTTGTTCTGCTATTGATTCCTTCTAGTGTAGTTTTCATTTCAGTTATTGTATTGTTCATCTCTGTTTGTTTGTTCTTTAATTTTCTAGGTCTTTGTTAAACATTTCTTGCATCTTCTCGATCTTTGCCTCCATTCTTTTTCCGAGGTCCTGGATCATCTTCACTATCATTATTGTGAATTCTTTTTCTGGAAGGTTGCCTATCTCCACTTCATTTAGTTGTTTTTCTGGGGTTTTATCTTGTTCCTTCATCTGGTACGTAGCCCTCTGCCTTTTTATCTTGTCTATTTTTCTATGAATGTGGTTTCTGTTCCACAGGCTGTAAGACTGTAGTCCTTCTTGCTTCTGCTGTCTGCCCTCTGGTGGTTGAGGCTATCTAAGAGGCTTGTGTAAGTTTCCTGATGGGAGGGACTGTTGGTGGGTAGAGCTGGGTGTTGCTCTTGTGGGCAGAGCTCAGTAAAACTTTAATCCACTTGACTGTTGATGGGTGGGGCTGGGCTCCCTCCCTGTTGGTTGTTTGGCCTGAAGCAACCCAACACTGGAGGCTACCTGGGCTCTTTGGTGGGGCTAATGGCAGACTGTGGGAGGGCTCATGCCAAGGAGTACTTCCCAGGACCTCTGCTGCCAGTGTCCTTGTCCCCACAGTGAGCCACAGCCACACTCCGCCTCTGCAGAAGACCCTCTAACACTAGCAGGTAGGTCTGGTTCAGTCTCCCCTGGGGTCACTGCTCCTTCCCCTGGGTCCCGATGTGCACACTACTTTGTGTGTGCCCTCCAAGAGTGGAGTCTCTGTTTTTCCCAGCCCTGTTGAAGTCCTGCAGTCAAATCCCACTAGGCTTCAAAGTCGGATTCTCTAGGAATTCCTCCTCCCATTGCCAGACCCCCAGGTTGGGAAGCCTGACGTGGGGCTCAGAACCTTCACTGCAGTGGGTGGACTTCTGTGGTGTAAGTGCTCTCCAGTCTGTGAGTCACCCACCCAGGAGTTATGGGATTTGATTTTACTGTGATTGCACCCCTCCTCCGGTCTCATTGTGGCTTCTCCTTTGTGTTTGGATGTGGGGTATCTTTTTTGGTGAGTTCCAGTGTCTTCCTGTCGATGATTGTCCAGCAGCTACTTGTGATTATGGTGTTCTCACAAGAGGGAGTGAGAGCTCGTCCTTCTACTCCGCCATCTTGGTTCCTCTCCCACAAAAGTACTCTCAGCTCATTTTTATTACCTTTAAAAGGGTATTATTTTAAAGTCATCTGATCACCATCTCATTCTTTGACTATTTTAGCTTCCTCTCCATCCCTACTCCCACCACTGTCCTTGGTGACATCAAAACCCAGATGGGTGAGTCCACCAGCTCTCAGACCTCCGGTTCCTTGAACTTCTGCTGTCCAACAAGCTTTTCTTCCCATCCACCTCTGTAATCCCTCATATCTTTTATAATTGCCTTTATACAATAGTACTTTAAGAATATTTGCTTCATTGTATCTGCTGGATGTCTTCTTTTTATCTAATGCAAATAGCAAAAGTCTTTCTAATTTCATTTATAAATCGACCCCATCTCTCTTAATTCTATGTTAATCCGTCCTTAGGTTGTCTTTTAAGACATATGTGGGTTAATCTTAACTATTATACACACAGCACACACTTCCCCTAATGGTCCCCCCCAAGAGGTCACCCTAACTCCCTTCTCTCTTTTCTGTAGGGGCTAAATATACTGTTTAAAAATGACAAAACTTCCTGGCCCAGCTTTATTTTTTTTAATTTGCATTTAGTTTTTAGAATAACTTAGCTTTTCAGTATATTTATCATAGAGTTTTATTTAAGATCATGTAATGGAGGGTTAATGGCTGAAACAGAAACAATCATCGTGTTTTAAGCGCAGAGTAAATTGTGTTTTTATTTCTAATTAAATAGGCCTAAAGTGTATTTCTAACAAATGTCCCTTGTTTTGTTGTCTGTTCTCAGTTTCTTATTTTGTTGATTTCTTGACATAAATAATTGTTTAATATATATACATATATATATATATATATATATATATTTAATTCAACTTATTTCCCCGAATCTAAGTGTTAGATTATGAAAATGTCTGTTAGGAGTATATCTCTGCCCTCTGGCTCTCTTACAGCTAATGACTATAGGAGTCCTGTCATAAGCCTTGACAAATTCAAACTCTAGCAACTCGCTTGTTTATTAATTAATTAATTTATTTATTTATTTTAATTTTTAATTTGTAAGTTAAATGATGTCAAAGTCTATCACTTAATGTTTTAAAAAAATAAAATTTCTCTACTCAATTTTTCCTGAGCATTTTTTCTTTGATATTTTTTTTCTTTTGATTGTTGTTTTCTATACAATTATTTGGACATCTTTCCAGTAAAAAAAAAAAATCTGGAACTTTAAATAGTAATGTATTTGTAAGAATGAAAGACATGGTGGGAAAAATATATAAACCATTGTAGTTTATTTTCCTTTGTCAATTAAAAATTCAGATTAAATATTATTTTTTAGGAATTGATCATTTTGTGATTATAGTCATACAGTGTGCTTTCTCTATGATAAATTTAAAACAAGAGAGGAATCATGTTTTTAACATATTAATGTAATTGCTGTATTTGATTTTGTTGCACAAATATTTCTATTTTTTAACTCAAACACATTAATCAGCTTATCACAAAACAAAACCATTGGTTGATATGATTGTCCTTGATTTAAATATCACTAACATTTTTGTCAAATTTGCTTTTATTGTATATTGATTCTGACATTAGAGTCACATTTCAAATTGATTTTTTCTTTAAATGTGCATTAATTATTGGTCTTTCTCTTTATTAAATAGGAAGACTTCAATTGTGACATTGAGGCACACAACCAAAAAAAAAAAGTCTTCTCCATTTGTTTGCAGAAGAGCCTCTTTGGCATATATTACATCAGACGCTTATCCTTCCGTTCTTCAAATCCCATTCCTCTAACTGTCTTGCACATATTTGTGTCTTTCTCTTCTGGCTTCCACTAAAGTTTCACTGCCAAAGGAAGCACTTTAAATAACACAGCTGATTTGTGCATTGAGAGAGTGAGAATGTCTAATCATCCCCCCAAATTTATGTATTAGGGCCCCCCTCTAATTCAACATTTATTTTCTTTGTTATTTCATTATACATGATCTCCACACGAAGATTAGAAAGACTCAACTATCTGAGATAATTCTGTGTGGTTTAAACAGGACTCCTTCCATAACTAGCAGAGTTTCAGGCAAGCTTCTTAGCCAGCAATGTAGACAAAGTTATGCTGGAGAGTTGAGACTTACCCATACGCTAAGCAGGACTTTTGTTAAGAATTTTTCCACAGGTTTTGTAAACCCAGGCAGTCACTGTTTCCATCATTTCTGAGCTCACAGAAGTCTATGAATGCTATGATTTTTCACCACAAATCCATTCCAGAAGAGGCTCCTACTGAGATAGGGAAATATCACATGGGACAATTATATATTATTAGTTAAGTGGATATTTACAAATGAAGAGCTGCCTGTGCTTTACCTTTAAGACTGTTGAAAGGGCAGAATGCAATGCCGTTTAAGTTCTCATTACTGTAGTGATTTACATTCAACACTGTAGTAAAACTCCAAAAAAAAACATTGTAATAAATAAAAGAAAACAAACGTAAAGATCAGAAAAGAAGAAATGATATTGAAAATGTTCAAAAATGATATGATTATCTAGACAGAAGCCAAAAATAATCTTCAGACAAAATGAAATTTTATCAGTTTGAGAGTAGTCATGTCCATATACAAATCGTCTTTCTATCCAACAGGTTTGAGCAAGTAGAAAATGTGACTTAAATTCATCAAGGAGCATAAGTAAAATAAAGACTAAATCTAAGACAAGATAGACATGATTTTATGGAATTATTTAAGCCTTTAATAAAAGATATCAAATGTTACCATCACAGAAAAAGATAGTGTAAGAATATCAATTTACTCAAACTATAGAGCTATTGAAATCTCAGTCATATTCCAGTAGGCTTCAGTAGGCTTTTCTTTTCCAGAGAAATTTATGAGATTGTTCTAAAATTTATTTGGAAAAACAAAAGACTAATAATAGTCATGAAAATTCTGAAAAAGAACTAATCAGGTGAACTTACCCTACCATATCCCCAGACTTTTAGTATGCCAATAGGAATTAAGTCTTCAGGGTAATTAAGATAGTACATATATGTGTAGGGACAGTCAAATAGATCAATACAACAGGACAGAGAGCCCAGAAATATGTGGAAATTAGGCATATGATGCAAGGTCAATTACAGAGTCACGGGTAAAGCATGGGCCATTTAATAAATGGTGCTGGCACAACTGCTTGACCACAAGTTAAAAATGAGTTAATAAATTGGATTGTTGCTTTATATTATGCGCAGAAATCTATTTCTGAAAGATTGAGTATATAAATATAAAAGGCAAACTTTCAGTAATTTTAGAAATATATTTTTAAGACTTCAGAATGTGTAAGACTTCTTTAAAATCATAAGCAAAAACATAAACTATAAGGAAAATATTTATAAGTTAGGTTTCTGAATAACTTAGAACTTTTGTTCATCACCAGACATGATAAATAAAATGAAAAGTACTTCACAAAGTGAGAGGAAACATTTGTAATATAGCTGGTGAAATATGAGTATCCAGACCACACTGGTGATAGATAGATGATAGATAATATAGATGATAGATAGATAGATAGATAGGTAGATAATAGATAGAAGATAGGTAGATAGAAAAGAGAATATAAGAGCACGACAAATGACTCTTGAATAAATTAAAAAACATGAACGGGTATTTCACAAAAAATACATGAATGGCAAATAACACTATGAAATGTTGAATAATAGCATTGGTAGTCAGGAAAATGTTATTAAACACATAATAGCATATGATTTTAAAAGCACTAGATTTCCAAAAATTAATGTCCAACAATGCCATTTGTTCTTGAGAATGAAAAAAAAATCATAAACTCGATAAACCTAGTAATTTAAATCATTTAAAAAAACATTTTGTATTATCTAACCAAGTTAAAGTCTAAGATCCAACAATTTCACACTCAGGAATATTCCCTTCAGAAACATGACTATGTTCCCCCAGGAGACAAGTATGTTTAAAACATTTATTCTAAAAATGAAAGAAAGAGAGAAAGAAAAAGGAAGGAAGGTAAATTTAAGGGAATCAAAATTCTATTGACAAAAGAAAGATTAATGAATTATAATAGATTTATAGCAAAGCAGTACATAACAATGCAAACAAACAGAAGCAACAAAATATAAAATCTTAAAAATGAAATTTTTAGCAGAAAAAGCAAGCTGCAGACAAATACATACAACAGAACCATTTCATTTATATAGATAACATAGCTATGTATACATAAATAATGTAATTACAGGACATTTGCACTTGTGATCAAGACATTAAATAAAACAAGAACATGTTTAGCATGACGTTTCAGAGTAGTGATTCCTCTGGGAGTTCAGAGAATTCATGTTGGAAGCTCAGTGTTTAGTCTCCTGAGTTAGGTGGTGAGTCCCTGGTAAACATTTTAAATTATTCCTCAAATTGTGCAAATATATCATACATGCTTTTGTTTGTTATATGTCCTATATCCAGAAAGAAAAGGATGGGAGTGGGGAGAAACAGTGCGTTTTCATTGGGAAGAAAGACTTATTTAGAGCTCCTTTGGCAATGACATCATCATGCCTGCGAGGAAATGAATGAACCTCCGGCTAGAGTCTAAGGCTTGAGGAGGAAATGAGACAAGATGAGAGTTGAAACGCAGGCAGGAGACACAAAACAAGGGGTCTGATGGCCATGCTGCCCATTTTCCTAATGTGGGGTTTTCCTCCTGAAGGTGCAACCCTGGGTCTGTGTGAGGAAGGACTGGAAGAACACAGGGTGAGAGCCAGTATGATGCGCAGAGCAGAGGAGAGATACTCAAGGCAATGCAAGCAGGGATGGGTAGCATCAGTAATGTGAGAGATAATAAAAACCATCTAAAAGACTAGACGCAATAACATCTTATTTGCAATGAGAACACCAGTGCTTGGCTTCTATATACCATTCCTCATGAAAAGGAAACAGGAATTCCAAGAGAAATGACTGAAAGTCACAGAAGGAAGAGCAAAGACCAGACCAGGGACACCTCGTCATGCCAGAAATCAGAGAAGTGCTCAAAAATGAAAGGGACGTACCAAAAGTAAGAAGGCTGTGGATCTGGGTAAGACAGAGAAGCATGCAGCAAACCAGAGTCCCAACAGGAATAAGAAGAAAGCCAAATAAAACAAGAAATCACCAGTTTAAAGGATTCAGAGGGTCACTGAAGCATAGAGAACAAGAGCAACTAATTTGCAGACATGTGATACTCAAAGAATCCTTGGAGAGATCTGTGCATTACCACTTTAGCCGATTGATGAAACTGAGCATCATTAATAATGGGAAATCTAATATGATAGCTCCTGACGGGATGCAGTAGGCCACACACAAAATCATCCATAAAATCCCCAATATTGTAATGGAAATATAATCAAGCCTCCATATTTCTTTCCAGTTTCTAGGAAATGCAGGGATGGAGAGTAGAATTAAACACCAGGAGGAATCAAACAAATTGGGAGTCAGAAAGAGCCTACAAGAGAACTAACTGTCCATGAGTCTTTAAAAAGTCATTGTCATAGACTTTTCTAGACTAAGGGATTAAAGTCATAATCAACTGCAAAGGTTGAAACTAGATTGTATCTTGAATTGGATTTTAAAAAGCATAAAAGGGACTTCCCTGGTGGCTCAGTGGCCCCCAATGTAGGGGACCCAGGTTCGATCCCTGGTCAGGCAACTAGATCCCACATACATGCTGCAACTAATGAGCCCGCCTGCTGCAACTGAAGAACCCACATGCTGCAACTTAGGAACCCACATGCCGCAGCTAAGGAGCCTGCCAAATAAATAAATTAATTAAAATAAATTCTCATAAGATGTTTAAAAAAATATAAAATGGTAGATTTTAATAAATAATTTTTTAAAAATTATAAAATAAAAATATTCTTAGAATAATTGGGTAAATTTGAATGTGGACTCCATACTAGATGACATTAAAATTATTTTTATTTTTTAAATTTGATAAATTCACTGCTATTGATGGCCATTTTAAATAATTAAAAATCTGAGAATCAGTAGTATTACAGCAAAATAAGAGATAAAATGGGAGGAAAAAGGTGAAGATCTTCTTTCAAGAAAACTGCTAATTAAGGTAGAAGGAACGGCGAAAACCCTGAGTTTTGCAACTGTGTGTTGCAAATAATTCCTTCAGGAAATATTAATTCCGTCAGGTAACCTTCATTAAAAGGTGGTAATTGGCCTTATTCTTCCCAAGATGAATGCCAATGTATTTAGATGTGAAGCTGCATGATTTCTGCATTGTGTTTTCAAGTGTGCATCACCTGTGTGCTCTGCGTGTGTATGTGCGTGACAGAGAGTACAAATACGGCCAGGTGTTGGCAGTTTTCTTTTATATATTTGGTAGTATTCTTTCAACATTTCTTTGAAAATTTTGTCTGTGTTGGAGAAATTGAGACTGAGGGAGCTTATGTCACTTGTCGAAATTCAAAAAACCCTCATCTGTGTTGAAA
Source organism: Monodon monoceros (assembly GCF_005190385.1). Taxonomy (NCBI): domain Eukaryota; kingdom Metazoa; phylum Chordata; class Mammalia; order Artiodactyla; family Monodontidae; genus Monodon; species Monodon monoceros. Next base: position 5,560,527 of record NW_021703765.1, on the reverse strand, counting down.
AGGCACTGTAAAACCAGGCTGATTAGAACGTAGAGATAACATAGAGATAGTGCAATGTATTAGCATCCAGCAGAGGGTCTCTGGTCCAGGAAGAAAATGAGCAGGTTAGATAAATAGATGATAGATACAAGGATAGATAAATTTTCAAAATGTAAACCCACAACACATGGAAGGAATTAAGAAGGAATTTTCCTATTTATCTAAGCACTTTATATTTAACACTAAGTAGTTCAATACCCATCCCCAAACTGTATTATCCTGTGACCCTAGGGTATTCACAAAATATTGTGGGTTAATTTAACCTTTTTAGTGAAATCAAAATATCTCACAATGGTTTAACCTATCAGAGCAGCATTTCACAAAGAATAGCTTTCAACAATAAATATTCACTTCTACACTAAACTAAGAATTTATAGGCTGTGAGTGGAAAGGTAATGATTTTTTCTAGACTTGTGGAGCTAATAAATGACTTGATATTTTTTTCCCTGAGAAGTGTGTTAGTTTAGGTAGCTTATTTTTACAATTTCAAGGGAGTGTAGACATCACTGAATATCTTGGGGAACATTAATAAAATACGGTGACAACAGCTTTTAGCTGGAATCGCTATCATAGCAGGTCTGACTTCTGAGTAATTGGGAGATGCCAAGAAAATGATGTTAAACAGAGCTGAAAGCAGTGCAGATTTCCTATCATTCTGCACTCTTAGAAGACTAGAAACTGAGTCCTCAGCAGCAGTTTCCAAAATGCAGCAGGTAATACAGTGAATGTAAATGCTATTTTAGGCAAAGCCTAAGTAAGTTCTGTTTTTTGTAGTTTGCGGTATAAGTCCACACATTCTAAGCCTCTCCCCAGCACAAGCAAGCATGCTGACGCAGAAACAGTTATGCATTTTCCCAAATTCCTGGTCTAGATATCCTCTTTCCTCGTGCACATTCCACGTAAAATTATTTTTTAAATGATTTAACTTTCTTGGGTACTTAATATTTATCTTGTTTTGATAATTACTGCAATCAAACTATTTGATTGGGACATATACTTCTTCTTAAAAATATTAACAGAATCTATCTTGAATGAATCAGAAGTGAATTTAGCCATTTCTGTTACTTTTTATCAAATAATTCAAGAAGCTATTCAGGAATATATTTATTTAAATTCATAGCACATTTTAAAAAGGAAGTCAGCTATCTGATTATTGCAGTTCATTAACACAACTCATTTTAAATGATATTTAATAGTAAGTTCATCTAATGCCTGAAGAGTGACATAACAAATAGTTTTGCACTATTTTTCAGGAACGTGATCTTCCAGCTATAGCCCAGGCATGGGATTTTTGAGTGACTTGGCCACAATTTTAAATCACTTTGTCACTGTTAGTTTATCTATCTGTGATACAGATATTTGTTAAGCATCTCTGACGCCACAGAGATGTGGGTAAACTTGAATTGTTTCTAATTGCATGAATTGCTGTAGGAGGTGTCTTACACGTTTCATGGAGTTCTTGCATCTCTCTGACTCCACATGTTGAAATCCTATGGAGTTATTTCTTCTGGACAAAATCTTGAATTTATAACTGTGTCTTCACTACGTTTTCCAGGAAATCCAGACACACTCAGCATTTCATGCAATGACAACTTTTCTGAAGGCCTGAGGGCTTCTTGGGTAGGAATCCATCATGCCTTTCCTCTCCACCTGGCCGACCCTCATCTTGTTGCCTCTGTGTCCTCCGCCAGCATTTGCTGTGATGGTGTGTCATCCTCCAGCCATTCAGAGGCCCCTGAAAAAGGTGATCCAGCCTCAGTCTTTGACAAACTCTCTGAAGAGAAGCAGGACTGACAGGTTTGCTCACCTTTCTTAACCCCACTGAAATTCTCTTCATGTATTTCTCCCATAATCTTACTTAAAAATAAAAGTTTTTAATCCCTTCGAATGGATTTGCCTAAAAACCGAACACTAAAAAAGTAAGGTAAAATCCATAGCGCTACTTTTTTTTCCACTTTTCTGATTCCCCGTAGGTTTTTGTGAAGGTATTTGTGAATTCAAAGCCATTATTTTGTAGGGTCTGTAATACAGATTCTAATACAGGCCTAGATGCTTATGCTGGGTTTACATTCCAGCCCTGACACTTACCAACTGTGTGTTTGGGGAAGGTCCTGTCTGTGGCTTGGGTTTTTCTTTTGTAAAATGTGAATAATAGAATATCATCTCACAGGGCTGCTGTAAGGATTAAGTTAGTTTACAGCATCAAAAGCACTTAGAGAGGTATCTGGAACACATCAAACTTAACAGAAGTGCTAATTCAAGTTAGATGGGGTTATAAACTAGCCCTCGGATACATTAAACTTTGTGGTTGATGGCAAAGTTATTGAATATGGCGTGTCCCTTAAAGTATTGTTACATTGCTTAGTCCCTCAGGGTTGTAAAGCACTGTTTTCGGTTTTTCTTTTTTCTTTCCAGTAGAAATTAAGGAGTGAATACCTTCCATTGATTTTTATTCCCCAGAATCTGATGATCGTTTTATACATCGAAATCACTGAAGGAGTGAATGACACTATGTCTGGATCTGCCGTTTCCATAATTTTATTTCTTCTTCATTTATATCTGAAGCCCAGATCTCCTCTGTAAAATCCAGGTGTTTCTATCCAGCTGTCTCTTGACAATTCTCACTAGCTTTCTCAAAGACAACTTGCTTTCAACAGTTACCATGCAGAACTAATGGTCTTTCCTCCACATAACTTCTCCACCTCCAGACTTCCCTGTTTCTGTAGACTTACTATCAATTTACTTCCTCAAAGGAAAAAAGGAAGATGTCATCTGAAACATGGCTTCTTTCCTCTCCCCCAACTCTACAAGTTTCATCGTTATTGTTTTGCTAATGATTTTATTATGAAAACGTGCATGAAACTTTGTGGCAAGTGGGGTCACAAAATAGTAATGAATTACTAGAATTCGAACAGTTAATAAAACCTCTCTATCTGTATTATGTAGGTGTGTGACCTAACATTGGGAGTGCACACGGCACTCCATCATCAACGCCAGCTAGGAGAATAAGCTCAATCCGGTCCTGAAATCACAAGTCAGTTCTCTGAGCCAGTGGTCCTGACTTTCACGACACTGCTCCTTATTTATTGTCAGATAGTTCTCAAGCCATTTATAGGAGCTCCCTCTAAACAGTTGCCTAAAGGAAAAAGTGAGCCTGATTTACAGATGGTTCTTCAAGGCAAGTCTGAATCACAGGATGTTTTGCTGCAGCGTGATAGCCCTACTAAGGGTGGCCCCGGAGGCCAGTGGGGAAGAAAACTTCTCTCTAATCTAGCAAAGTTTCAAGTACTGTGTCTCTTTTCAAATTTCGTATGGAAAAGAAGAGACCACCATCCATCTTTGGGGGGCCTGAATTGGAGTATTAAAGAAAAAAAATTCAGAGAAGCATTGTTTATTGTGTTCTCCAAATATTTATTTCATTTATGTGTCAATTATCCCAATGCCATCACAAGGTCTTTCCTAAGATTAAACGACGTTAGAGCCCTTTTGAAGCGGTGTGCATTTCACTTCCTCCATCAGTTAACAGCTGCCCGTGGAACTGAAATGTTATCATTCTAGCATAAAATCATAGAATTTCAGTGTTTGAATTGACCTTTTAAGGCACTAAATGCAAATATCGTCTGATGCTCGGCTTTCGCCTATTATTTCTAAGTTGCTTTTTATTTTTCTTGAGTAGTAAATATCAGTTTTCCACTGAATGATAAATGAATAAATTGTGAACAAAGCATTTCCTCAGCATTAATCATACTAAAAATAGTGGCGGGCATCATAGACATTGTTGGGTCGGAGCCCGACCAGAAACGCTGGCACCCAAGATTTAGCTTCTTAAATATTTCCTTATATTGTCAAACAAAACTTTTAGAATTCAAATTTATACCCATGTAATCCTCCGATACTTCAGTGACGGAAATGTTGCTGAAAAAAAAAGGAACACTCTTATTTTAAGACCTGATATTTTAGCAGTGAATCAATAAACTATTACAGTGAATCTAAGTTATAAAAAAAAATCACATAAATATACCAATAGACAACATATCGAGATATATGTCTCCAAGAAGGAAAACATAAGGAAGTGAGAAATTTGCACTGCAATCTGATTACAGAAAAAAGCATAGCAGGGAATCTGTTTCCAAACCAAAACTATTTTGTATTGTTTTAGGTTGCCTGATTTTAAATCTCAGTATAGATTCTTAACTTGGTGGACCAAAGCAAACTATTCTTTTTCCTTATGCATATTAGGGAAACATGGTATCTTAAAGAAAGGGAAATTTTTCTGCAAGTCAAGTCTATGATGGATTTTTTTTTAACATCTTTATTGGAGTATAATTGCTTTACAATGGTGTGTTAGTTTCTGCTTTATAACAAAGTGCATCAGCTATACATATACATATATCCCCATATCTACTCTCTCTTGCGTCTCCCTCCCACCCTCCCTATCCCACCCCTCTAGGTGGTCACAAAGCACCCAGCTGATCTCCCTGTGCTATGCGGCTGCTTCCCACTATCTATTTTACGTTTGGTAGTGTATATATGTCCATGCCCCTCTCTCACTTCGTCCCAGTTTACCCTTCCCCCTCCGCATGTCCTCAAGTCCATTCTCTAGTAGGTCTGCATCTTTATTGAATGTCTTTTCATAATTTTAACTTCTGGGATCATTTTCATGCTCAAGTTTAGAAAAGTCAGGCTCCTCGTTCCTGAACCCCTCTTAGATCTCATCAGCTATTGGTAAGTGATAATGTCTGAGGCAAACTTAAGGAAGTATTAGTCACTACAATTATACACGTGAAAGAGGTTAAAATAGGACAATAATATTATTACTTGAGTTCAGAAGAATAGGGAATTTGTCCAGCCGTCTTTCTTTTGCTCACAAGGAGGAAGGAAGAATCTCAATAGGGAAAAATACTAGACCAACCAAGAAAGGCAAGTATGGCAAGTATGGCAAGATCCGCTCCTTGATTGCCCAGCAATCAACACGAACTCCTCTTGTTAACAGTGTCCCCCATCAAATAACGTAGTGACCTGATGTAATAGCTATTTTATCCTATTCCAGAGATGAGATTACTGGAGGATGCACATTTCTCTTAGTTCCAAAACTGGCTTCTTGTGATCTGAAAATCTGTGGCTAAAGAATGAATATAACTACTTCAAAAATACCTAGTATCATACAATGGATAGAAAATAAAATAACTGCGATGACAACTGCCAGTTAGGAAAGGTAAACAGAGGAAGTAACACATTATGTAGCCGAAATCTGCCAGAAAGTGACAACAGGGATTGGAAGCCATAGTAGGCACTCAAGGGGTCCCTTTTGTAACCAATTTGTCTGTCCCGGGTTCTGCTGTTTGAAAGATTATCTCCCTGGCTAATTATCTCCCACATCCAAAGCTGAGAGGTAAATTGGGCTGCTTTTCTCCTTCGTGGAATACACTGTGTAAGAAATTCAACACCTGTCCAGGCAGGGTTGGAGGATTCGAGGATTTCTCTTGGAGGATGAGAAATCACAGACTTCTTTCTGTGTTACATTGCTGGGGTCTCTGAGATCCTAAGGCTCCTCGAAGTGATTGTCTAGAGCAGAGGTTGGCAAACCGCAGCCCTCGGGCCAAATCGGTGCCACTGCCTGTTTCTTATACGGCCTGCTATCAACGAATGCTTTTTTATGTTTAAATTATTTCTGAAAATCAAAAGAAAAATAATAATTCATTACATGTGAAAATCATATGAAGGTCAAATCCCAGTGTCCATAAATAAAGTTTTATTGGAACACAGTTGCGTTCATTCATGTACTCGCTGCCTATGGCTGCTTCCGCGCTGCGGTGGTAGAGCTGTGTTCATTGTGATAGAAACCTACCACCTGCAAAGTCTAAACTATTTACTCTCTGGCTCATCACAGAAGAACGTCTGCCTCCTGATCTAGGTGCCAGAATGGGGCCTTCTGCCACTGAGCAACTGATGCTAGACTTCTGTTTATCTCCATAGCCCTCATTTACACTTTTCACCTGGAGAAACAAACACCAACAACAAAAACTGTATTTTAAAGAACAGGGCATTTCATTCACCTCAAGAAAACATCTCAGTGGCTTTCTTTTTTCTTTTCTTCCCTAGTCCTCACATGCAATTTATTTACTTATTTTTATTGGGATATAGTTGCTGCACAATGAAATGAATCAGCTATATGTATACATATATCCCCTCCCTCTTGGACCTCCCTCCCACCCACCCCTGTCCCATCCCTCCCATCTAGGTCACCATGGAGCACGGAGCTCAGCTCCCTGTGCTATACAGCAGGTTCTCACTAGCTATCTGTTTTACACGTGGTAGTGTATATATGTCAATCCAGTCTCCCAACTCATCCCACCCTCCCTTCTCCCCGCCCCCTGCACAAGTCCGTTCTCTACGTCTGCATATCTATTCCTGTTCAGTGTCTTTCTTTTTTTGTTTTTGTTTTTTAACATCTTTATTGGAGTATAATTGCTTTACAATGGTGTGTTAGTTTCTGCTTTATAACAAAGTGAATCAGTTATACATATACATATGTTCCCATATCTCTTCCCTCTTGCGTCTCCCTCCCTCCCACCCTCCCTGTCCCACCCCTCTAGGTGGTCACAAAGCACCGAGCTGATCTCCCTGTGCTATGCAGCTGCTTCCTACTAGCTATCTATTTTACGTTTGGTAGTGTATATATGTCCATGCCACTCTCTCACTTTGTCACAGCTCACCCTCCCCCCTCCCTGTATCCTCAAGTCCATTCTCTAGTAGGTCTGCATCTTTATTCCCATCTTACCCCTAGGTTCTTCAGGACCTTTTTTTTTTTCTTAGATTCCATATATGTGTTAGCATATGGTATTTGTTTTTCTCTTTCTGACTTACTTCACTCTGTATGACAGACTCTAGGTCCATCCACCTCACTACAAATAATTCAATTTCGTTTCTTTTTATGGCTGAGTAATATTCCATTGTATATATGTGCCACATCTTCTTTATCCATTCATCCGATGATGGACACCATCGGAAAAGAAGTAAAGCTGTCACTGTTTGCAGACGACATGATGCTCTACATAGAGAATCCTAAAGATGCTACCAGAAAACTACTAGAGCTAATCAATGAATTTGGTAAAGTAGCAGGATACAAAATTAATGCACAGAAATCTCTGGCATTCCTATACACTAATGGTGAAAAATCTGAAAGTGAAATTAAGAACACACTCCCATTTACCACTGCAACAAAAAGAATAAAATATCTAGGAATAAACCTACCTAAGGAGACAAAAGACCTGTATGCAGAAAATTATAAGACACTGATGAAAGAAATTAAAGATGATACAAATAGGTGGAGAGATATACCATGTTCTTGGATTGGAAGAATCAACATTGTGGAAAATGACTCTACTACCTAAAGCAATCTACAGATTCAATGCGATCCCTATCAAACTACCACTGGCATTTTTCACAGAACTAGAACAAAAAATTTCACAATTTGTATGGAAACACAAAAGACCCCGAATAGCCAAAGCAATCTTGAGAACGAAAAACAGAGCCGGAGGAATCAGGCTCCCTGACTTCAGACTATACTACAAAGCTACAGTAATCAAGACAGTATGGTACTGGCACAAAAACAGAAATATAAATAAATGGAACAGGATAGAAAGCCCAGAGGTAAACCCACGCACATATGGTCACCTTATCTTTGATAAAGGAGGCAAGAATATACAGTGGAGAAAAGACAGCCTCTTCAATAAGTGGTGCTGGGAAAACTGGACAGGTACATGTAAAAGTGGCTTTCTTTATACAAGGCAGGTTAGGGGTGCAGGGACAGAGTGGACGTCAGATAGGTCTTAACTCTTCCCTGGTCCTGGTAGCTTCCCTAAGTGCCTTGCTAAGTCTAGGCACCAATTGAGGGGGGAAGGGAAATGTAATTGTTTCTTTCAACCAAACAATGCTCATCATTATATAAATTTCAGCCATTCTGGATTTCACACCAGGTTGAAAAGACTTGTTTTTTAATCATGGTTGTATTGTGGTTTTTTTCTTTACTTTCATCTATGACAACATAGACTAATCATAGTGTTTCTCCTATAAAATTTTATTGAATATAGTAAGAAATAGTCAACATATTTCAAAGTGTTAACTTTTTTTTTTTCTAAATATCCTAAAGACTCAAATGTGTTATGCAAAACTATGACTCCCAAGTAATTGCAAGTGACAGTTTAAACAGCTAGCAGTTTGGGGGAACTGTTTAACAAGATTGCTGATGTCCCAGTTGAGGATAGAGAAATAATATGCCCTATTACCTGCTTTCACTCAGACCACATCACATAGCAGTGTCTCTTTTGACTTTTCCTTTTCATGTTCCAACGGTTATATTAGTCTGGAATCCTTGGACACCAAGTACAGAACTGAGCTCAACTTGGATTAAGCAAAACTGTGATTTTATTGGCACATGGAATCAGGAAGTGCCAGATTAGAATTAGCATCGACCTATGCAGGGATTCAAGTGATCAAAATTCTGTGTCACTCCCTTAAAATCTCAGATCTGTATTCTTTTCTGTTGCCTTCATATGTGTATCTACAATTTAATTGAATTTGCTTTATTTGAATCACTTCCCTAACTGCACATCATCAGTACCTTTCCCTCAAACCAAGTGGTGATGGGATCTTTCCCCAGAGGAAAAGTATCCACAAAAAAGTAACTAACATCGTCTCTGTTTCCTATCACAACTAGTTTTTAAATTTTAGCAAAATGTCTTAAAATTTAAAATGAGCACCCAAGTCAAGAATATTTACATCATGTGAATCCAGGTGGTGTAGTGGAGAAAAAAATCTTACATATGTCCAATAGGTCAAAAGAGATGATCACTCAAGAGTGTTTGTAGGGGCTTCCCTGGTGGCACAGTGTTTAAGAATCCGCCTGCCAATGCAAGGGACAAGGGTTCGAGCCCTGGCCTGGGAAGATCCCACATTCCATGGAGCAACTAAGCCCATGCGCCATGACTACTTGAGCCTGTGCTCTAGAGCCCGCGAGCCACAACTACTGAGCCCGTGTGCCACAACTACTGAAGCTTGTGCGCCTAGAGCCCATGCTCTGCAATGAGAAGCCACTGCAATGAGTAGCTGTGCACCACAATGAAGAGTAGCCCCCGCTCGCTGCAGCTAGAGAAAGCCCCTGCGCAACAAGGAAGATCCAATGCAGCCAAAAATTAATTAATTAATTGATTAATTTTTAAAAAGAGTGTTTATAAATATTGAATCTCCATCAGTGGGAATTAGCAAATTAATAATTTTTATAAAACTGGCACAGTCAAACTATGGATACTAAGCAACATTTTAATATATATTTATGTAATTAAATTAGGTACAATCATATGTAGAGCCAAAAAAGTAATTACACTACAATATCTAGAGGATGTTATTATGTATTTATGTACAGCAAATTATATATTTCTGTTACATATATGTATTTAAAAAGCAAAGAAAGGGCTTCCCTGGTGGCGCAGTGGTTGAGAGTCCACCTGCCGATGCAGGGGATACGGGTTCGTGCTCCGGTCCAGGAAGATCCCACATGCCACAGAGCGGCTGGGCCCGTGAGCCATGGCCGCTGAGCCTGCGCGTCCGGAGCCTGTGCTCCATAACAGGAGAGGCCACGGCAGTGAGAAGCCCACGTACGGCAAAAAAAAAAAAAAAAAAAAAAAAAGCAAAGAAAATCAAAGGAGATACCAAAAAAAAGATAATATTGATTTATCTAGGATATTTTATGGAGATTTTTGCCCTAGACGTGTTTCTGAAGTTTAAGCTGTTACAACAATTATGTATTCTTATGTAAGCTATGTGATTGAAATAAATATTTCATTAAAATTACAAAGTATATATTGCAGATAAGTGATTTTATTTCTGGAAAATCTAGAAAAATCTCTTAAAAATTATTTGTAACTGAGATATCAGTACAATGCCTGGTTACAAATTTAATATTTATAAAAACAATAACTTTCTCTACAAGAAGTATAAACAGGAGCTTAGAAGATATTATAGCATGAAGCTCCAATTTATAGCAGCATTCAGGAAGATGTAATACCTAGGAATAAAATGAAATGAAACATATAGATCTATAGAGTGAAAACTGCAAAATGCTTTTTAGGAACCAGAAGAAAAGTTCAAAAAATTTGAAAAATATTCAAAACATATATGATAAGAGTTAAATCTATTTAATATCTAAAGAGAGTGCTTATAATTTGATATGTGAAAGACCCTAATGCATTGTTATAAAAATGACATTGACCCCCCCAAGATAAAAAATAAGTGAAAATATGCACAATTATACTAATAAATGGAAATCCAAAGAATAGCATAACACTCACCATGGTAACCAACATCTGTAAGTATCCAACAAATGGTGTCATTATTATTATTCTTTGTATTTTTCACACCTAGTTTTGAACTCAGACAGCTAAACCACAAGAACTGGAAAATAGTAAACATCTTGTGCTCATTGATGCCAATTAGCTTTCAATAACTCAACTCAAAAAGCAATACTTGGAAGATCGCTTAAAATACTTTCTCTTATTTATTCTTTGAAATGTGCAACAGAGGTAATTCAAGGACCTTGACCAGAAAAGCAAAGAAAATGACTGGGAAGTCCTGCCACATCCACTTTAACTGATGCAGTATATTTTTTATTTGATTAATATATTGAAATAAATTTTATTAGAAAAAATGTTCTTTTAGTAAAAATGCAAAAGTTAAAAAAAAACATTTTTAAAATTTCTCTCTTGATTAAATCAGACAGGCAAAATGACGGCTGCATAAACATTTGTATCCCTTGAACTTATTTCATAGACCTACATGGAGACAGGCTCTAAAAACATGTTTAATTTCACTAAACATTGTATAATTTATGAGGGTCCTTAAAAGAAATGCTGTCTTGTCTTATGATGGAAATAGGCTTCTATTAAGGGATGCTGTAAAATCAGATGTTTCCAAATCAGGAGTAAGTACAGAACTCCTGAGTTATGGACACAGTGACCTGTGTAATGGACACCACTTCCTTCTCCGTATTGGCTTCTAGAAAGCTGGAGGCCAGCTTTGTGGCCCACTCACAGCAAATGTGAAAGGTTCTTAAGAATTGATTTTTGTATTAGTCTCATTTTGGGATCCATTTCATGAGTCCCTGACATTGCAGTCCTCTTCTCTTTCCCACCTACTTCTATTCTAGGACACCCTAATGCATTTTATGTATCTATTATTTCAACAAATACGTATTGATCTTCTACTAATGGGCCAAGAACTGGGATGGACAGAAGTAGAGTGGATTACAAAGTACGTGACCTTGCCAGTAGGAAAGTTATATTCAATGCAGTCTTCCTTTAAAAGACAATCTACTAATTAATTATCTAATGAAAAACAATGGACAGGCTAGGTAAACCCATATCCAGAATACATGTCCACTCCAGTGAGGAAGAACCGCAGTGTCCCCATGACGGAAAAGGTCTAACATAATCAACCGGCCAACCAGTAGCCAGGTTCAGGGAGTGGAGCCTGTCAGGCTCTCAGCCTAGTGTCTTTGCTGGCAGACAGACACTCGGCACTGGCAGTGGTCACATTAACTTTGTGGATGGCAAACCCATACGATGAAGTGAACGCTTCACATTTCATTTCAAGCACGCTGCCAATTTTGTCTGTAAACCCACTGTAAAAGCTTGCCTGTGGAAAGATGCTGACTCACAGCCATCAGACAGACCTGCCCACCAGACCCTTATGTACCTGAGCCCACTCTCTCCCAGCCGCAAGGTTTCTGCTGAGAAATCCATTTACAGCCTTATGGGGGTTCCATTGTATGTGACCAATCTTTTTTTCTTGCTGTTTTAAGAATTTTCTCTTTGTCTTTGATTTTAGACGGTTTTATTATAATGTGTTTGGCAAAAGATCTTTTAAAGTTGAACTTGTTTGGAGCCAGTTGAGCTTCATGAACTTGGATGTCCAGATCGCTCCCAAGATTTAGGAAGTTCTCAGTCATTATTTCTTTAAATAGTTTTTGCCACCTTCTCCCTCTCTTCTCCTCCTGGGACTCCAATAATACCCAGATTGTCTCTTTAAAGGGTATCCCGTGGTCCACAGAGGCTTTCCTCAGTATTTTTCTTTTTTCTTTGCTGTCCTCTGACTTGGTAACTTCAAATGACCTGTCTCCTACCCCACAGGCTATTTTTTCTATGTTAATGTTCTCTAGTGCATTTTCATTTCATTCATGATATTCTTCAGCCTTAGAATTTCTACATTTTCTTGATTTCTATGTCTCTGCTAAACTTCTTGTTTTGTTCATGTGTTGTTATCCCTATTTCATTGAATTGTCTTTCTGGGTTTTTTTTTTTGTAGCTCCCTGAGTTTCCCTAAAGCAACTACATTTGGCCCTTGAACAACACAGGTTTGAGCTGAGCAGGTCCTCTCACATACGTAAATACATATTTCAGTTCTACGTGATCCACGGTTGGACAGCTCTGTGGACACAGAACTGCTGACTGTAAAGTTATACACGGATTTTCTCCTGCACGGAGGGTCTGTGCCCCCTCACCCCTGCATTGTTCAAGGGTCGACTGTATTTTGAATTCTTCATCAAGAAAATTGCAGATCTCCATTTTTAAAGAGTTGGTTACTGGAAGATTATTATGTTCCTTTGGCGATGGCACGTTTCCTTGATGTTTCATATTCCTTGAACTCTCGCGTTGCTATCTTTGCATTTGAAGAAGCCGTCACCTCCACCATTCTTGACTGACTCTGGGATAGAAATACCTTCTATCACCCCTTCTAGGGAGTTGGAGGCTTTCTCATCCCACCGATGGGTACACCTGCTCCACACTTCTTGTTGCCGCTTGGGTGGAAATTCTTACAATTGTGTGCCTTCCCTCGATCCTGCAAAGCTAGGTCAGGTATTGGCAAACTCCCACGTCCTTGCCCTAAGGCGGTGCTGAATGCTCAAGTTCATGTACTTTTTCCCAGTCTTGCAGAGAATTGGGCCAGTTTTCTGCACGTGCTCTTTAGCCGTCTGCAAAGTCTCACTCTTGCCACTGTCACCAGGGTACGCAGGGCCATGGTCACAAGGTGGGAGTGAGGTGCACAGAGCATCGGGGGTGCCCATGGGCCAGTTGGGGGACGCACAGGCAACGTGTGCCAGCAGTTCATTGACAGGCTTCCTGATGGGGCTGCGGAGTGTTTAGTAGGATCTTCTTTCCTTTGATGACCTACAAGGGCCCCGTGCCGCCTTGAGGGAGGCGTGATGCAGGGAAAGTGCAGCTGTCCTCACCCTCTTCAGTACCCAATCTTGGACCGTTTCTGCTCTAGCTGCGTGCTAGCACTTCTCCACAGGACTCCCAGACTTCCACAAAAAAGCTCTCTAGTCTGTGGCTGATTGTCTAAATCAATATTCTTTGTGGGAGAAGATGATAGGAAACTATTGGGTTGGCCAAACAGTTCATTTGGCGTTTTCTGTAGGATGTTACGGAAAAACCCGAACGAACTTTTTGGCCAGCCCACTATTATTCCACCATGTTGATGTCACTTGTATCTGTATTTTCTAATAAAGCAAACAGAAAGTTATTATCTGTGATACAAATCACACAATGCTTATATTCTTTTCATAACCTGCTCTTTGATTTGATTCTCACTAATCACATACGGCACAGACTGTTAACATCTGTTAAAAGCAAGATTTTAAAATATAATTTCATTTTATGTAATCTTGAAAAAGAAGCTTTAAAATTTCACGTATATGTCACACAAAACAATAACAATAACCTTGATCTTTTCTTTTTAATGCACCACAAAGCTTTCCACATATTCTATATGGCAGGATCCTATTTAGCAATGAATTAACCAGAATCATCTACCAGCGTCACCATCACATAACTCTCATTCTAAACTCTATTGGCCTTAGTTTGCAAACTAATAAAGATTATAAATGGGCTCAGAAACTTACTGGGAAGACTATATGAAATATATAAACCTGTGCTTTTATCAGCCAATGTTTAGCCTACTTGCCAATTTTGTCAAAAATGATCACTGTAAAATCAAAGATTTGTACCTCACTCTTAATGGATTTTGTAGTGTTGAGAAAAATTCCATCTGTTTTTCAGGCTCATTTAAAAAATGTCTCTGAATATTGAAAATCAAATAACCCTGTGTTTAACAAGCATGCGAGTTGCAATTTTAAAGAATCTTGCTTTCACATAAGCCACTGCATGAAGATTGCCCAAGGAGGTACCCAACATGGATCTGTTTCTCAAGGAAACAATCAGAAAATGAACAATTTCTGCAAAAATCTAAATACATTACTTCTGGAACAGAACACATTGGGATAAATTCCTCATATCAATTTTCACGCTGCTTGAATGTAATGTAACCACAGTGGGGAATAGTCATGTCAGTAAACATTTCCTAATGGGAATAGAATAATACGATTAGAACATTTCAAAGAGAAAAGATTTTAAAATACTACTTTCAGTAACACACTTGGAGCCTGATTATTACAAATATATCTTCAAAAGTACTCATTTTTAGTTTACCAGAGGATAATAGGTGATGAGGTAAAATTTTGTAAATAAGTTAAAATTAGTATTAAAAGTCAACAAAATGTGATCAGCTAATGTTCTTCATCTTATTAAAAATTAAATGTGGCATTAATTGATCACTAGCTAAATCATTTTGCACCAACATTTTGTTTGGGGAATCTGCATTTCCAACATCAAGAACAGACTTCCCTCTGAAACCTGAAGTGCTTGGTACCAGACTGAAAATATTTTCATTTACACAGAATTTTAATTCAAATGCCAATGCTCAATTTCTCCAATTTGCCAATAAATATGCATAGAGTATGGCCTAAATTGTCCATTGAATTTCACTATTATAAACATTTCTTGTTAAAGCCTCAAACTTTTAGAGCTAGGATATTTGTCTGTTTATTTCACTGATGTATCTATGTTCTTTGTAGAGAACTTGGCTCAAAGTAGGTACTTAATAAATACATGCTGAGTGAATGAATTGAACACCCAGAGACAGAGAATCATAACTAGCAAGGCATTTATTCTATGCCTGGAGGAGTCTTTGGTGGGCAGAATTCTGAGATGACTTTCGAGATTCCTTGGTATACATGGCTATAAAATCCCATCTCCCTGAGTGTGGGTAAAACCTGTGCATATGATGCAATATTCACTCCCATAATAATGTTACAGTGTACATGACTCTGTCTCAGCAGACTAAGGTGTGGTGTTTTTCTGAGGGCCTTGAAGAACTAAGGTGCCATGTTGTGAGGGGACCTCCTGAGGGGGACCTGAATGCAGCCTCTAGAAACTGATGGTGTCGCCAGCTGGCAGCCAGCGAGAACACAGGACATCAGTCCAACAACCGCAAGGAAGTGAATTCTGCTGACAACCTGAGGGAGCTTGGTTGCAGATTCTTCTCTAATTTGAGCCTCCAGAAAAGTACACCTTTGGTCAATACCTTCATTTAAGACTTAAGGGCCCCTGACCCATGGAACCTGTAAGATAATATATTTGTGTTGTTTTAAGCCCCTGTTTGTTACCCATCAGTAGAAAAAGAAGATACAGTGTTGATATTTATAGAGGGCAAGAAAAATTCCCTCTTGATAGTGCCATAATAGTGTCAATATCCTGGAAAAGTGAATCTGAATCAATATATCGACCAGAAAACAAATGGGCTGAGGTCACAGGAAAATGTGGATAGAACACACACAAGCAGGAAATGCTAAACAAGTGAGCACACATGCCAGGACACAGATGTTAAGTGTCCTCTGAAATCCTGGAGATCAGTCTTCTCGTTTCACAGCCACAGGAGGGAATAGTTCACGCTGTACCATTAGCTGTGGTAGCCAGGGCGGCACATCGGCCTGGAGCGATGTGGTGGTGTCTAAATGTCACCCTAGCCCCAGCATTGGCTCTGCTTCTGCTGCCTGTAAAGGACTGAAGAGGAATTTCTGTCCCACTATATTTATTATTTACTCTCATGCCTTTTCCTTCAAGTTTGAATAATGAAAACAAACAGAACAAACAAAGAGTTCTACTCTATGAACCAAGGGGTCTCTCTATTTTCCACTGATTTCAATCCCCATAAAAAATGCTACTCAATCTGCTGCTTAATATCAAAAGATAGCTTTGATATAAATTAGCTAATATGTAAGATCCATGCAGAAAAAGTACAATGAAAGTGAAATCGTTTATCCTCTGCAAATTCCATCTAAAGATATTGGTTTGGCTTTTTTTTAAAACAATATGGGCCTAAAACGTCAAGTGACTTTTTGAAAACATCATGGAAGCAATTAATGCAGATACTTCGGGCATAGGTCTCATTTTCCATCAATCCCAATAGGTCAGATCTAAGTGGGAACTTCCTATTTATTTCAAAGAGAAACACCAACCGTGATCATTTCTATGTGGCTTTAAATAAGACACGCATGTTATCATTAAGAGTCTGAAATCAAAAGGATAAGATCTAAAGTCATGTTGGAGTTGAGTTGCGAATAATGGAACATATAAGCATGCTGAATATTTTTAAATTGATATCAGGAAACAGGAAATCAAATCAAACTTTATCCAATTAAGAGTAGTCATTTTATTTTTTATGGTGAAGGACAGAATCTCCAAAACATCCCGTCACAACCAGCATCTTGCCTGACTTCCTGACAAAGACATGAATTACATGTCTTACCGATAGTAGGAAATTTGAATGATTGAAGTCCTGATGTATTTTTAGAAATAAAAATTTCCCTCAAATAAAATTTCACAGCTTCATAATATTTGTATGTCCTTGGGAAAAAACGTTCTAGACAGAACCAATAAAAGTACTGAAAATAAATCAAACTATCGAAAGGACAAAAATCACAGAGAATCAGCAAAATATTTTTGCTGCGTGGGCTCCGTGTAATGTATATTTGTCCTTAACTACACTGGCAAAACCATTGCATAAAAAGTAGTTAGGAACTTCAAAGGGGAAAAGTATCTACTAAGAATAGTTACTAGAAAGTAGGGATGGGGTTTCCATACAATTAAGAAATAGATCTTCCTCAACATGATGGGGTTACATCCCGATGAACCCATAGTAGGTTGAAAATACTGTAAGTCAAAAATGCATTTATTACACCTAACCTACCAAACAGCTTAGCCTAGCCGAGCTCGCCTTAAACGCTCTCAGAACACTTACATTAGGTTGCATCAGGCCGTAGTTGGGTGAAATCATCACGAAGTCATTTTTATAATAAAGTGTTGACGATGTCGTGTGATTTATTGAGTACTTTACTGAAAATGAAACACAGAATGGCTGTTATCTGGGTACAGGATGGCTGTAAGTGTATCAGTAGTTTATCCTGATGACCAGCCTCATGGCTGACGTGGGCTGCAGCTGGATGCCCTGCCCAGCATCACGGGAGAAGCTCAGACAGCATATTGTCAGCCTAGGGAAAGATCAAAACTCAAAATTAGAAGTATAGTTTCCACTAAATGTGTATCCTTTTGCCCCAACGTAAAGTTCAAAAATCCTAAATTGAATCATATGTCGGGGACCATCTACAGATCACTGCTGCCATTTAGGAAATGGGATAAAACCATGTGACTGTAACCATGCTGAGGTGCAGAACCTCCAGCCCAAGGTGCCCAACTATGGATGGGAAATCCTCAGTATTTGACTGTAGTAAGTTCCCGTGGAACTTTGATCCTAAGAGGGCAATATGCTGGGAACACAACGTGGCAGAAGCAGTGATAGGCGAGTGAACTCTTTCCCTTTCACCAATAGATGAGAGTGCTCATCGCTCATTGAGTTAAAAAACTCAAGTTCTGGGCTTCCCAGGTGGTACAGTGGTTGAGAGTCCGCCTGCTGATGCAGGGGACACGGGTTCGTGCCCTGGTCTGGGAGGATCCCACATGCCGCGGAGCGGCTGGGCCGGTGAGCCATGGCCGCTGAGCCTGTGCGTCCAGAGCCTGTGCTCCACAACGGAAGAGGCCACAGCGGTGAGAGGCCCGCGTACCGCAAAAACAAAACAAAACAAAAAAACCCCTCAAGTTCTAAAAGCATGTTCACTAATATTTTACCCAAACCTGAAAGAAAGAAATAAATGCAGTGTTACTAAATTCTAATAGTTTTTAAAACGAAATAAATGCTTTCGTGGCTAATGGAAGAAAAATGAGACCAACGGTGCTATATTTGTGAATTATGGCGCATGTAACTTTGTGATATGTGTGTATATGCACGTGTGTGTGCTCGTGTGAGTCAAAATTAATAAAATTTGAAAATTATTTTTTCTTACCTAATCAACACTTTCTGAGATGAGAATAAGTATTGTTATACCAAGAATTAGATCAACTTCCAAACCATGAGGTGATGGACAGAGAAATTACAGGGAATTTTAATGAGAAGAGAGAGAAAAATTCATCCTATTTTGAAGGTCCTGCTTTAATGCCTTTCTCCTGCTAATATTTTACAGGTGTCTTCAGTCTAAGGCATCACAGCTTTTTATGACAAAGCCCACGATTGATAATCATTAATCAAGCACTAATAATCAATACATGTAGATACTTGGTGATAAAGAGGATAGATGTACAGTCCCTGTGCATGCATAGTTGAGAAGACATGGTATTTATGAATAAATAAGTAAATAAATATATTAATTTAACACTTTCTATTGATGAATGTAAAGGGAGCCATCATGGGACATGCCTTTCAGCTACAAGATTTAATTTATTTCCATTGCAAATGTGAGATCATTTCTTAACATTTTATAAACCCATGAGAGCTGCTCAGCTAGAGCTGGTTAGCAGAAGCTAAAAAGGAAGGTCTTTTATTCAACCAAATCACTTAATTACGTCTCCGAACCTGGGGTCATTATAAGCTAGACAGACAGCAAATTTAATGAGAAAAAGAGCAAACATGCTTAGACTACGCATTCAGGTCAGTTTGACAGGTAAAGTTATTCATTTTCATAAAGACTGAGAATTAATAGCATAGGAAGAAAATATGACAACTCTCCAGGTTTTCTTGAGTAGAGTGCTGGAAATATAAAGTCATTATTAGAAATAAAAATATGACTTCATTATTATATACAGAATAACTTATTTGGAAAATGGTGCATTCTCAGAATATTTGACAGACCCTGTACATATGTATATGTTAAAATACTTTCTAATAATTATCTCTCGTTCACTATCTAAATACATATATACATATAGGTAAAAAGAAAAATATTATTTGCAAATTAGTTTAATTTGAATGCCTATTCTGTAGTCATAGGTTTTATACATCTGACATATATATTTATATGCCAAAAAATGGGCTAGTATCAGCATACAGCTCCTACATTTATTTTATTTTATTTTATTTTTTAACATATTTATTGGAGTATAATTGCTTTACAATGGTGTGTTAGTTTCTGTTGTATAACGAAGTGAATCAGCTGTATGTATACATATATCCCCATATCTCCTCCCTCTTGTGTCTCCCTCCCACCCTCCATATCCCACCCCTCTAGGTGGTCACAAAGCACCGAGCTGATCTCCCTGTGCTATGCAGCTGCTTTCTACCAACTATCTATTTTACATTTGGTAGTGTATATATTTCCATTCCACTCTCTCACTTCGTCCCAGCCTACCTTCCCCCTCCCTGTGTCCTCAAGTCCACTCCCTACATCTGCGTCATTATTCCTGTCCTGCCCATGGGTTCTTCAAGACCTTTTTTTTGATTCCATATATAGGTGTTAGCATACGGTGTTTGTTTTTCTTTCTGACTTACTTCACTCTGTATGACAGACTCTAGGTCCATCCACCTCACTACAAATAACTCAATTTCGTTTCTTTTCATGGCTGAGTAATATTCCATTATATATATATGTGCCACATCTTCTTTATCCATTCATCTGTCGATGGACACTTAGGTGGCCTCCATATCCTGGCTATTGTAAATAGAGCTGCAATGAACATTGTGGTACATGACCCTTTTTGAATTATGGTTTTCTCAGGGTATATGCCCAGAAGTGGGTTTGCTGGGTTATAGGGTAGTTCTATTTTAAGTTTTTTAAGGACCCTCCATACTGTTCTCCATAGTGGCTGCATCACATTCCCACCAACAGTGCAAGAGGGTTCCCTTTTGTCCACACCCTCTCCGGCATTTATTGTTTGTAGATTTTTTGATGATGGCCATTCTGACTGGCGTGAGGTGATACCTCATTGTAGTTTTTTCTTGTTTGTTTGTTTGTTTTTGCGGTATGTGGGCCTCTCACTGTTGTGGCCTCTCCATTGTGGACCACAGGCTCCGGACGCACAGGCTCAGCGGCCATGGCTCACGGGCCTAGCCGCTCCACGGCATGTGGGATCTTCCCGGACCGGGGCACGAGCCCGTGTCCCCTGCATCAGCAGGCAGACTCTCAACCACTGCGCCACCAGGGAAGCCCTCATTGTAGTTTTGATTTGCATTTCTCTAATGATTAGTGGTGTTGAGCATCCTTTCATGTGTTTGTTGGCAATCTGTATCTCTTCTTTGGAGAAATGTCTATTTAGGTCTTCTGCCCGTTTTTGGATTGGGTTGTTTGTTTTATTGATATTGAGCTGCATGAGCTGCTTGTAAATTTTGGAGATTAATCCTTTGTCAGTAACTTCATTTGCAAATATTTTCTCCCATTCTGAGGGTTTTCGTCTTGTTTAAATTTTCTTTTGGTGTGCAAAAGCTTTCAAGTTTCATTAGGCTCCATTTGTTTACTTTTGTTTTTATTTCCATTTCTCTAGGAGGTGGGTCCAAAAGGATCTTGCTGTGATTTATGTCATAGAGTGTTCTGACTATGTTTTCATGTTTTCCTCTAAGACTTCTACAGTGTCTGGCCTTACATTTAGGTCTTTAATCCATTTTGAGGTTTTTTTTGTGCATGGTGTTAGGGAGTGTTCTAATTTCATTCTTTTTCATGTAGCTGTCCAGTTCTCCCAGCACCACTTATTGAAGAGGCTGTCTTTTCTCCATTGTGTATTCTTGCCTCCTTTATCAAAGATAAGGTGACCATATGTGCATGGGTTTATCTCTGGGCTTTCTACCCTGTTTCATTGATCTATATTTCTGTTTTTGTGCAAGTACCATACTGTCTTGATTACTGTAGCTTTCTAGTATAGTCTGAATTAGATTTGGGATCCTGATTCCTCCAGCTGTGTTTTTCTTTCTCAAGATTGATTTTGTTATTTGGGGTCTTTTGTGTTTCCATACAAATTGTGAAACTTTTTGTTCTAGTTCTGTAAAAACTGCCATTGGTAGTTTGATAGAGATTGCACAGAATCTGTAGATTGCATTGGGTAGTATAGTCATTTTCACAATGTTGATTCTTCCAATCCAAGAACATGGTATATCTCTCCATCTGTTAGTATCATCTTTAATTTCTTTCATCAGTGTCTTATAGTTTTCTGCATACAGGCCTTTTGTCTCCTTAGGTAGGTTTATTCCTAGGTATTTTATTCTTTTTGTTGCAATGGTAAATGGGAGTGTTTCCTTATTTCTCTTTCAGATTTTTCGTCATTAGTATATAGGAATGAAAGAGATTTCTGTGCACTAATTCTGTATCTTGCTACTTTACCAAATTCATTGATTAGCTCTAGTAGTTTTCTGGTAGCATCTTTAGGATTCTCTATGTATAGTATCATGTAATTGACAAACAGTGACAGCTTTACTTCTTCTTTTACAATTTGGATTCATTTTATTTATGTTTCATCTCTGATTGCTGTGGCTAAAACTTCCAAAACTATGTTGAGTAATAGTGGTGAGAGTGGACAACCTTGTCTTGTTCCTAATCTTAGAGGAAATGGTTTCAGGTTTTCACCATTGAGAATGATGCTGGTTGTGGGTTTGTCATATATGGCCTTTATTATGTTGAAGTAAGTTCCCTCTATGCCTACTTTCTGGAGGATTTTTATCATGAATCGGTGTTGAATTTTGTCAAAAGCATTTTCTTCATCTATTGAGATGATCATATGATTTTTCTCCTTCAATTTGTTAATATGGTGTATCACATGGATTGATTTGCATATATTGAAGAGTCCTTGCGTTCCTGGGATAAACCCTACTAGATCATGGTGTATGATCCTTTTAATGTGCTGTTGGCTTCTGTTTGCTAATATTTTCTTGAGGATTTTTGCACCTATGTTCGTCAGTGATATTGCACTATATTTTTCTTTCTTTGTGACATCTTTGTCTTGTTTTGGTATCAGGGTGATGGTGGCCTCATAGAATGACTTCGGGAGTGTTCCTTCCTCTGCTATATTGTGGAAGAATTTCAGAAGGATAGGTGTTAGCTCTTCTCTAAATGTTTGATAGAATTCACCTGTTAAGCCAACTGGTCCTGGGCTTTTGTTTGTTGGAAGATTTTTAATCACAGTTTCAATTTCAGTGCTTGTGATTGGTCTGTTTATATTTTCTATTTCTTCCTGGTTCAGTCTCAGAAGGTTGTGCTTTTCTAAGGATTTGTCCGTTTCTTCCAAGTTGTCCATTTTATTGGCATATAGTTGCTTGTAGTAATCTCTCATGATTCTTTGTATTTCTGCAGTGTCAGTTGTTACTTCTCCTTTTTCATTTCTAATTCTATTGATTTGAGTCTTCTCCCTGTTTTTTTGATGAGTCTGGCTAATGGTTTATCAATTTTGTTTATCTTCTCAGAGAACCAGCTTTTAGTTTTATTGATGTTTGCTATTGTTTCCTTCATTTCTTTTTCATTTATTTCTGATCTGATCCTTATGATTTCTTTCCTTATGCTAACTGTGTGATTTTTTTCTTCTTCTTTCTCTAATTGCTTTAGGTGTAGATTATGTTGTTTATTTGAGATGTTTATTGTTTCTTTAGGTAGGATTATATTGCTACAAACTTCCCTCTTAGAACTGCTTTTGCTGCATCTGATAGGTTTTGGGTCATTGTAGTTTCATTGACATTTGTTTTAAGGTATTTTTTGATTTCCTCTTTGATTTCTTCAGTGATCTCTTGGTTATTTAGTAGTGTATTGTTTAGCCTCCATGGGTTTGTATTTTTTACAGATTTTTTTCCTGTAATTCATATCTAGTCTCAGTGTTGTGATTGGAAAAGATATTTGATAAGATTTCAATTTTTGTAATTTTACCAAGGCTTGATATGTGACCCAAGATATGATCTATCCTGGAGAATATTCCATGAGCACTTGAGAAGGAAGTGTATTCTGTTTTTGTTGGATGGAATGTCCTATAAATATCAATTAAGTCCATCTTGTTTAATGTGTTTAATTTAAAGTTTGTGTTTCCTTAATTATTTTCATTTTGGATGATCTGTCCATTGGTGAAAGCGGGGTGTTAAAGTCCTGTACTATTATTGTGTTACTGTTGATTTCCCCTTTTATGGCTGTTAGCATTTGCCTCATGTATTGAGGTGCTGCTACGTTGGGTGCATAAAAATTTATAATTTTTATGTCTTCTTCTTGGATTAATCCCTTGATCATTATATAGTGTCCTTCTTTGCCTCTTGTAATAGTCTTTATTTTAAAGTCCATTTTGTCTGATATGAGAATTGATACTCTGGCTTTCTTTTGATTTCCATTTGCATGGAATATCTTTTTCTGTCCCCTTACTTTCAGTCTGTATGCATCCCTAGGTCTGAAATGGGTATCTTGTAGACAACATATATACGGGTCTTGTTTTTGTATCCATTCAACCAGTCTATGTCTTTTGGTTGGAGCATTTAATCCACTTACATTTAAGGTAATTATTGATATATATGTTCCTATTACCATTTTCTTAATTGTTTTGGGTTTGTTTCTGCAGGTCTTTCCCTTCTCCCGTGTTTCCTGCCTAGGTAAATTCCTTTAGCATTTGTTGTAAAGGTGGTTTGGTGGTGCTGAATTCTCTTAGCTTTTGCTTGTCTGTAAAGGTTTTAATTTCTTTCTTGAATCTGAATGAGATCCTTGCTGGGTAGAGTAATCTTGGTTGTAGGTTTTTCCCTTTCATCACTTTAAATATGTCCTGCCACTCCCTTCTGGCTTGCAGAGTTTCTGCTGAAAGGTCAGCTGTTAACCTTATGGGGATTCCTTTGTATGTTATTTGTTCATTTTCCCTTGCTGCTTTTAATATTTTTTCTTTGTATTTAATTTTTGATAGTTTGATTAATATGTGTCTTGGAGTGTTTCTCGTTGGGTTTATCCTGTATGGGACTCTCTGTGCTTCCTGGACTTGATTGAGTATTTCCTTTCCCATATTACGGCCGTTTTCAACTATAGTCTCTTCAAATATTTTCTCAGTCCCTTTCTTTTTCTCTTCTTATTCTGGAACCCCTATAATTTGAATGTTGGTGCGTTTAACGTTGTCCCAGGTGTCTCAGAGCCAGACCTCAATTCTTTTCATTCTTTTTTCTTTATTCTGCTCTGTGGTAGTTATTTCCACTATTTTATCTTCCAGGTCACTTATCCGTTCTTCTGCCTCAGTTATTCTGCTATTGATTCCTTCTAGAGAATTTTTAGTTTCATTTGTTCTGTTGTTCATCATTGTTTGTTTGCCCTTTAGTTCTTCTAGGTCCTTGCTAAACGTTTCTTCTATTTTCTCTATTCTATTTACAAGATTTTGGATCATCTTTACTATCATTTCTCTGGATGCTTTTTCAGGTAGACTGCCTGTTTCCTCTTCATTAGTTTAGTCTGGTGGGTTTTTACCTTGCTCCTTCAACTGCTCTGTGTTTCTCTGTCTTCTCTGCCCCCAGAGGGTAATGTTGGTTCAGTGGGTTGTGTAGGCTTCTTGGTGGAGGGAACTGGTGCCTGTGTTCTGGTGGATGAGGCTGAATCTTGTCTTTCTGGTGGGCAGGACCATGTCCGGTGGTGTGAACTTATTATGATTTTAGGCAACTTCTCTGCTGCTGGCTGGGGTTGTGTATCTGTCTTGCTAGTTGTTTGGCATAGGGTTTCCAGCACTGTAGCTTTCTGTTCATTGAGGGGAGCTGGGTCTTTGCATTGACATGGAGATATCTGGGAGAGCTTTTGCCGTTTGATATTATGTGGAACGTGAGCTCCCTGGTGGACCAGTGTCCTGAACTCGGCTCTCCCACCTAAGAGGCTCAGGCCTGACACCCAGCCTGAGCACAAAGACCCTGTCAGCCACACGGCTCAGAAGGAAAGGGAGAAAAAGAAAGAAAGAAAGAAAAAATAAATAAAAGAAAGTGAAGTTATTTGAAAAAATTTTTAATTATTAAAAATTTATAAAGTAATAAAAAAAGAAAAGAGGAGAGCAACCAAACCAAAAAACAAATCCACCAATGATAACAAGTGCTAAAAACTATTCTAAAAAATTAAATAAATAAAAGGACAGACAGAACCCTAGGGCAAATGGAAAAGCAAACCTATAGAGACAAAATCACACAAAGAAGCATACACATACACACTCACAAAAAAAGAAAAAGTAAAAAAATACATATATATCTATATATTTAAAAAAGGAAGAAAGCAACGAAATCAATAAACAAATCTACCAGCGATAATAAACTCTAGATACTAAACTAAGAGAAACAGAAAACCAGAAATAAATTAGATGCAGAAAGCAAACCCCAAGTCTATAGTTGCTCCCAATGTCCACTGCCTCAATTTTGGGATAATTCATTGTCTATTCATGTATTCCAGAGATGCAGATACATCAGGTTGATTGTGGAGATTTAATCTGCTGCTCCTGAGGCTGCTGGGAGAGATTTCCCTTTCTCTTTGTTCACACAGCTCCTGGGGTTCAGCTTTGGATTTGGACCCACCTCTGCCTGTAGGTCGCCGGAGGGCGTCTGCTCCCCATGCCGACAAGACAATGTTACAGGAGCCGCTGATTAGGGGGCTCTGGCTCACTCAGGCCAGGGGGAGGGAGGGGTACAGAGTGCCGGGTGAGCCTCCAGCAGTAGAGGCCAGCATGATGCACCAGCCTGAGGCGTGCCTTTTGTTCTCCCGGGGAAGTTGTCCCTGTATCACGGGACCCTGGCAGTGGTGGGCTGCACAGGCTCCCAGGAGGTGAGGTGTGGAGAGTGACCTGTGCTTGCACACAGGCTTCTTGGTGGCTGCAGCAGCAGCCTTAGTGTTTCATGCCCATCTCTGGTGTCCACACTGATAGCTGCAGCTTGCGCCCATCTCTGGAGCTCGTGTAGGCGGTGCTCTGAATCCTCTCTCCTAGCACAACCCTAAACAATTGTCTATTGACTCTTCGGCAGCTCCAGAATTTTTCCCGCACTCCCTCCTGGCTAGCCATGGCGCACTAGCCCTCTTCATGCTGTGTTCACGCCAACAACCCCAGTCCTCTCCCTGGGATCCAACCTCCAAAGCTGGAGCCTCAGCTCCCAGGCTCCGCCCGCCCCGGCGGGTGAGCAGACAAGCCTCGCAGGCTGGTGAGTGCTGGTTGGCACCAATCTTTTGTGTGAGAATCTCTCTGCTTTGCCCTCCACACCCCGGTGGCTGTGGTCTCCTCCATGGCTCCAAAGCTACCCCCGTCCGCCGCCCGCAGTCTCTGCCCGCGAAGGGGCTTCCTAGTGTGTGGAATGTTTTCCTCCTCCACAAGTCCATCCCAGAGGTGCAGGTCCCGTCCCTATTCTTTTGTGTCTGCTTTTTCTTTTTGCTTTTGCCCTACCCAGGTACTTGGGGAGTTTCTTGCATTTTGGGAAGTCTGAGGTCTTCTGCCAGCATTGAATAGGTGTTCTGTAGGAGTTGTTTCACATGTAGATGTATTTCTGGTGTATTTGTGGGGAGGAAGGTGATCTCCACGTCTTACTCTTCCGCCATCTTGAAGGTCTCCTCCCGCTCCTACATATAAGAACTTACTTTTTTAAGAAAAAAGAGCTTTCAATAAAAGGTAGTAAACAAATAATTAATAATTATTCATTAAGTCATAGAATATACAAAGTATGATGTCAATAAGCTTATTATTAACATAATAAATGCTGTAACTCATTAGTGCTAAATCATTATATTATTCAAATATACTTTGACATTTTTAAGAAATTTGTAATTCTTATTTACAATTTGACATCTGAATAACTTTTGCTGGCTATTCCCTTCCTAATTTTACCCTTGCATTGAAGAGTACATTTTAATGATAAATCCAAAATGATAGATGTAAATATTTCTTAATGACAGAGTAATTATAATTTTTGTAAAATATTTAACAAAAATAGATAGATGGTAGATAAATAGAAATAAAGATATCCATGCACTGTAAGTGAAATTTTAGTGGTTTAAATCATTTACTTTTAAACAGTTGCTTTATGTAAGATTATTAAACTGGGATCAGAGTTGCTCTAGAGACTATCACCAGCAGATAAAATAAGAATGACTCACTTATTGGTTAATTTTCAAATAAGCCAATCTATATCTTTTGGTCTTTCAAAAATACTATGCTTTTGAAATAGAATATATGAGCAGACCAGTCACAAGTAATGAAAGTGAAGCTGTGATTTAAAATCTTCCAACAAATAAAAGTCCAGGACCAGATGGCTTCAGAGGTGAATTCTATCAAACATTTAGAGAAGCACTAACACCCATCCTTCTCAAACTCTTCCACAAAATTGTGGAGGTAGGAACACACCCAAACTCATTCTATGAGGCCACCACCACCCTGATATCAAAACCAGGCAAAGATACTACAAAAAAAGAAAATTACACACCAATATCACTGATGAATATAGAAGCAAAAATCCTCAACAAAATACTAGCAAACAGATTCCAACAACGCATTAAAAGGATCATACACCATGATCAAGTGGGATTTATCCCAGGGATGGAAGGATTCTTCAGTATATGCAAATCAATCCATGTGATACACCATATTAACAAACTGAAGAAGAAAAACCATATGATCATCTCAGTAGATCCAGAAAAAGCTTTTGACAAAATTCAACATCCATTTATGACAAAAACTCTCCAGAAAGTGGGCATAGAGAGAACCTACCTCAACATAATAAAGGCCATATATGACAAACCCACAGCCAACATCATTCTCAATGGTGAAAAACTGAAAGCATTTCCTCTAAGATCAGGAACAAGACAAGGATGTCCACTCTTACCACTTATTATTCAACATAGTTTTGGAAGTCCTAGCCACGGCAATCAGAGAAGAAAAAGAAATAAAAGGAAGAAAATTAGAAAAGAAAAAGTAAAACTGTCACTGTTTGCAGATGACATGATACTACACATAGAGAATCCTAAAGATGCCACGGGAAAACTACTAGAGCTAATCAATGAATTTGGTAAAATTGCAGGATACAAAATTAACGCCCAGAAATCTCTTGCATTCCTATATACAAATGATGAAAAATCTGAAAGAGAAATTAAGGAAACACTCCCATTTACCATTGCAATAAAAAGAATAAAATACCTAGGAATAAACCTACTCAAGGAGACAAAAGACCTGTATGTAGAAAACTATAAGACACTGATGAAAGAAATTAAAGATGATACCAACAGATGGAGAGATATACCATGTTCTTGGAGTGGAACAATAAATGTTGTGAAAATGACTATGCTACCCAAAGCAATCTACAGATTCAGTGCAATCCCTATCAAATTACCAATGGCATTTTTTACAGAACTAGAACAAAAAATCTTAAAATTAGTATGGAGACACAAAAGACCCCAGCCAAAGCAGTCTTGAGGGAAAAAAGTGGAGCTGGAGGAATCAGACTCCCTGACTTCAGAGTATACTACAAAGCTACAGTATCAAGACAATATGGTACTGGCACAAAAAGAGAAACATAGATCAATGGAACAAGATTGAAAGCCCAGAGATAAACCCATGCACCTATGGTCAACTAATCTATGACGATGGAGGCAAGAATATACCATGGGAAAAAGACAGTCTCTTCAATAAGTGGTGCTGGGAAAACTGGACAGCTACATGTGAAAGAATGAAATTAGAACGCTCCCTAACACCATTCACAAAAATAAACTTAAAATGGATTAGAGACCTAAATGTAAGACCAGACACTATAAAAGTCTTAGAGGAAAACATAGGAAGAACACTCTTTGACATAAATCACAGCAAGATATTTTTAGATCCACCTCCTAGAGTAATGGAAATAAAAACAAAAATAAACAAATGGGACGTAATGAAACTTCAAAGCTTTTGCACAGCAAAGGGAACCATAAACAAGACAAAAAGGCAACCCTCAGAATGGAAGAAAATATTTGGAAGTGAATCAACGGACAAAGGATTAATCTCCAAAATATATAAACAGCTCATGCAGCTCAATATTAAAGAAACAAACAACCAAATCCAAAAATGGGCAGAAGACCTAAATAGACATTTTTCCAAAGAAGAGATACAGATTGCCAACAAACACATGAAAGGATGCTCAACATCACTAATCATTAGAGAAATGCAAATCAAAACCACAATGTGGTATCACCTCACACCAGTTAGAATGGGCATCATCAGAAAATCTACAAACAACAAATGCTGGAGAGGGTGTGGAGAAATGGGAACCCTCTTGCACTGTTTGTGGGAATGTAAACTGATACAGCCACTCTGGAGAACAATATGGAGCTTCCTTAAAAAGCTAAAAATCTTATTACTATATGATCCAGCAATCCCACTACTGAGCATATACCCAGAGAAAACCATAATTCAAAAAGACACATGCACCCCAATGTTCATTGCAGCACTGTTTCCAATAGCCAGGTCATGGAAGCAACCTAAATGCCCATCGACAGACTAATGGATAAAGAAAATGAGGTACATATATACAATGGAATATTACTCAGCCATAAAAAGGAACGAAATTGGGTTATTTGTAGAGACGTGGATGGATCTAGAGACTGTCATAAAGATTGAAGTAAGCCAGAAAGAGAAAAACAAATATTGTATATTAATGCATGTATGTGGAACCTAGAAAAATGGTACAGATGAACCAGTTTGCAGGGCAGAAGTTGAGACACAGATGTAGAGATCAAACGTATGGACACCAAGGGGGGAAAGTGGTGGGGGGTGTGGGTGGTGGTGTGCTGAATTGGGCGATTGGAATTGACATGTATACACTGATGTGTATAAAATTGATGACTAATAAGAACCTGCTGTATAAAAAATAAAATAAAATTTTTAAAAAATTATGCTTTTGCATTAAAACTTTGCCAGTTTGAAGTTTACTAATGGAAAAATAATTGATTCTAGGTTTACATTCCCCTAAAAAAATTACATACCTAGGATCCTGTTAAGAAATGTAGAATTAAGGTATTATATTTCATTAAATTTTTTATGCTTAATGTTAAAGAATCAGTACTATCCGTGATTTTAAGTAAACGTGCGTGTGGTCGTGTGCGCACACACACACATTTTTTGGGTTTGTTGTATGTATAAAAAGTAACATATCTAGAGAGACAAATGGAGAAAACCAAGACACGTGTTATTGATATGTGTGTATGCATGTAGGCATGAGTAGTTTAGGTATTTGGTATAAGTGTATATACTATGTCTCTCTCGAAGTGCCCTGCTCCTCCCCACATGAAATAAGCCATTTTGCCATCTAGCAGCTGCTCCCTAACTTCCTGAACCTTCTCTCTGCACAAAACCCCTTCTCCACTGTCTGACCCCATTCTTCCCTTCAGCTTCCTGTACTCCCTCAGGTGGAATTACTGAGTCTCTCCTCTGTGGTCAGTTAGTGTTTTGTTTTGTCTTCTCTTATACCCTTAATAGTACTTTTACATTATGGACCATTTGTACATCTGTTTACACAACTAAACCATTGACTTCTGTTAAAAAAAAATTATGTCCATCATTTTATCTCTATAGCCAAGCACAGTTTGGGAGATAATTGGTAGATGCTCGAAACCAGTTTTGTTGAAAGAATGACCAGAAAATTTGTCTTGCGCATCATTTTGAATATCCCAGTTAAATTTAAAAGTACATGCTTGTGTACTTTCTATAACAGAATAAATGGACCAAACTAAAGACAGGACAGCTCATTACCATTTTCATGCAGCTAATTTGGACCAGAAGCCAAGCAATCAAATGTTTTGTTAGATGTGGCTGCTGACTTTAAATAAAACTGAGTAGTTGGCAAATAAAAGGTCATTTATTCACTAACCATTAAAATGATTACCCAAACGTGAGGCCCAGGTTGCAAATGAGTGCTGCTTTTGCAATATATTACTTATATTGTCCGAGGTCGTGGGGAAATACTGTAAACTTAAACAGGAGATATCCAGGCTCTTCCTCCAAAATCCCAAAGTTAGCAAATAAGATTTAAAATCCAGGGAGGTAGTGTCTCCCAGAGCTTGGGTTTTGGACAAAGGGAAGCCTCAGTTTAATCTTTGACTTCACTAAGAACTGAATCACCTGTGTACATCATTCATCCTCTCTCGGCTAGAGTTTCTTCAAATCAAACACAGGCACAGTGATGCCTACTTCAAAAATTTGCTGGAAAGAAGAAAAGTTATTATGAGCACCTAGCATAACACTACAGTGCTGAATAGATTTTTAAAAACTAACTCCCTATATGCTATGTAAAAAGAATTTCCCTAAATTTGAGAAATGTTTGATATCTAGATTTAAATGTGGATTCCTATGGTAGGGAATACATTTCTGGTGGTTTCAGAGAGCTCTTGGCAGGGTGACGTACCATTCCACTGTTTTATCACAATATGAAAAACACTAGATGCACCAAATTAAAATTCAGGTTAATCAAAATATTGCTTGACAGAGCAAATAATTGAATTGCACTTGCTGTGCACTGCGGTAGACGGTAATTAACATGCAGCATCTCCAACATTTGAGCGCAACTTCCAATTTCCATTTTAACATCATAGAATGCTGTCTACACATTTTTTAATGGTGCCCATGATAATAATATATTCTCTTTTTAATCATATTCCACGTTGCAAGAAATGAAGCTTGCAATTTTCCCAGGTGCTTAGCAAATTACTACTGCAAGCTAATTCTCATCCCCTAAGTTAAGAGTTTCAATAGAGCGCATATTAACAGACTGCTTCTGTTCTTCCTGTACAACAGAAGGTAAGTTAATGTGTGCCTCAATTATATCCAGTTTGTGCATTTATAGCACCCTGAGGGCAGCAGTAAGAGAGCTGTAAATGTACTTATCCTGCTTTTTTAATGCTCTACTATATTACAGTAGACTAAGACTGAGAAAGTGAAAAGAAAGCAGAGGAAAAAAATATGTAAGAAAGGTACTAGACAGCAGTGAGGGGCCCGCATACCGCAAAAAGAAAAAAAAAGAAAGGTAGTAGAGAAATAAATAGGAAAATAGCATGATGTAATGGGAAATCAATAAGAAATACAAATTAAAAATCATTATTTTAAAACTTTTTAATTAAAGTAATGTCTGTATTGATGTACATATATGTGAAGGAAATACACTTATATGTGCCCTATTCTATACACATTTTATTTTACATAATTTTGTTTAGTTTGAATAACCAAATGATCAAGAATATCTTATTTGTCAAGAGTATCTACAAATCACGCAAGGAAAGATTTACAGTCTTTACAGGTAAATAGACATTGTGCTACCTGTAATTTGTGCAGGCCAATCCATTAATCCCTGTAAACTCAAGACAAACCTGCTTTCCTTCACTTCTTAATAACCTTAAGTAGCTTGATTTGCAATATGTAATTCGAATTTACAATATACAGATCCAAGATATTGAAAACACTGTCCCACATGTGTGTATGAGTTATGAATTTATAGCTCTATGAGATAGTGATTTAGAACTCTACTCAGAAATTACAAGTTAGGAACAACATTAACTTCATTCTTCTTCTGGCATTCAATGGTGAGTGGCCTCATTGCCAAGGTGAAATTTCAAAACCATGTAAACAGAATGGTAATGTAAGCAATGTATATTCTGATTATTTTTCTGCTTTCATTATGTAGCATGGTAGAAGATAAAAATTAAATGTGATTCACAATGTTTAACGCACTCTTAATACGAACCTTTCAACATCTAAGCATAAAATTGTGGAGAGTTGACAAAAGAATTTCTAAATTAAAAATATATACACATCAAAATTTGATCACGTTATTTCCGTTACTATCTTTCCAAGATACTAAAAAAATGAAGATCATTTGCCAAAGAGAAGTTTGCACATTAATTTTTGTTATGACCATGGGAAAAATGAGAACAGAAAAAATAATAATCCAAGTAACCAGCATTTAAATCATTCTACTGCTCACAAAACTTGCATGGGTTTCTTCTTTTATTTCATGTTCATTTGATTTAAACTGACATCAACTGAAAAACTCTCTTCTCTTTTCGGTTACCTTAAGGGCATCTTCCAATTCTGATGTTGACCAGCAGCAAGACAAAACTATCCCTTCTAATTTTGTTTATGCACTCAGCACTTGTTACTTATTACCTTTGAAATTCTATTGATCTGAGCAGCTCTCCAGGATAGGAATTGAAAGAGCAATATATGATTGCAATGGCCACTGAACTGAAGATATGCCCAGTACACTTGAGAGGAAAAATCACTTTCTGGTTCCCAGTAGATACCTGAGCCAAACTGTAAAGCTTATAAGGAAGAGAACTTCCGGGTTGGCAGGAAACTTGAAGTCATCTTTGGTGTCTATAGCCTTCTCCTCTCCAATCAATCTTTATACATGATAAAAGACTGTTGTTTCTAAACTATAAAACATTGTTAATGACCCCCTTGTTACAGCTTTTCCGTGGCCTGCCATTACATTAAAGCGAAGACCAAATATTTTCATGACACACATGCATATACTTATGTTCTGGTTTCTGCCGTCCTTTTCTAGACACATTTATTGCACCCTCCAGTACAAACCTACATCCTAGTACTGCTCACGTTTATGTCTTTATGGAAACACTCTTTTGCTATTTTGAAAGCTCCCTGACACATCAGTCACCACAGGCTTAGTCATCTAAAGATGCCCAGGTATGTTTTAAGTCCAACTGAGGTGTATGTGGAAAGGCTGGCACTTTTAGGCAGAGCCTTGGTTCCATTTGATCTCTTCTCTTCTGAAATGACATGGAGTGTTCCAGACAGTTGCTCCATCTTCACCTTTAGAAGGGCCCAGGGCAAAACCATAGCCAACCTTCAATCTATGTGAACATGCGTATATCATAACTTTATTTGTGTAAGGTACTAAAATTTATCAATACAGCTTAACCAAATCTGACTGACATAGATTGATACTTCAGTCATCAATATATTTTCAGTTAATGCCTACTAAGGCTTGCCTATGCCATATTTCAGAGAAGCAATTTAATGGGCAGGTAAAATATTTATTTTTCCACATTTCTATAAGAATCATTTCTATATTTTTAAGTTTAAAAAATATTCGAATATATTATCTGAGCTTCCATAGAACATCAACTCAATATTTTGTCATCGAATTTAATGAAGATATTATATGCATACGAATATACATACACATTTACATGAGTCATCCAAGCACTTACCTATTCACCAATTTATTCAACAGATGTTATTAAGAAACAACTATACAAGCAATAATAAATTTCAAAATATTTGTGCCTTTTTACCTGGCTATAATAGAAGTGATTGGCAAACACCCAGTATCCTATATACCAAGGCACCAACATTAAGGTTTCAGAAAAGTTTTACTGTACAGGTAAACCCGCCTTCGGTTTCAAATAATAAAAATGACTCTACATTACTCACCTTTGTACCATTTGAAATGCCTATCGTTATTCTTTTTACATACCCGGTTCAATAAAAGTACTGAATTGAATTCACTGATTTTTGCATTAGGTGTCAAAACTCCAGGAAAAATTCTTCATTTAATAAGCTTGCTATCTATTCTGTTTTTATCTTGAAATTCCTGATTTTACATTTTCTTTACCTGTGTGAAGGCAACGTCAATATTCTGGAAGTAGACAGAATATAAATTATATACAGACTGTGTCACTCTTTGAGAATTATTATCTCATCCTCCTAGGTTGTTACCAGCAAAGCACCTTTACCATTTAGTTGCATTATTATATGTACTTCAGTGATGCAAAATTCTTGCCTAGCATAAAACCATGGCAATAACAAAATAAATAAAAAGTAATAATGTAAGAATCGTTTTATAAAACACTCCCCTCTTCCCTTGTAATTTACAAAGTTTACAAAATGAACTCAACGCAAACCTTGCCTGTTTGATACAGCGCCGTGTATGCTGTGCCACTTTTCTTTAGAATGTTCCAATAAATTTTAGTTTTAAAATGAAATCAAATTTAAACTGTACGAAACATGATATTTTTATTATCTCCATTTCCCCTAAGTTTTAAACTGGGTTTATTTTTACCTGCTTTTAAATAACTTTCACTGAGAACAACCTTTTGTATTGGTGTCAAATATAACTGGGGAGTTGGTTACCAGTGAAGAAACTTAACTTTCCATCACTGCCAAGTCTTCAATTCTGACTACAAAGTAGAATATATTAATAAGAAACCTTCACTGATTTAAAACTTATTTCATGGCACTGAGGTATGAACTCCTAGAAGCATAAACAGACAATGCCAAGAAATTTGTGAGTACACATAAATTAAGAAAATCAAGTGTATTTTTTTTCCATACCATCAGTTTTGTTTCTAACCATAACTGGGTATAAGAACTATAATTTGGGCTTCCCTGGTGGCGCAGTGGTTGAGAGTCTGCCTGCCGATGCAGGGGACACAGGTTCGTGCCCCGGTCCAGAAAGATCCCACATGCCGCCGAGCGGCTGGGCCCGTGAGCCATGGCCGCTGAGCCTGTGCGTCCGGAGCCTGTGCTCCGCAACGGGAGAGGCCGCAACAGTGAGGCCCGTGTACTGCAAAAAAAAAAAAAAAGAACTATAATTTGGTTGGGTTAAAAGAGAGGAGGAGGGACTTCCCTGGTGGCACAGTGGTCGGGAATCCGCTTGCCAATGCAGGGGACACGAGTTTGAGCCCTGGTCCGGGAAGATCCCACATGCCGTGGAGCAACTAAGCCCGTGCACCACAACTACTGAGCCTGTGCTCTGGAGTCCGCGAGTCACAACTACTGAGCCCATGTGCCTAGAGCCCGTGCTCCGCAACGAGAAGCCACCGCAGTGAGAAGCCTGTGCACCATAATAAAGAGTAGCCCCCGCTCACCGCAACTAGAGAAAAAGCCCGCGCACAGCAACGAAGACACAACGCAGCCAAAAATAAAATAAAAATTAAATAAAAACTTTAAAAAAAAGAAAAGCAGGTACTGAAATAGTACTGTATAAAAAGAAAAAAAGGAGGAGGAAAATGAAGCATATGTAACATTAGCAAAAGAGCTGTGCTTTCTGAGAAAAAAAATGTTTTCTATCATATTTCAATCCTCTTTTTTCCAGTCACTGGCTAATTATACAATGAAGGGGAAAAAAAGAATGTAAAACCACTAAATTTCCTACACGGTCATCAGCCATAGTCAATCTTGGCCATACTGTTAACCTCATATTTATCTTACTTCCTCTGTGAAGTTTGAGTCTTTCTTTTTGATATCACAAGAATTTCTAATCTTATAATAAGATATAATGACAATTTAAAGAATGAATAAAAATAGAGCATAAGGAAGTGCTAAATGGAACGATTTTTCAGTTTCCTGGGAGATACCAGCACTATTTAAAATAGCATTATAATGTCAGAAAGAGTTTTTTCCACACAAGTTTTGCTATGGAGTGGCATTAAAAAACAAAAATGTATGCCAAGCTAAAAGATACTTTTGAATAGTAACTATGTCACTTAGGCGTGGCAATGCATCAATCTACTTGTCAGCAGAAAGCAAAACAAAACAAAACAAAATGTATTCTTTTAACTCCTTGTCTCTTGATTTCTGCCTCAGGAACTTAGACTTTCGAGAATACATGCACTATTCAGACAATGAAGTTTTTAACTGGAAAAATCCTTTCTATTAAAATTAATAATGATGATTTTGACACAACTAGGTTTTTGCTACTGTTCTGTAGATTTAATATGGACCTACATTTCTGTCTAATTATTTGGTTTTACTCTAACATTTAGATTCTGTGCAGATTATCAGAATTATCAGAATAAACAACTAGAAATCTAAGTCATCATCTCCATTCCAAATGACTTAATGGGATGACGTGCTTCCAGAAAGATTTCTTAAAATATTAGAAACCTAGCAAAAAAGACATCAAATTTGTCAGCAGAACTGCAGCTATGACTCTATCAATAAACCATGGCACTTTTGTATTCCCCGTCTGAGGCTATAATACAGCTTTGGACGACAGCCTGCTTCAACTTCATCATATGATCCACTGGGACAGAAACTCATAACTGGCTTTCAACACAGCGCTTTCGTATAAAAGGTGATAACCACTGCCAGTCAGTATAGGGAGGTATTATAAGAGTGCAGTGGTGAACACAAAAGTCTGGGGAAAAGCAGTTTGACATAAACCGACAAAAACAAGCCCAGAGGGATGGCTCCTTAAATGTTAAAGGCAAGAAAGAAATGGTCATCTTTGAAAGACATGCCTTTGGATAGGTTTTTCTGTTGTGTTCTTTTAGGAGCTATGGCTGTTGGTTTTAAACTGCTCTATACAATTTCCACACATACACAATCTCCAAGGATGAGATGAAACCTTCTCCTCCGTGTGTGCCACCCGCCAGATCACTGGGTCTATTGTTTACAGACACACAATTTCCTGAATTAACCTCTCAGAATTATGCTTCATTGTTTTCAGAATCTCTCCAAAGAAGCTCCATGGGGTGGTTAGAACCTGTTTGCTGGGTGGCTTGTACTAGTTATGAGGGCTGATTGTTAAAATTTCAGGAATTTTGTGAACCAGTTATTAAACACAGATATTTTGAAAATTAAATTACATAAACGTACAATTAAATCAATTGTACTAAAACAAAGTTAATATGCAAAAATCATCACTAAAGACATTTTACTATTAAATAACTCTACTCCTGAAGGTATTTACGCCTGTGAGATAGGAGTGCTGTAGAATTCCTTGCTGCTGTGCTTTTTTTCACAACTCTGTACCTAGTGAATGCTAATTGGCATGTCATTAGCTTCAAATTAGTCATAGTGGAAGTATTTGCACCATGGTAATCAGCAAATGCTACAAATCGGGGGCTCCGTTTCCCACTCCAAGGGGTGGTTGGTTTACCGGTTCATCACTGGGTTAAGATCTTTTATATTATCCACACCAGGCTTCACATTTGTAAAGAGAAACATTATACCTGCCACTATATACCTTTACTGAAATATAAATGAATATTTTAACCACTCTTAAAATACCATTAGAGATTTTCAAAAAAATGATTCCCATAGGACTCTCAAGATTTTTATTTAACTTAACTTAGCCATCACCCTTATCAATACAGTACAGGAGAGCAAAACTGTAGTGTCGTTCCTTTTAAACTTTTAAAACGATTTCAAAGTAAAAAATCCAAAAAACAAAAAAAAAAAGGTATTTTCTTCGAAGTTTAAAATACAGTCACATCCCTCAGTATCCACTGGGTATTGACTCCAGGACCCCTGCAGATACCGAAATTTGTGGATACTCAAGTCCCTTATGGCATAAAATTTGCATACAACTGTGAATGAAAAATAGTGCCTGCCAGATCAGTAAACAAAGGATGTTGCAGACATCAAGCCACCCCTGAAGGTGAGCCCTGAGGGAACACAGGATGGGAAAGCACCGGATACTAGCCCTAGATGCTAAGGTGCATATCAAAGGAATGATTTCAATGAACCCAGACTCTTGCATCTTCCCATATATAGAAAAGTGCTAAATTCCTTAAATTAAGATGTCTGGTTTTCCTTAATTAACAGTAATCTTTTGACGTTCCAACTACCTGGT
This sequence comes from Monodon monoceros, assembly GCF_005190385.1. Taxonomy (NCBI): domain Eukaryota; kingdom Metazoa; phylum Chordata; class Mammalia; order Artiodactyla; family Monodontidae; genus Monodon; species Monodon monoceros. Next base: position 5,521,707 of record NW_021703765.1, on the reverse strand, counting down.
CTTTGTTGCAAAACCCCCTGTATATCCTGGCTTCTCTCTTGCCTCTTTGGAACCGTCCCTCAGAGCTTACGTCCTCAGTTTTTTCTGCCAGATAAAACATTCAGATTGTGCATTTTTTTTCACTCAATATAACCTACTCACATCTTCCTGTATATTTAAGTAATCTCTAGATTACTTGTGGTACCTAATACAATGTAAATAGTAAATAGTTGTAAATACAAAATAAATGCTATGTAAATAGCTGTCAGGAGGGGCAAATTCAAGTTTTGCTTTTGGGAACTTTCTGAAACTTTTTCTCCCCTGAATATTTTTGATACGCAATTGGTTGAATCCATAGATGCAGAGCCCTCAGATATGGAGGGACCACTGTAGTAGGCATGTATCCACTTCCAACTTACAATCACTGATAACTATTTTATAAGTTTTGGGGGTTGCCTGTAATAACATCCATGTAAATGATTATCAGCTTAGGGCCAACAAAACAATGGCACCTGTGAGGCATTGACTGTTCTGTGACAGAGAAGTGGGTGGAGATGTGCCTGTGAGCTTAGTGCAGCTCTGTACCTAACTCCAGCTAAGGAGCTACAGGTCTCACTGCCCTTTTGGGACAAGAGGAGGAGCCACACAATGCAGGCAGAAGAGAAGATGTGAATCAGCTAGGGGTGCAGGTAAGCACCAACAGTATTTTCGAAGAACACCTCTAGTGATTGTTGGCAAAAGCCTATGGAATCCATATGAAACAGAAATGGAGGCCTATGTCAATAGCAAGTAGACATTCAAGTTCTAAACTTGCAGAGTTTAATAAACTGGCTTCAATTAAAATGTAAAGGGCAGCTTTCTCAAGAGCTGAAAAATAATTTGAGCTAGTATTAATGGATTGCTAATATTGAAAATAGCCTTAAGAAATTTTCCGATCAAGCCTCAGTTTCTTAGAAAGATAAATGTTTATCCAGCCAAGTTCTGTGGCAACAATTCTACTTTGAAATATCACAAGAAAAAGTCCATTTGGCATTCGTTGCTAATCTAGTCTATGGTTTAATGACTGTTGTAAATCACTTTCTCATGTTTAACAACTTCTCCTTTAGGACAGTTATATCCACATATGTTATGTGAATAGTCATTATTAAAATATATGTTAGGCCTTCCCCATGTATGTATATGTAAATCAAATGACTGTTGGCCATGATTAAGAGGAAATATAAAGTAGAACATGAAACTATGTTACTTACATTTTTTATAATTTTTTTCTGAGTCGAAAAATCACAATTGTTTACTGGGTTAGACTGCAAAAGTATTTAATACTAGGGCTAAAAACATATTTTTTTCTATTTATATAATTTACATACTGCTTATGGTTTTTTTTTAATTTTTTTTTAAATTTTTTTGGCTGTGTTGGGTCTTCGTTTTTTTTGTGCAAGGGCTTCCTCTAGTTGCGGCAAGCGGGGGCCACTCTTCATCGCGGTGCGCAGGCCTTTCACTGTCGCGGCCTCTCTTGTTGCTGGGCACAGGCTCCAGACGCGCAGGCTCAGTAGTTGTGGCTCACGGGCCTGGTAGCTCCACGGCATGTGGGATCTTCCCAGACCGGGGCTCGAACCCGTGTCTCCTGCATTGGCAGGCAGATTCTCAACCACTGCGCCACCAGGGAAGCTCCCTGCTTATATTTTAAATATACACACAGTAGATATATTCCTATGACAGTTGAATAAAGCATTGCATCTATAGTGTTTGCTAGAAAGTTATTACATTCAAACTGAAAAATGACAGTAATTTAAAACATGTTTTCTGCTAGGCCAAATTCTTTGTAAGTAATCGCTAAAAAAAAAAAAAAAATGGCTATAAAGGTAGGTAGTGACAATTATTGCTTGAATGTTCATACATTCTTATGTCTAAATAAGCCATACTCTCCCATTATTTAAAAAACAAACCAGCTACATGACTAATGATATGATATATGTATAAATATCTGAATTTTAAAAGCACTTCTTCCAAAATGCAAATTTCAAGATATGAGAATCCTTTGTGAACTTCAGACTAAAAAGAGAAAGAAACAGTTAATTCTGTCTGAGTTCTATGGGGAATGTATATTTGTGTGTTTGTTGGTCAGCTTTTCTAGTTATAATGGGATGTTTCTCATTCACATTTCAAGTTAATATATAAATATTTGGGAACCTAACAAACGTAATTACGTAGAACTAATTACTTAGGTAGAACAGCTACTATGAATTCTGTACTGAAGTACTTGTTTCTGTTATACACTCTGCTGGAAATGGAAATAAATAAATTTAGGTAAATCTTTTTTTGTTGTTTTTTTTGTTTTTGGCCATGCCATGCAGCTTGCGGGATCTTAGCTCCCCTGCTAGGGATTGAACCCAGGCCCCAGCAGTGAAAGCACAGAGTCCTAACCATTGGACAACCAGGGAATTCACATAAATTTAGGTAAATCTATCAAACTGAGTTTAATGGATATTACTTTATACCTAAAAAATTGTTCTCTATCTCATGACCCCAGGTGAAAGCCAAGAGAAAAATCTATCCCTTACTTCCATTTATTCGACAACTTTTCATTACAACAATTAAATCTGTCTTTACAAATGTTGTGTCTATACTCTAGCTATAAAAAGAAAAGATACTTCTATAGAAATAAAAACTTTTAATGATATTTAAAAATAAGTTACATGGTAGAAACTTATATTGGCCTCCTGTTAGAAATAATGTTTTTCCATAATTCAAACTTGTACCTGTTCAAGCTCCTATTTTCCAGAAAAAGTGCCTGAAATTAGGGAGACTAATGTGCTGAAAGCTCTTTGAAACTAAAATAATTAATAACAACAAAGCTAACAGACTTGTACTAAATTGCAAATTCTAATTTATTTTTCCAGTAAGATGTTAGTCTGTTTGATTACATATACAAAAGAAATGTACATTGGTGACTGTTTGTAAATCACAGTTAAGAAAGAAGCTAAATTAAATCAATCAATCAATAAATAAAATAACGACATGCTCAGCAAAATCAGTGTGGATTAGGAAATTCCACTGGGCCTAGATTGGAGCAGTGATCAAGAAAGGGACTTGGGGGGGTTAGTAAAAGAGCTATTTATTCATTTCACTCCAAGGAAATAAGATACAGTTCCGGGCTCGAGGAGAAGAAGGGATGAAGAATACCCACCTTCCCTTCTGTGTGGTTCAGTTTCATGTGAAATCACATTGTGAACAGTTAGAAAGATGTGTCTCTCTCTGTGGGAATAGAAAACAGTTTAAATTCTGTGCTCAAAGGAAGTAAGAAAGATTCAATTCATAATCTACTGACTTTGAATAACTTTGAAATTCCAAGCGTAGTTTCTTGAGTGTGAACATCCTCAGAGGCTGAAAACAAAGGGAGATTGTTTACTGATAGTTTACTGACAGATCAGGGATGACGGAAAACCTAGTGACTCGCTTATGCTCATTCTGTTTGATTTATGGCTTTAAATAGGTATTTCATTTTCCACGATCTTCTAAGGCCTTATATGTATTTAAATGGCCATAATTACGCTTAAATCAACAATTTGATTCGAAATTGGCTGAGGCCACACAGTATTTCTGGATGCTTGAATAAATGTCTGCATTCAGTGTTTCTATGCTACCAAAACGGTACATATATTGAGAGCCCTGACTAGATAAGGATAAACAGAGAGTATTTTATTCATTTTCTTATTTGATTGGTGAAAGTAAGCTAAAAAGAATTTACATCTATATTAACAAACATCTGTTGGGTAGCAAAGAAAAATGCTTGTTTGTTTAAAATACCTTTGCTAGCCATTGTGAATTTTCCATTTATGTATAAAACTAAACCATAACAAACCAATAGGTACTCCCATTCACTGAATGAGTCAAGACATTTAAAAGCAGCATACTTTAGTCTGATGCCTATATTTTTGTCTTTATTTAAAGGTTGGACTTTTGTCTTTCTTTAAAGGTTGGACTTTACAAATTCAGAGATATTTATGAATATCTATATAGCAGAAATATTTTTGAATAGAGACCAATATGTGAATACAGAGTGAGATATTTAATAAATGTAAACATCCATTCTTTCAGTGCTGGGAGAACATTATGACTTTCTTAAAACATATAGTCTGATAACTGCTCCATCTCAAATAAATACAAATCCTAAGGAAAGTTTTTTTATCTCATGACCTTCCTGAGAAAGTTTTCTATTCTCCCACTCCTTCTCACAACGAATTGAAATTCAGTGCACAATTATGTACTTAGATGCTTAGGAACAGGGAAAAACCAATAGCAGCACACACCTAGCCTTCTGATCTTGGCCCTCTCCATACTATTCCCCACTAAAAGGAACCAGGAATCCTTGTAAAAATGACCAGTTATAGAACGGGTACAAAAAAAGTTCAAGAGGAGACTCATATCAGCCAGAGAGCAAGGATGTGCTCGTAGAATGATGGCAGTGTGTAAAATTGATACCCCAAACAGCTTAACCATATCTCCTAAAATTTGGGCATCCAAATATATAATAACATTTGATTATACTTGATGAATAAAATAAGAATCTCTGAGTCCATATTGATATAAAGAGATTGACAGTTTCATAAGAAATGGAATATTAACAGAGTTTCACATTACCTCCCCATAAAATACATATTTAATTACAAAGGGTAAAAGAGTAACTTCACAGCAAATTCACCTTGTAGATATCACCTTAATCAAGCCATCAAAGTGACACCAATAAGTAACGGCACAAAAGGACATCTTATCATGAAAAGAACACCGTATCACTCATACCCTGTGATATTCCTGCCAAAGGTGCATAACCTGAATCTAATCATGAGAACACATCTGAGAAACCCAAAAGGAGTGGCGTTCTAAAAAAATAGTTGCCCTCTAATCTTTAAGTGTTACGGTCAAAAAGATGAGAGGATGTAAAGGATCTGTCTAAACCAAAAGAATCTCTAGTGCATATTCACATAAAACTGAGAACATAAGGACAATTCTACAAGTTTTCAGAAAGAAAACAACAATAACAACAGCAATAATAAATAAAACCAATGACCAAAACAGGGAAGCGTCAGACTTCTCACAAGCAGCACGGTGTGCTAAAAGTCAAGGAATAACTCCCTTCAATTTAATGAGGAGAGTGTAAATAATCTACAATTGCCTGTTCAGCCACACTATAATTCAATGTCAGTATCAAATAAAGTTTTTCAGGTCTGCAAAAAAAGGAGAATACTTAACGCGTGGCCTTTCTAAGGAAGTTTATTGTGGAGATGGTAAAGCAAAAACAAAGATGTCAATGGAAAAGAGGAAAAGTGTGGACCCCAAGAAACAGTTGAATAAACAACAGGAATGCAGTGAAGGGAAGTTCAAAGGTAACAGCTAAGTACACAACTTCAGGGTAATGACTGATCTGCAGCCAATTTAGGATGGATCACAACAGTTAATTGTTTAATTTTCAAGAACTTGGGGAGAGCTAGATTTTAAAACATTGATAACTTAAAATTGGCTCTGGGCAAACACTATGAAAGAGGGCCTCCTCTTCACGCCCAAAACCCTGCCAGTTATCAAATATTTACCAGCACCCCTCTGAGTAAATCTTTCAGAGAAACATAAATACGTCACTATAAAGGGAATTAATTTTTGTAAGATCCATATCTTTCAACAAAAGATTAGCCCAAGGTGAAACGGTGAAGTACGATCTGTATTTGCATCTCCTTCTGCCCTTTATATCTGCCCAATCAGAGGCAAAACAAGTATCTGTAGATTTAATTGACCTTAAATTAATTTTTAAATCCAAATAATACCAGTAAACTTCCCTTGATTATTATTATTTTTTTTATCTATTTTTGGCTGCGTTGGGTCTTCACTGCTGCGCAGGCTTTCTCTAGTTGCGGCGAGCAGGGGTTGCTCTTTGTTGTGGTGCGCGGGCTTCTCATTGCGGTGGCTTCTCTTGTTGCTGAGCAGGGGATCTAGGCATGTGGGCTCAGTAGTTGTGGCCCGCGGGCTCTAGATCGCAGGCTCAGTAGTTGCGGCACACGGGCTTAGTTGCTCCGCGGCATGTGGGATCTTCCCAGATCAGGGCTCGAACCCCTGTCCCCTGCATTGGCAGGTGGGTTCTTAACCACCATGCCACCAGGGAAGCCCCTGCCCTTGATTATTTACTCTAAATTTTCTCTTAGCCTCCCCTAAAGTCCAATAGCCAGCAATATCCCAACCCGATTTTAACTTTCAATCCTTTTCCATCCTCTGGAATTTTGTTGCCTTGGTGAATCTGATGGTTTTCCACACTCGGTTTCAACCTTCCAAGATGCTTTTGAAAACAAACAGGCTCAAATGTGACCTTGCTCACATGCTCTTCTTTTTTTCCCCTCCTTCCTTCCTTAGGAGAGCATTTGCATTTGATCTGACCACATACTGAAATATACAATCACTGTAGAATATACAATTATCCATCCAGTGGTTCTCAAAGACCACTGGCATCTTCCCACTCCTGTTCCAGATCTACTGCATCAGAAACGCTGTGAGTCGGACCCAGTAGTCTGTCCTGTTAACAAGCCCCCCAGGGGAGTCTGATGCATATCAAGTTTGACACCCAGAGCTTTACACTGTATGATGTGTAAGGACAGTGATTGTACCTATTCCCTGGTAGAGAGCCTAGAATACACTAAGTACGGGATAAAAATATTTGGGGGATGAATGCATTAATGCTTTAAAAAAATCTCAATTCTAAAATACTCTGGACAAAAAACAATATCTGTAAACTGCTGTTGTGTTTCCGAGACCACTCTCCGCAGAAAGGATCACACTTCAGCGTGATTTCAATTGATTCCTTTTTAAGTCCTCATTTCCTCTGAAGCAATACTAGGAAAGCGAGTCAAAGTGCTTCAGGATCCTTGCGTGAAAGTGTCCAGAGTGGAGGAAAGCACAGCAATGTCATTTCCACACTGATCCTCTTAGAAAAAAGGATATTTAAGTTGCAATGGTTGGTCTTCTCTTTGGAGCCCTGCAGCAGATTTTTTTGAAAAGAAAGATGGAAAAACAGTAAAAGGAATTGAAATTAGGATCCGGACTCTAATAGTGACGGGAAAAAAAATCAAAAGGCTTATCTGAAAGAAGAAATATCTAACGGCAGCTTTAATCTTGGAAGTCTCCCAAACAGCTTGCACACGGAGGCCAGAGAGCCACAGGTGCGCTCCGCGTGAGCAGGTGAGCAAAATAAAGACACTGTCAGGCTGCGATGAATTCTGGTCTATGATGCATTCATCCCAATGGGCCCTTCTGTATCTGGTATACATCTTAGTGCAGGTAATTTTTTAGCGGGTACGTTTCAAGAACATAAAAGATCTCACAGAACCAAACGGGGCTGTAAGATAGTCAACAGTCTAATGAGGCAGCCTCTGCAATGGTTACTAGCGACACGTTGGCGAAGACTTCTGTGTTTATCAAAAGAAAGAGATAAATAGCTTCTGTCTTCGTTATTCCTACGTGGATGTTATAGTTAGTTACCAGTATTGTTTAAACTAGAAATTTTTAAAAGTCTCAAAGCCAATGGGAAGTGGAGAGTTTAATGAATTCATACAATGTAACACTTTTATTTGAAAGAATAGGGTTGGTATTAACTTTATATGTAGTAACACTGGTGTGAAGGATGGCCAGATGTAAGTATATTTCCAAGAGACAGAAGGCAAAACTTTAAATTTCTTAGTTCTCTGCACTGTGAAGACTAGCTAAAATCTTCTCTCAGATGCCTCTTTGTTTCTTAAATGGTTTATGTTTTTACACAGATTTTTAAAACAGAGTTGTCCACAGCTATAACAATGAATTGAAAATTATTTTTCAAAATAAAAAAACTTAATCTGATCTAATAACTAGGAATTGTTTATTTAGTTGTTCTTGAAAGAATCCATTTTTAATTCCAAGAAGTCATGTTACTAGAATGTTGGAAAATTGTTCCCATCATTCCAAGAAATATCTTGGAAAATTCAACAGTTCCAGAGGGGAGTGTTTTGGATTTAAAAATATGTCCCAATAAAAATATTTACCAGCTGTATCAGTTTTCTATCACTGCCATAACCAATTACGATAAATCTAGTGGATTAAACTACACACTTTTATCATCTTACAGTGTATAGTTCAGAATCAGACATGGGTCTATTGCTCTAAAACCCAGGTTCTGCAGGGCTACCTTCCTTTCTTATGCAGGGTCAAGGGGAGAATTTCTTCCCTTCCCCTTTCTAGCTTTTAGGGAGTAACCACATGCCTTGACCCGTGGTCCTCTTCCTCCATCTTAAGCTAGCATCTCACCCTTTTTCTGATGTCACATTTCTCTCTGAGGTTCCACTCTCCTGTCACATTTTTCCAAATTTAAAAGCTCCTGTGATTACACTGGGCCCCCCTGAATAATCCCGGCCAATCTTCCTATTTTAAAATCAGCTAATTAGTAACTTTTATTCCATCTGCAACCTCAATTCCCCCTCACCAAGCAACATGGCGCATTCGCAGGTTCTGGGAATTAGGATGTGGACGTCTTCCAGGGGCTATTATTCTGCCTACCACACCAAACATCCAGGGATTTTATGAGAATATTCACCTTTTAATAGATGTTTTACATCAGTCACTCTAAAATGAATAATCTGTAAAGGTAGTTTATTCTCTCCCAGGACATGCCTTGTATGGCCATTGTATTTGGTAAATATTTTAATACAATTCACAGCAGGTCTTGAAACCGTGACCTGCTTTGTGCCCATGGCCAAAGACATTGCACATAAATAATGAATTTCAGTGTTTCTGTTTAATGCAGTTCACAAGTAAAAATAGACTGTTTTCGCTATGTTTTCATCGTTTCATGTAGAGTTTTTTCAGCACAGTATGAAAAAAAAGAGTATCACATCATGAATTTCTCTGTATCCATTTATGAAAAGAGTGCTTCAATTTTACTGTATGTAAAAAGGTAAAACAAACTATTGCACTTTACTATAAAGATAAACATAATTAGAAAATAAAAATGTCAAGACAGTGTTGTAACTTTTAATAGAGTGTAATCGTTTTCTAAATTATCCTCCTACCTCCTGTGACTCAAATAGCATTCGTCGTGCTACAACCATGTGTAGACAGATGCCCACAGTTTATGAAGCTCTACTATAACACAGTAGTTCCCTGTTTTCTGCAGAATGAGATTGTGTACGTGTCGGATGGATGCATATTGTCTTTCATGGTGGGTCCCAATCTACCTGCCCAGACATGTCTCCTCCACCTGAGCCCCCCTCATGTCAAAGAGATGTTCATTCTCTATTCGTACTGCACGCTTCCCTCTCAGAACCATTCTGCCTGCCTTGTCCATTCTGTTCCCTGCACTAAGGTCAATCTAAGTCATGAAGAAACACTAATAATTAACCCACATTCCCCAGAAGTCATCCCTGTTCCACATAGCTTGAAGTGACATTTTCAAATCTGTGAAATGTTGTCTGTAAAATAATGATGTTAGATACTCATCAATTTTGTGAAATTTTCTGTAGGTAGTATGTGTTGTTTTTTTTTTATTAAAGTATAGTTGATTTACAATGCTGTGTTAGTTTCAGGTGTATAGCAAAGTGATTCAGCTATGTATGTATATATACATATACATGTATACATTATTTTTCAGATTCTTTTCCATTATAGGTTATTATAAGATATTAAATATAGTTCCCTGTGCTATACAGTAGGTCCTTGTTTATCTATTTTATATATAGTAGTGTGTATCTGTTAATCCCAAAGTCTTAATTTATCCCTCTCCCCTTTTCCCCCTTTGGTAACCATAAGTGTGTTTTCTATGTCTGTGAGTCGCTTTCTGTTTCGTAGATAAGTTCATTTACATCACTTTTTAGATTCCACATATAAGTGATAGCATATGATTTTTGTCTTTCTCTGTCAAGTACACCTTATTATTTTAAATATTGATATTTTGTCTTCATGTAGCTGTTGTTGCTACTATATATTAATTATCAGATTTTACATTTCTTGAAGACCGGCGTTCTCTCTGCTACATCTCTGTCCCCGCCATATCCCCCAACATGGTGGATTTTCCAATGACATTGTTCCTGTACTTTGGTGAGTAGTAGAGGGTCATGGGAGGCACCTCATCATTTCCGTCAGAAAAGTTTCTTCCTAATAAAATAATTGGCATTATCACTTCACTTGAAAGTTTATTTTCACAAAATTGGACCTCTTTGTTTCAGTTCTCCAATTTTACTTTAACAATATTTTGTCTGAACAGATATAATGATATCAATATTTCTGAAGAAAGTGTTATATGTAGAAGGGGAAATACCATTATAAATAAGTCCTTAAGATGGCACCAAGCTAATGAAATCAAGCAGTATCAAATGGAGCCATTATATGGATAATATATGTGACATTATTTAGATCTTAACTCAAAACATTATCATGGGAAAAGCTAGGAGACTAAAGGAATTTGCATAAAAGCTGGAAGAGCCCAACTAGAAATAAGTAGCTCTACAACCAACATTCAAGGTCTATTATCAGACAGGGTTATTTGAAAGGGTTTTATTAGCTTTTCATAAGAGCATAAAATATAACTCTTTACATCATAGTCTCTTGCTCTTCAATTTGTCAAGATTGTAAACTTCCAGAGAAAAAAAGGCTTATGCAGCTTTTTCCCCAAGAAAACTTGGTCAATGATATATTGATTTTGAGGACACAATATGTCAAGCTACTTCCTTCCTTAAAGCAAGTTTATGTTCTGTGCTAAACAGACCTGCAAATCAATATACATCATATCATCATAACCTCATTTTAGAAATACAATTAATTAACTCGGATACATTTTACTTTTTTTTACAGTTATCTAACATGGTTCTATTTGCCTTTGCTATGCTTCGTGGTGGACTTATGAACGAAATTATGCTGATGCTACACTACTACTAACAATGTCCTCATATAATGTGCCATACATAGTTTATTTTATCACAGTAAGAACAATCCTCGATTCACAGTATTTAAATTGAGCAAGATGTCCAGGAGGGCAAAAATTTAAGCATCAACTTAGTTTAAATGTTTGGATTCAGTGAAAATAACGAAGCAGTTTCATTCCTGTGTTCCGTGATACCCATGAACAGTTGCAGATGAGCTGGTTACCTTTCAAAGAAAAATTAAAATATGTAAGTGTGAAGTATAAAACAAGACATACTCCATTTTTACCATGTTCGTTGGGACCTGTATTCTGATATTGCAAAGAGTTCTGTAACCTATTACCTGTCGCTCAGTTGCCAGGGAGTCGAGCTGTTTGCTTCAGTGAGTGCCTATGTATTCCTCTGAGTCTAAAGAGCCCAGAATAACACTGGATTATTGGCAAACCTATATGAAATCATCCCATAATTCTCTTTGATGTTAGTGTTTTTCTTTACTGAAAGATAACTGTCAACAAATGGTTTTTCACTACTGCATAAATATTACTAAGAATATTTTAGATGCAAAAATAGGAAACAAAATCAAGAAACCCATTATTACCCATTATTAATGTTTTTGTCTTTCCTACACTCGAAGGCATTTAATACTTTTTAATAGTTCAAATTATACTTATCTCTCTATCTTTTGCTGCCTTGCACGGGCACAGGTAGCGGAAGGATAGAGTGATTAACTGTCTACAATGCTACTAAACCCAAGCTGATCAGACTTCCTTTTATCTGATCTCCTGTGGTTAAATCTGACTAGAATAGCGTCATGCTAAATTGCATTTTATTTTGAGTTACTAGTTGTATTTAACTATTAGATTAATTTGGAATGACATTTTTCAAACAGATCCAGTGAGGAGAATTTTAAGTCGCCCTTTAGCAGGTAAATTAAGCAACGGCTTGCATACATAATCCAGTTATACATCTCACCCATAACTATGAAAAAGAACCTGCTTAGAATTAATTGACAACAAATAAACTGCATGACTGTAATTCCCTATCATTCTTTGAATAGCAAAATCACTTCAAAAATACTTTAAAAGGGCTTAGATTTAAATGATGGATAATTTCAAGCAAATTTTCTGCTATTTTTTTCATTTTTAAAAAGCACTTGACTTAAACATGAATAAAACGTCAGCTCCAGACTGGTCAAGGCATCTACTATGAGGTCACCAGTCACACCACTGAATTTATTGTCTATGACCTGAGTAAGCGAACAGCCATTAACGTGGAAGCCACACCTGCATCAATTTGTGGTCCTGGTCTTTTAGACCTGCCATCATGCATCAGGATCATTGTCATTTTAGCCAGCATTTTCCTTCCCAAATTACCACTGAGAGTGTCTTGTGGAAGCAGGTACCTGTTTGTAAATTTACCTTATGGTTTTTGAAGTGCGGTAAACCAACTTAGAGAAAAAAATCTCTCGAGCAAAGAAAAAACTTTATTTGGCATAATAAAAGTACATTTACTAGGGAGGAAAAGAAAACAGTGTGTATGTGTGTGTGTGTGTATATATATATATATATATATATATATATATATATATATATATATATAAAATGTCTTGATCATGGTCTTGTTCTCATTCATCTGGCAAAACAATTTTGATGAATAAAATAATCTCAGTGTTCAGAGCACTTATTATGTTAAAAACTATGAACACATAATATTATTAAATAATATTAAAATATTAAAATAAATATGTTATTTTATTTAAATTTTATAAATAATATTTATTAAAATAAGTATTATTTATTAATATTTTGATAAAATATTAATATTTTAATTTCATCTTCTCCACATTCTTCCAGGAGAGGAAATACTGCTATTTGACAAAACAGGACATCAGAGCTTAGAGAGGTTACATTAGGTACAGCTAGTCATCGGCAGAACTAGTACTGAAATCCAGGTCTCTCTAATAACAAAGGTGGTTGTATCTGTTTGCTTAGACTGCCATAACAGATCACAGACTGGGTAGCTTAAACAACAGAAATTTATTTTCTCACAGTTCTGGGGACTGGAAATCCAAGATCAAGGTGTCGGCAGAGGTGGCTCGTTTCACCTGAGGATTCCCTCCTTGGCTGGCTGTAGGACACTTACTTGCTCTGTCCTCAAATGGCACTTCTCTGTGTGCGCATCCCTGGGGTCTTTTTCTCTTCTTATAAGGACACCAGTCATATTGGATCAGGGCCCCACCTTTATGATTTCATTTAACCTTAATTACCTCTTTAAAGGCCCTGTCTCCAAATAGAGTCACACTGGGGGACAGGGTTACAACATATAAATAAATTGGGGGTGAGGGTGCGGGAGGGATGCAACTCAGTCCACAAGAGCGGTATCCTTCCCACGCTGCACAAGCCCTCACAAAGGAACTGAGTGCTTACTGGTGTCCCACACCCCACACTGCGCTGGGGGCTTCAGACATGTATGCGCTAGACATGGCCTCTGTCATCCAGAACATCAACCTCTAAAAGCACCAGAGCAGAATGCTGATAAAGATGAATACAAAATGCCCTGAGTGCTCTGGCCTGAAGCCGATTCACTCATTGCTGAGGGGGGTCAGGGCTGTGATAATGTCCTCAAAGGGGCCCATCCAACATTTGGCGTGTTTGGAAAGACTTGGAAAACATATATGCATGCTGAAGATGATTTACTCAGCCAATCTGTTGGGTTAATATTAAGGCTTAGCATAAGGTCTACTTCTGTGGCTCCTAGAGTTGGTACTGATGCTAGCATGGGCAGGAGGGCTACTTTGTAGAGAGAAATAATGTAGGGGATGCTGTATTGTGACACACGATGAATGACAAGCTCTCTCAATTGTCTTTTTATATAATCTGTTGAGTTTTCCAGCCACACTGCATACTGTCAAGGCCCCCTGCAGGTTTCATTATTCAAGACCACAAGGCTGACCAGATCGCCTTAATGTTCCCCTCAGCTTGACTAACCTTTAGGCAAGTTTCTTCCTTATATGGGTCCCTTACCTCCTCTTTCTTGGAGACTTTTGTTTCAGAGGAGGTGGCATTAATCTCTCTCCCCTGTTGTTCTAGGGAAAGTCTCCTTTACGTGTTTAACTTTATCTGGTGTAGTTTTCACTCGGCAAGGCTAACAGGCTGATCATGGCCCGAGGTATGCATACTTGACTTTTCCCTCCAAGCCAGTAGCCAGGGTCCAGGTGCCAAAAGGGCCAACTCTGCAGGGCCCAGCCTTGGGTAGTAGAAGAATTTCTACAACAACATGAGATAAAACCATTCTTTTCACTACTTCCATCGCAGCCTAAAACACAGTAGATGCTTATTTATATTGGCTTTTGTTGCCTTATTTTTATTTTTTTAAAAATTTTTATTGGAGTATAGTTGATTTACAATGTTCTGTTACTTTCTGCTGTACAGCAAAGTGAATCAGTTATACACATACATATATTGACTTTTATCATTCTTGTTGACTCACAGTTTCTTTCTCCTAAACCACTGTTTTGGGGAACATCCATAGTTCTCTTAATTCAGCCTCATGCTGGGGGGAGGAGGGGCAGTGGGAGTCTGGAAAAGGCAGTCTACCAATCTAATGAGGGACAATCTATGGAAAATTAGTTTTGAAGCAGCAGGGAATGTTTGGGCAAACATTGGTGGATAATTTAGAAGGATCTCACCCTCCTCCCATTATCCTTGTCAACCATGAGGCAAACCTCTCTGCATTTACAGAACCAAACTATTACAAGTTTGTTGTGCAACATAGTTAAAGGGACATAATTAGAAAAATAGAGAGAAGTTGTTCTACTTTATACAATGAGTTTCACACCTATTATCTTATTTTACCTTCACGCACCCTGTGAAGTGACCCCTTTCACTACAGTTTGCACATTAAGAAGCTATAACTTACAGCTGACAAACTAGTTACGAGACAGTTAGGATTCAAACCAATGCACATGCAGCCCCAGAGTTTACGTGTTTGCCTCGTATCATGTTGCCTTACTCTTTCTCCTCTCTTTTCACCACCACGGAGAGTTTTCACAACAATTTATTAGTGCACTGGCCCTAAAAACAATGCTGTGAGACAGGTATTACCATGTCCATTTTTACAGAAATACATTAAAGATCTGAGAAGTTGGGTAACCTTCCAAGAGTCACAGATGTCAAAAATTGAAAATGCATTCATCAGATTCAAATCCAAGTTTGAAACAAAACTTAAAGCGTTTACCATGTTTGGGCATGACAACAAAGTAAGCTGAGTCATTGGCAGGCTAATCTGGACATAAAGTTCTCAGTGATTTATTTCCAAAAAAGTAAATTATATAGAGAAAATATAACTGGACTTTATTATTTTCCCTATAATATGATTTATTTGTTTTAAACTATAATAAATACTTTCATACCAAGAAAAAAAGTATAAATAATCATTGCAATAGCATAATAAATTGTATATATAATTGTATATATAAACTATATATATATAAATACAGCCTGTTCTACTTTGGATGATAATTAATTTTTCTCCCAAAGTTGTTGGATGTCTCTTGCTCAGTGAAAGAGATCTCTGTGAAACATTGTGCAATATTGCTTATTATTAATTTTTTAGGTTGTCCCTTTGGGTCCTCTGTCCCCCTCCAGCTAAAAGCTAGTTCAGATGGTTTTCCTAATCTCAAATGCATGTAGTGAAATTTCCCTAAAGTGTTGCTTATACTCACTGTTTCCAGTTCCTCGTCTCCCATTCTTTATTTATTCAATCTCCTCAGACTGAAATAGGACTTGTCTAGCCAAATATTATGTTCAAGTCTTTGTTGATACAGCATGAAATTCCCAGTCATTCTGTATGAGTGATCACACCTCCTTCTTAAAATCATTTCTGCTTGCTTTGCAGGATTCCATCTTCTCCCCATTTCCTTCTGTCCCACTTACCTCTCTTTCTTAGCCTCTTTTGAGCATCTCCCTCTGACCTCTCAATGACACATGGCCTTATCCTCTTTTCTATCTGTATTCATTCCCTGGGTGATCTCAGTACATCCCAGCTTTACGTACCACCCGTATACTGATGATGCTTACCTTTCATCTCTCATTCACGATTCCTTCCACAAGTTCCAGCCTTCAATAGTTTGCCATCTATTATACTACTCAGTATCCTCCCGCGTATGTCACACAGGCAGCCTATATGTAATACGTCTAAGACACATTGCTCCGTCCCCTACTGCATTGTTGGTTACATTGTTCTATATCCTTTGCAATCCTTTTCATGATATACTCTTCTGCACCATGAAGGCTGAGAAGCTGCAACTAACTTGTCAAAACTTCCTTACAGGCAGTCTTCCTTATGGAATTCAAGCTCTGCCCATCAGATCTCCTTGCACAGGCTTAGGTTGGGAATGGAGTTATACGATGCATATACAGTCACGGTTCATGACAAAGGACACAGGTTCCTGATCCCATGGCTTTCCTCAGTGGCAGTGGCACTTCTTCAGTCCTGGCAAAGGAAGAGCGATGCTAAGAGTGGGGCATTTTCCCAGAAAGCTCAGCATGAATGTTGATCCTCAAGCCCTGCCGAAGCTTTTGTCTGTTACCTAATACAAATTATGAAATCCGTCTCTGCAGGGACCAGCCAGAATGGTCTCTGTCGTCTGCAACTGAATCCTAACCAGAGCAGTCTTGAACTCTACCCCTCCAACAAGCTTCTGCTTGGCCTCATCGCCCTTCCACGTGCAAAACACATAGCTCTGGTGTCATTCCTGCATTTCTCTCACATCCCACTGCAATCCATGAGCACTCCTTCAAAAAATCCTGATGTCATCACTCCAGCCTCAACAATCTTACTGCCTCCTAACAGGTTTCCCTGCTCCCACCACTGATACTTTTCACCCTGTTACTTTATAGTGCACTGACCAGCCACACTGATCTGATAAAACCTAGTTCGTATTATATCACTTCCAGGCTCCTGTGCTCCTGTGTATTCAAATCACACCCTGAATAAAATCAACCCCCTTAACCCAACTTGCAAAGCTCCAGACAATGGAGCCCTGCCTACTTCTCTGACCTCACCCCTTACCACTCTGCCCCATTTTCTGTCCCTCATGCACTTCAGACTTGGCCTTATCTCAGTAAATTCACAGCTACATAAAAGAATGAAATTAGAATACTCCCTAACACCATACACAAAAATAAACACAAAATGGATTAAAGACCCAAATGTAAGACCAGACACAAAAAAACTCTTAGAGGAAAACATAGGCAGAACACTCTTTGACATAAATCACAGCAAGATCCTTTTTGACCCACCTCATAGAGTAATGAAGTTAAAAACAAGAAGAAACGGATGGCACTTAATTAAACCTAAAAGCATTTGCTGAGCAAAGGAAACCATAAACAGATAAAAAGACAACCCTCAGAATGGAAGAAAATATTTGCAAATGAAGCAACAGAAAAGGGATTAACTCCAAAATATTCAAACAGCTCATGCAGCTCAATATCAAAAAAACAAAGAACCCAATCAAAAACTGGGCAGAAGACCTAAATAGACGTTTCTCCAAAGAAGACATACAGACTGCCAACAAACACATGAAAGGATGCTCAGCATCACTAATCATCAGAGAAATGCAAATCAAAACTACAGTGAGGTATCACCTCACACCAGTCAGTATGGCCATCATCAAAAAATCTACAAACAATAAATGCTGGAGAGGTGTGGAGAAAAGGGAACACTCTTGCACTGTTGGTGGGAATGTAAATTGATACAGCCACTGTGGAGAACAGTATGGAGGTTCCTTAAAAAACTAAAAATAGAGCTACCATATGACCCAGTAATCCCACTCCTAGGCATACACACTGAGAAAACCATAATTCAAAAAGAGTCATGTACCAGAATGTTCCTTGCAGCACTATTTACAATAGCCAGGACATGGAAGCAACCTAAGTGTCCATCGACAGATGAATGGATAAAGAAGATGTGGCGCATGTATGCAATGGAATATTACTCAGCCATAAAAAATGAAATTGAGTTATTTGTAATGAGGTGGATGGACTTAGAGTCTGTCAAACAGTGAAGTAAGTCAGAAAGAGAAAAACAAATACTGTATGCTAACACATATTTATGGAACCTTAAAAAAAATGGTTCTGATGAACCTAGGGGCGGGACAGGAATAAAGATGCAGACTTAGAGAATGGTCTTGCAGACATGGGGTGGGGGAAGGGTAAGCTGGGACGAAGTGTGTGAGTAGCACTGACGTATATACACTACCAAATATAAAATCCATAGCTAGTGGGAAGCAGCTGCATCACACGGGGAGATTAGCTCGGTGCTTTGTGACCACCTAGAGGGGTGGGATAGGGAGGGTGGGAGAGAGACCAAGAGGGAGGGGATATGGAATATATGCATACATACAGCTGATTCACTTTGTTATACAGCAGAAACTAACACAAGGTTGTAAAGCAATTATACTCCAATAAAGATGTTAAAAAAAAATTAGAACAGCAAAAGCAAGAGTGTCAAAAGAAAAAATATATAAATTGGGCTGCATGAGGGCAGGGTGTGTGGAATTACCATAGAAATAAATTGTATTGCAGTACAGTTATCAAAATATTTTTGAAAACTGTATTATAATAAACATTACCATGTTTTAAAAAATGTTTTGATGACTGTATTGTGATGTGGTTTCTTTCTGTGGTGGTTCCATATATTTTGTTTTCATGTAGCCCAATTTATCTTTGAACTACTTGAAATTATTTAACTAACAGGAATGCAAAAGAGAGGATGTTAGTGCTTTTTGTTATATATTCATTTTATATACTTAAAGTATATTCATTTGTGCATATAAAATTTATTACTCTAATCATTGCAGCAACTGTTCCAGTTCTCAAGTAACTTTGGGAAGAATTTATAATCTTACAATGCCTTAATAAAAGATGTTTCAACATCTCAACAAATAAATAAATAAATGAAATAATAAAAATAAATAAATAAAAAGACACATGCACCCCAATGTTCATTGCAGCACTCTTTACAATAGCCAGGTCATGGAAGCAGTGTAAATGCCCACTGACAGATGAATGGATAAAGAAGATGAGGTACATGTATACAATGGTATATTATTCGGCCATAAAAAGGATCAAAATTGCATCCTTTGTAGAGATGTGGATGGATCTAGAGACTGTCATACAGAGTGAAGTAAGTCAGCATGAGAAAACAAATATCGTATATTGAGGCATATATGTGGAATCTAGAAAAATGGTGCAGATGAACCTGCTTGTAAGGTGTAAATAGAGACACAGACATAGAGAACAAACATATGGGCACCAAGGGGGGAAAGAGAGGGTGAGATGAATTGGGAGATTGGGATTGACATATATACACTACTATGTATAAAATAGATAACTAATGAGAACCTGCTGTAGAGCACAGGGAACTCTACTCACTGCTCTGTGGTGACCTAAATGGGAAGGAAATCCAAAAAAGAGGGGATATATGTGTACATATGGCTGATTCGCTTTGCTGTACAGTAGAAACTAACACAACCTTGTAAAACAACTATACTCCAATAAAAAATTTTTTTTAAAGGAACCACAACAGGATAAAAAATAAAAAAGAATAAGAATAAAAGTAAAACATAAAAAAAAAAACCCTGATGTCACCACTCCAGCCTCAACTCTCCTACTGCCTCCTAAGCTGTCTCCCTGCCTCCACTGTTGCTGCTTTTCACCCTGTTACTTTATAGTGCATGGACCAGTCAGATTGATCTGATAAAACCTAAGTCGTATTATATCACTTCAGGCTCCAGTGCTCCTGTGTATTCAGATCACACCCTGAATAAAATCAATAGAGCCCCGCCTACTTCTCTGACCTCACCCCTTACCACTTTGCCCCATTTTCTGTACCTTCAAACTTGACCTTATCTCAGGAACTTCATAGTTGCTGTGCCTTCTGCCTGAAACATCTCTGGATCAATTTTAGATGGTTTGCAAGTTCACACCATTTGGGTCTCTGCTCAGAAAGGCTCTCACAATCTCCTTATTTAAATAACAACTCCTGCCTCTACCCCTGTAACATCTATGACCTTATTTTGCCTCATTTTCTTCATCTGTCACTAAAGAAAACTCCAGGTTTTGTATTTGTGTATTTGTTTCCTGTGGCCATCTCAAGGACTTTGTCTCGTGCTCAGCTCCTTGATCTCAGCATATAGGAAGATTTCGATGACTATCCTGAATAAATGATTGAGCGAAAAAATGAATGATGTTTTTTAGTGATCCAGAGAGAACATATATGATTACCTCCAGAAGTGAAAGCCAGTATCAGCCTTTTTCCCCCATCCGTAAATAGCCTCTAAAATTCATAGTGAACATTGAAAAGTTATGTTAGTTCCTATTTCTCACAATATGCAGAGGGACACCATTTGAGGGATGACACATAAGTTGTAGCAACGCTTTATTTTGTGGCACAGGAAACAGAATAAGAATCAAGACGTGTAACATTTAGATGCCAGGCACTTAAGAACTTTTAAAACTCATGGCATCAAAGAAGGAAGTAAAGAATGGAGAGAAGGAGGAGCCCGTGTCATACGCTGGAAGCAAGATTAAAACTATTTCATGTGATTCCGACACTGGGGTTACAAGTAATGAAGGACAGAACGACCTCCAACAACTAAAAGTTAAAAATGGAATTCTGGGGCTTCCCTGGTGGTGCAGTGGTTGAGAGTCCGCCTGCTGATGCAGGTGACACGGGTTCATGCCCCGGTCCGGGAAGATCCCACACGCCGCGGAGCGGCTGGGCCCGTGAGCCATGGCCGCTGAGCCTGCGCGTCCGGAGCCTGTGCTCCGCAACGGGAGAGGCCACAACAGTGAGAGGCCCACGTACCGCGAAAAAAAAATAAAAAGGAATTCTGACACAGGAACATCTTCTGAACACTCTGTAGTTGGTGAAGGCTGTATGTATCACTCATCTCTTAAAAGAAAATACAGCACGTTTCTTTGCATGCATTTTAACTGCTCTCAGAATTGCTACCATCATCTTCAAAGGATTTACACTAGCAATCTTATAAATGTTTTTTATGAAACAGAAATGCTCCTTGTGTAATTCCCACAAGCAGCTGAATAGGTTGTACCAAATCCTCCTCATCTTCTCTTTATTCTCTCTCTTTTATCTGTTTTCTGGTTTTCTCCATAGTCTTTGCTTCATTCTTCTTTCTGATCCATCTTTTTGGTGATATCAGGGGATAGGCTGGAAAATGATGGAAACAAGTCAATAAAATAGAAGCTTTGATAAGATTTAAGGAAAACCATTTTTCCAATTTTAATAATATGTAATAATATATTTTATGAATATTACCATTTATAATTTCAAAACACTTTTAACAAAAATCTTCTAATTTAAAGTCTCATTACCACCTTCTCATAGGATGAGTAGGACAGATGTTATTTCTTCATCATAGAAACAAAATCTTAGTCATTGAAGGAATTCCCTGGCAGTCTAGTGGTTAGGATTCTGTGCTTCCACTGCAGGGGGCACGGGTTCGATCTCTGGTGGGGAAGTAAGATCCCACAAGCCGTGCAGCACGGCCAAAAAAACCCCTAAAAAAACAAACAAAAATAACAAAAAATCTTAGTCATTGAAGACATAATCATTGTTGTTCTGGAAAATAAGTGTTTTAGCATATATCATACTCTCAGTCCTTTACTTGATCACACAAGGGTTTATCTTTATCTCTCACCTTTTATTCCAAAATATAAAATTTAAGTTAATAATCTTTATGTGTCTGCCTGAGTCAGAATAGAAAACAGAATAATTATTTATTCTACAATAAACCATTCGAAAACAGAATAATTATTTATTCTACAATAAACCATTCCTTTTTCAAAATGCATGGAATCTTTTTTTTATATTATAGCCTTATTGAGGTATAATTGATACACAAATTCTGCACATATTTATTGTACGAATTTGATAAGATTGGACGTAGGCATACGCCTGTGGTGATGCACCACAGTCAAGAAATGTGCAGATCAAACTTTCATAGCAAAGATACTTTTAAACTACATCAACAAGTCCATTGACATCGTAAGGGCTTACCAGAGCATTATCGAAATAATAACAAATGAATAAAAATCCAATATTTTGATATCCAGATAGTCCTCCAAACCTAGTCAATGGCAGCCTCTCTACTCCAAGGTCCCTGGTGGTCCTTGCCATCTCCCACTGTCAACTGCTATTACAGTATCTTCTTAATTTCAACGCACTTTTCCCTGTGTACATGCCACTGGGTGCTCAGATGCTCCTTCTTCCATAGTTAGTTAGTTAGGAACAGAAAATGTCCTGAAGAGCCATATCCAAGCCTGGGTTTCTGAGGAAGCCCTAGAAAGTGATGTCAAGCAAACTTCACAGAGACCTCACTTGCCTTATCTGCCTGAGAGTTTCTTAGAGTAAAATTGGTTCTGAAGAGGATAATTCTGAATGTTAGCAGAGACTTTTGTGGACCTGATGTATGTATAGATTATGGTCCACGAACCTTCAGAGACTTTTGTGGACCTGATGTATGTATAGATTATGGTCCATGAACCTTCAGAGACTTTTGTGGACCTGGTGTATGTATAGATTATGGTCCACGAACCTTCAGAGGTACTCAAATGTTGGCAGGTCATACTGGCACCAGAGCACCTCTGGTCCAGGAGATTTTATGGATTTTCTCTCATGGAAATGCTGCTGCACTTAGTAATCAAATATAATTTCTCTGTCCCCTATGCGATCAATTTCCATATTTCAATTATGAGACACTAGAAAAGTTTCCAACTAGAGTTGTAGTTTTGAAATGTTCTCTCCTGGTCCAACAGTGAACCAACCTCATAGCCTTCAGGGCACCCTTTTTAATCAGGTTTTTACCCTACTGCTGTAGGGTAAATTAAATAGGATAGCCATTAATTAGGATCGCAGCTGTACACATTCACTTAGATGCCATCACTAGGATCTAAATCTCCACGACAGGGCTATAGCTAAAGAAAAGAGCTTGACTCTGCTTTTTTTAAAACAAAGAAAAATAATCTTCATAAAATTATGATGAGGTATTCCTCTTACAGCTTTCTGGGGGCTGGAGAGAAATGGAATATTTTAGGCTTCCTTGCAGCTCTAGTTAAGAAAATCCCTCTGGGTACTCATCTAACCTCCTTCCTCTGTCTCAATGCTCCCATGTGTCAAGATTCAGAATGGCTTTATATTATTTCTGAAATAGTTTTTTTAACACTATATGTGCTGCCAGTGAGTTTGGTGAACAGGAACTCTTATTTTTTTTTTTATTGGAGTATAGTTAATTTACAATGTTGTGTTATTTTCTGCTGTACAGCTAAGTGAATTAGTTATACATATACATATATCCACTCTGTTTTAGATTCTTTTCCCATACAGGTCATTACAGAGTATTGAGGGGAGTTTCCTGCGCTCTACAGTAGGTCCTATTAATTATCTATTTCATATATGGTAGTGTGTGTAAATCCCAGTCTCCCAGTTTATGCCTCCCCACCCCTTTTCCCCCCAGTAACCATAAGTTTATTTTTTACATCTGTGACTCTATTTCTGTTTTGTAAATAAGTTATTCTGTACCATTTTTTTTAGATTCCACATATAAGCGATAGCATGAGATTTGTCTTTCCAAACAGGTATGCGTTTAGATTTTGTAAGCTCTCCGTTCAGTCTACCACACTCCTGATTTGATATTTTCTAGAATTAGCCAAGGGGCTGGTCCTATCTCACTTCTTTTTTAAGCCTCCACGTGTGCCTGTTGAAAATCCCTTGCTTTTTGGAGCTGGACGTGACTTTGCACTGGCCCTGGAGTCCTGCCCTTTGCTAGAAAATAGGGCCCCTTACCTTTGTGGTATAGCAGAGGCTAAATGTGTGATCAGCACTTGGACACATCCTCCAAAAAAGTTCTTTGGAGAATAAAAGAGTGTTACATACAAAATCATATGATCTAGTTATAACCCTCTTGAGACATTCCCTCGGATCAAATTTTACTGCAAAATTATGTCAAATAATGAAATTAAATGGTAAAGATATTTTTTCCTGGCACTTTCTCCTGTTTTTGTAAACAGTGTTAACCAAATGCTTACGATGTAACAAAATGTGTAAAACTTAGAATAACATGAAAATACCTGCTGTCTATGATTTAGCAGCATCCATACATAACTAATTATTTTGCAGCCAAGTTTAACAAAATTTGGTGTGATTTTTGGTTGCCATCGGTGGAAAGAGAAACAAATAAGCAAGACCATGAGATAAGGCAACAAAGTCTGCTTGTGCCTGTGTGTGTCTGTGTGTACCTATACTGTGCTGTGGTATGAGGCTTGAAATCAAGGCCTGATAAGACGTGTGCTTTGATATCCAGGGAAAACTCGGTTGTGGGGAGGGCTTGAAATGGCCCAACCACAAGTTACATTGGCCTCTCTACTCACAGGAAAGGTCTCCTAGCCAATCCTTGCCATGGAAACCAATTATAGTGCCTGCTTATCCCTAAGTAGTGGGTTCAATTCCCTGACAGCCCACAGAATTATTCAGACAAGGCAACCTTGTCCTCTGGGAACCAGGGACCACCTCACTCTATTGTTACTACAGAGTCTACCTGCCACCATTTCTGCTTGTTCACTCTGTTCCTGAGTGCAACCCCTGTGTGATCCCACAAACCAGGTAGTGCCCTGCTCTCCTAGGCTATGAATATATGTGTCTAATAAACTACCTTCAGTCTCATCTGTCCAGGGTCATTGTCAAGTATCCGGTGGTTCCCATAACCCTACGGCAGTAATCCCTCCTTCCCCAACAGGGTGAAGAGGAAGCTACCAAAACGTATGCATCTCCATACATGTTTGTAAATTTATATTCACAGATACACATTTTTATCCTTTAACTAAGTATCAAAACATAGAACTTGTTATATTAATTTATGATACTCTCTTTTATTCTTAATCTTGGAATTCACTTCATGAAAAGTTTTCTTCCCTAGGTAAAATCTTGATCATCCCTTAATGGGGAGCTAGCATTGTCACACATGTGTGCTCCAGCCAAATGGACCAAAAGATCATCTTAAAAGTGTTTCATGATGGATTAAATGGAAAGAGATTGAGGAGAAATGTTCTGTTCTATAAATAATTGAGCACACGTGTAATGATGATAAGTGGAGAGTTTGCAATGAGCATTTTATAGAGCTTTTGTCTAAGAGATTTCCTAGAAAATAAAGTTGTCTTTCTATTATATCATAAACTGCATCCCAAGTCCTGAGAAATACGAGCTCGTCTAAGGTTAAACTGAAAGTCAGGCAGACAAGACTGAGTTGGAGTATTTTAAAGTGTGCCAGGATATCCCCCTTGTACAAACATTTCTTCCTCTGCTGAGATTCCTATTGTGTTCAATTCTGTTTGAATGATTCATTCAGGAAAACTGTGATAAAAGAAATATATTATCTGGTATAAGTAATATTTTTTTAAATTTATTTTTCAAATCTAAGTGCAGCACTCTCAGGGGAATTTACTGAAGATAGAAATATTTAATGTCAGAAAAAAATCAGAAAAAAAAGACAAGAATGGCATCTAGTATTTCTGGCTAATCTGGGGATGCTTTCTGCTCGCCTGTCTGAATGAGTTCAAAGTCAATGACTAGTGATGTCACAAGGGGAAGGTCACTAAAGGCAAATAAATGTCACATTTTTTTTACCAAGGGCACATTCTGCATAATAGGTTTTGGCATTTTTTATAGGTATTTGAAGTCAGCTTTAACACATGTTAATATTAATCTCATTGAGTAATTGTTGATATCAAGTGAAATAACGTATACAAGATACCTGGTACAAACCATCCTTCCAAATAATTCCTCAATAAAGGATAGCTATTTTGTGGTTTTGAATATTTACTTGAGCTATTCTTAGTTGTATAAAAACAATGAGCTTTATTTTTCTTTCTACAATTTAATCATCCTAATTATCTTTCTGTCTTCCTGGGGTGAGGGCAAATCTATATACTATCTATCTATACCTACCTTTGTCTATGTGTAGTTAGTCTAACCCAGTGATCTTGTTCCTAGTCAATAATTTGAAGTATTTAAATGTATATATAAGTTTCTTTAGGTATTTAATTTATATTCCATACATGTCCAGGTCCAAGCCTTCAGACACCTCGAATGCATTGTGCTCCCTTCCAATATGGTGTCTGGGTCTATAAGAGGAAGGGCAAGAGCTTATGTGATCTCATGGATGGGCTCCTTAGTTTCACCCCTTTTAATTCCTTAGGTCCACTCATTTTAGTCTAAAACAGTCTAAAACTGCAAGAAGTGACTTTCCACTTCCTACATTTTTCATCCTAAATTTTCAAGACTAATGGGACCTACACTTGCACTCTGTTATCCAAACCTCCGTATCTACCACTGAAGGGAAAACACGATTGTTGAGGAATTCCTCTCAGCCCAAAGAGAAACTCTTCTCTTATTTAAACACGAGTCAGGATTGATACTCAGGGTTCATAAACAGCATCTCTGGCCCAAATGGAATGTTTCTCTCATTCCCTGTGACAGTAAGTTTCATGATTTAGCCAGAGTGGAGGGTTGAATGAAAACATGATAGAGAAAAGGAAAACCAGAAGACAACAGATTAATATTGAATATTTTCATAGTTTATCCCTGTTGCAAATATTAGTGCTCACCAAAAATTATGATAGTCACATATACTCCCAGAAAAAAACCTCCAGTTGCCCTATATAAAAGTGTGATGATTCAATTTGAAAAGCCTCACATCACTGCCCTTCAAACCAGCATTCAAGTGCGTTCTCTGACCAAAAACAAAATAAAACTTTAAAAAAGTCTAGCTGTGTAAATGAATCATAAATTTTTCAGGCCAGATGGTATTAAGTCCTAGCCTGCCAAATACCTACACCATTTACAGTACTACGGTAAATGAAATTAGCACTGGTTGGCACTTTGAATTGTCAAGTGTTAATTTGCTAGACATCCACAATCTTCCTTATGCTTGCTGTATGATAGCAGCTGTTTTTATAGGTACTGTTAAAAGAATGTATTCACACTTTTTTCTGAGACCATAGTCATTTTTCATAGGTATCTGGGTCCGTCTTTGGAGATATACACCAAAAAGAAGTAGAAAACTTTGGGACCAGGATTCTGACAACCTGAATTCCGACGTTAGCTATGCTGATCACTAGCTGTCCACTTAGATCAGTCCATTTATTTCTCTGGATTTGCTTCTTCAATGGTTCCTTTTAACTCTAATATAATGTCATTCTGGAATTTTATTCTAAGGCTAATTTTGACTCAAGGCCAAATTTATCTTTGAATGTTCTTCTATACCTATTTCTAAAATGTCTATTTGCTATATAAAAGGATCTAGGCCAGTGTTAGGAGTCTTAGAAGTTGGTCAGCATGTAAAAGTTATCACTGATAATTTAATAAATGCTATAGATGCTTTCCTAGAAAATTCATATACAGATAAAATCTTGCATAACACATTTAGGGTTCACTACATATATGGAATGTTGTGGAATCATAAAAACCAAGATAAAGTACTTTGGTCCTCTTGTGTATATTGTGCATTATTTAAAAGAATATCTAGAAGCCACCTATTAGAAACTATTATCATATTCATTAGACTGATAGCATATATCTAATTATATATATATGTGTGTGTGGAATTACACATATCACACACACTGGACCAGTTATCATTGTTAAAGATTGGTCAATGACTACTTTCACTCAAGGATTTCTTTTCCACTCTTTTAATAGTAGATGACGTATTTTGCGTGTTTACACCCCTGACCCTGTTATAGGCATTTTATATAGATGAGCTCTAAATCCATAATAAATCTGCATGCTGGGTATTGTTTTCTCCTCTAGACACATAGGAAATTCAGACTCAAGGTTTTGAATCATGTATCCTACCCAAGGTCACCTTGTTAGAATGTGACAGTTGGGTTCACAACCCAGGCTTATTCCACCTCCAATGTCTTTTCCTCTCCATCACACTTCTATTTCAGAAAACAAATTACTGAATGATGCTTTCTATAGCTGCAGTTCTCAGCAGATATCTAGAAAGTGGGTTTGAGGTAGGGAGCAGGGAGCTATATGATTTTAAATCTACTCACTAATTTGGACACACCACAGAGCTTACAGAGCGAGTCTCTGGAACATCTAAAGGAGGGAAAGAAGGGCGTCACATGTCCAATTCCACTACGGGTGGAACAGAGTCGTCAAGGGATCATTCTCCTGCAGGAGAGGTGGTCTTCCTAATTCAATTTCTGAGAATTTGGAGAAGTATATAGTCTCCCCGGCAATTCTGATTCCCCCAGGTTTCCTGCTTTCCTCCTTCCACCGTGCATAGAGACCTGTGCGGAGTGTGTGTGTGTGTGTGTGTGTGTGTGTGTGTGTATTTGGTGCCAGTGAGGAAGGTGACATGGGACTCCCTCACACACTGCCCTGCCCCCAGCAATATCCCCTTCTGTGTGAAGAGGGAAGCTGGTCTGGTTTCTGGGAGGATGGAAACTTTGCTTGCTTATTATTACGGGATAGGCAGTCAAATGAATCATCTCCTAGAGCTGCTTTCTGCTCTCAGGGGCATGGTTCCTGGTTTCTAGGACAGAAGCCTTGCCTCAGGCAGAAAATCTTATTAGGTCTCCCATTCCTACTGGTCTTCCTGACAAGCTGTATATCTTCCTAAATTGAATAACCATAGTTCCTCCTTGTAGGTAGGTATTGTTTTTTTATTGCTAGATTTAAATCGGGAATTGAAAAGTCGTACATAGTTTAATCATTACCTAAAGCTTATAA
Source organism: Monodon monoceros (assembly GCF_005190385.1). Classification (NCBI taxonomy): domain Eukaryota; kingdom Metazoa; phylum Chordata; class Mammalia; order Artiodactyla; family Monodontidae; genus Monodon; species Monodon monoceros. Next base: position 5,492,989 of record NW_021703765.1, on the reverse strand, counting down.
TTATATGTATCTGTCTCAGATCAATACAATCAAATATTTATGTGGCTTAAGTAACATTGATGCCTTGCATTTACAACTCATCAATAGAGGAATTATTCTTATTTTTTTAACTAAGAATTATATGGCACTTACTAAGTACCGGATACTATTTAAAATGTTTTACAAATACTCAGTCACTGTATTCCTCCTCAATCCGAGAGGAAGATGGGGGTGTTATCTCTATTTTACAGAAGAGAGAACTGAGGAACAGAGAGGTTCACTAATATGTTTAGGGATGCACAACTCGTAAATGGTAGAGCTAGAATTCAACCCCAACCAGTCTGGCTCCATTAATTTGTGAACTAATCATGAAATCAAGCACATCTCAGTGTAACTAGGAATCTGTGGTATGCAGAAAAACGGCCCCATCAAGATGCCTACCTGAACATGTGAAAATGGTATGTTCCACGGCAAAGAGGAATTAAAGCAGCAGATGGAATTAAGGCTGCCAATCAGCTGGCCTTGAAATGGCGAGATTAAGCTGATGGTCAGAGTGGGCCCAATGGATCACAAAGGTCCCTATAAGGGAAAGAGGGAAATAGGAGGATCGGAGTCAAATGTGAGCCCAGAGGCGGAGGTTACAATGACGTGGAGCCATTAGACATCTAGGAGCCGGAAAAGACAAGGAAACAGATTCTCCCCTAGAGACTCCAGAAGTAATGCAGCCCAGCTCTCCCATATTAGACTTCTGACCTCCAGAAACGTCAGATAATAAATTTTTAAGCCACTATATTTATAGTCATTTGTTACAGCAGTAAAGGGAAATTAATACAAAACAGTCGTCTACAAGTGGCATTCAAGTTAAGAACCCAGCCCTTAAAATTCAGGGTCACCATTTACTAGGTGTGTGAAACAAGCAATTAATTAAACGTTCTGCATGTCTGTTGGCCTTTCTGCAACGTGAAGACAGGCCCATTACTACAAATCACTGGGGCTGGGTTTCCAGAAGGTAAAAGCTGGCACCACCTAAGATGTAGCATTATTTTTTGAGTGAAAATTTCCCTCTGGAATTGTGCAGAAGAGTGAAATAGCTGGCGTATATATAGCCTGTGTGATTGTTGAAATAGACAGTATATGCAAAACGTTATATGCAGAAAGCTGAAATAAAATGTATACTCAAATAGTGGTTATGACGATGATGCTAGCGATAATTATCAATAGAAGGTTGGCAGGGGAAGAGGGGTAGGATTGAATCAGAGACTTGGGAAGCAGACTGGACTTCAAATCCAACTCCACCACCCACGATCTCTGCTTTAAGGCAAGTTTCTTTGAGCATTAAACCATCTAGAAATTCCAAGCTCATGGGATTGTTGGGAGGTCCAGTTGAGTTGACATAAGGAGAGAGGCTGGAATGTAGCAGACACCCATGAAACGTCCTCTGCAGGATTAGAATTCATTGCTCCATGATTCTGTTAACTGGAGACATCACACTCAAAACTTCAACAACAATCCATCACCTTTTAAGTAATGCAAGCATTTTGGAATTTTCTGCTTTTGCCCAAATCCAGCATGGCTCTTACAGATGGGTTCTGTGTTACATGTACTCAGTAATATCGAACATCTAGTAGTACTCAAAATCAAAGTAATATGTAGTGGTTCTGCCCAAACCAGAGTTATCTGAGACTAAATCAATAGCTGGGAAATAATAGCACTAATAAAGGAATGGGATTTGAGGTTGCAATGGGAAGTGACAGCCATTGTAGGTCCATTGCATATCTATCAATAGCACACCTTATTAATACAGTCAGCGAGTATTGCTTACAAGGAGAGCGATTATATCCTAAAATGACAACCACAGAACTGATTCTCCTGGGGCAGGAAAACAAGCCCCCAAAACAACTCCTAATCAACTACAGAAGCACATTACTGACTCCCCTTCTGATGAATCCTGTATCCTCGGTGTAAAGTTCACCTTGGGTTAGTAACTTACAATGGAAAGGAAAGGAAATGTGACTTCAGGAAAATATCAAAACTAATTTGCTCTCAAATTATTTATTTCTATAACATTTTGATACAGTTTTATATTTTCATATTTTTACAATATCATCTAATGTAAAGAATTTTGTTAATTATATTAGTAGATGTCTCAAATTCTTAAGTTTCATTCAGTTCTAATGAATCCACTAAATGACTCATCTGCCAATGACAACTAGAATTGTTGAGATGTTTCTGTTCACAATATTCAATTATAAAATGTTCATTGCAAGTGTGACACCAAATAAACATGTTATCAGGGACCTGAAAAAAATATTTTGAAGAGAAAGGGTGTGTCTCTGTAAGCATTATCATTTGAAGACATGAATTAGAAATATTGATAAATAATGCTGATACATGAACAACATAATATCACTTCCCTGTGCAACTGAGTCATGTTTGACTTCTTGACAATAAACCAAGTCAGCATTATTTTGGGTGGAATGTCATTTTTCTTTAATTGTAGGTGTATCTCTTTGCAGTACCAAACCATTCTTTTAAACTAAGCTTATAATAATTAATATTTTAATGTGTATACGTATGAAATACAGTGCTCTATGTTAATTAGAACAGCTGTCTTTTTTCCAGAGGACTTAATTACATATGAAGTATGTGTGTATATATGTGTAGCAGTAATAATAGTGACAGTATAGATGTGTAAGTTTGTGTGTGTTGGGAGTGGAAACAAAAGTCCGTTTACTACTAACAATTGATATGACAAAACCACCAAAACGAGCTGTTAATCTTGAACTTTTGAAATAGGATTGAATCCAAAGAAATCTTACGAGATCTCAGTCCTGGACATTATTCTTGTGTTTATAAAAATGATTTTAAAAATTAATAGTAATAATTGGGGAGTCAAAATAATTGGTAATTAGTTCTTGTGAGGAACTTAAGAAGTTTCTTTTTTCCGTGGGTTAACTTGCCATTGGGAAAATGTTTCTATTTATTAATATGAATCTAAAATCTGCTGTCTGTGGGGATTAAGAGATTCTCTTGCAAAGAGTGCTTGTGCGTTTGATCAATAAGTCATACCAGGACACAAACAAAGCCAACCAGCTCTGTCTGGGTTACCACCTGAAAACAGGGACGGATTAAGGCTGAGTGAACAATGTCAGAATCTATGAGGAACTGATGAGATCAAGAATGAGAATGATGACAATGAATCCCAGGGGATCCTGATAACGGGGATTTCAGATGGTGTTCTAATTCCCTACTATCTAGTAAAGTGGCCTGCATGATGTTTTAATCTCTTTATTGAGGTGTGATTGACATATAAAAGCTGTGCATATTTACTGTGTACAACTTGATGAGTTTGGAGATAATTATAGATCTGTGGTTTTAAGCGGAGCTTAGAATCACATAGCAGATGGATTAGAACCAGAAGATGTGTGAAGAAATTTTACCCAACCCTCTGAGCACCAAGGAGAAGCTGAATCTCTGCCAAAAAGAGCACAGCTGGAACTGTGAGATGAGCACAGGTCCTTGGGTCTGTCCACAGAGGCACAGGTAGGGAAGGGCCAGCCAGGCATCACCTGAAACTAGCTTTGGTTGGTTTCTTGCCAATTATGTGTCAATGTGCAGGCTCGCAGCAGAGAAACAGTATTCGCTCAGACTCCAACATACCCAGCTTATATTTTCATTAATATTTCACAAGTAAAAATATAAGTAGATATTTCGACATTCGAAAAAACTATTCCAGGGCTTCACCGGTGGCGCAGTGGTTGAGAGTCCGCCTGCCGATGCAGGGGACGCAGGTTCGTGCCCCGGTCCGGGAAGATCCCACGTGCCGCGGAGTGGCTGGGCCCGTGAGCCATGGCCGCTGAGCCTGCGCGTCCGGAGCCTGTTGCTCCGCAACGGGAGAGGCCACAACAGTGAGAGGCCCGCGTACCGCAAAAAAAAAAAAAGTGTTGAAGATTTTGAGAAATTGGATCCTCCCGTACATTGCTAGTGGGAATACAAAATGGTACAGCAACTTTGGAAAATAGAAGTTCCTTAAAATGATGATCATAGACTTACCATTATGACTCAGCAAGTTCACTTCTGGGTGCATACTCAAGACAAAACAAAAGTATATGCCCATACAACAGCCCGTACAGAAGGATTCATAGTAGGTTTACTCCTAGTAGCCAGTAAGTAGAAACAGCCCAATGTCCATCAACTGAGGAATAGAGAGATGAAAGTACTGATACATACAACACAGAAGAACTTTGAAAAGATTATGCTGAGTGAAAGAAGCCAGTCCCAAAGGACTACATAGTGTGTGCTTCCATTTATATGAACATTCCCTTAACTTTCTTATTTTAACCAAAATCTGTATTTCTCTTGAGAATACAGTTTCTCCATCAATAATCTGAGGTAGAAGTTTTTTTAATTTATTATCATTATTTTCTGAAACAGCTTTTCTACCACTAGGACTCTTTGTCTTTGCCGCTTCTAGATAACCGGACCTGCATCACCCCTAATAACGCCTGGATTGAATTTCCTGTCACCAGCTACACCACCTCCCATTCATCTTTGGTTCAAACATTTATCCCTGATTTCCTCTCTTCCCCCTCACATTTAGTTTGATTAATGAATATAGTAACTAGCAAAAATAGTCATATAAAATTCTAATTTAATTAGTTTCTCCATTACCAAGAGGTTTTTTTTGGAGTGGGGGATGGGAAGTAGTAGAAGGTGGGTGGCTTTTTCTCCTCAAATAACTGAAGTAGTTGAAGAAAATCCTTGTGATGAGCTTAGTACTGGACTAATGTGGGTAACAACACAGAAATCTTGCAGAGTTGACATTTCCAGAATATTTCCTAGGTGCTAGAACTGACATCTGTCTGGCATCAAGGGATTGAAAGTAAGAATATTAACTGCCCATTTCCATCCTACAGAGCATCTTCTGTCCCCCAGACAAGAGCTATGCAAGCCATTGCCATTCTTTCTTAACTGAAAAGGGACACAGTATTGGCAGGATAATACATATTGGTTTTTTTTTTTTTTTAGGTCTTACTAAATGTCAAGTGCTTTTCTAAGGCTTGAGAATATTATCGAATTTAATCCTCATAACATAGTAATTAGGAAAGTAACCTGATATCCATTTTAAAGCTGAGTTGAGACACAAGTTAATTAACTAAAGACAGATAGCAAGTAACCAGTAGAGCTGGGACTTAACCACTGCAAGTTGGCTAGAGAGACCTGTCCTGCTCCGAAATGTGGAGAGCGTGAGGAGATCTGCAGATTCTCAGCTTTACCAAGGGAGAAACTCATCTCTAATAAGCCCAAAGCTACAGAGGTCATAGACTATAGTGATGGGAAAGTGTATCACTGAGGCTCTGGGAAGGCTGATTTTATTTCTTATAAATCGCTCCTATTTTATGGGTGGGTTTTCCAGAACTCTCTGATTCCCACATTTATATTTCTGGGATCTGCTAGTAAGGGGTAGATTTATAGAAGTTAGAGGCCAAGGTTGTGCATTGATTCTGATACAGGGCAGTGCTTGTGGTGGTTTTGTGACATCATTGTTCCTATGGATTGATGGTGAAGAAGGTCACTGTGGGCAGACGCCCAGCTGCCAGCAGTCTCACTGGTGAGTAGGAAACCTCACTTCTACCTTTCTGCAAGCTTCTTAGTGAAGCCTCTCCATCATTAGCAGAAATCTGAACATTACTGGCTCTGACAAACACATCCTCGGATAAGACTCTGTCTCCCAAGTCAAGCTCACGTCCACTTCCTCTTTACAAAAGAACAAACCATCCCTGCACACACCACAGAAGCATTTTTGAGGGATGCTGTGATGGCCTGGCTACCAAACCAATCATTATCCGGGTGGAAGGATAATTGGGTTCATTCACAGGTGTCAAGAGTAGACGTCATTAAGCCATTTCAGTCCAAAAGTCTGTACAGTTGGTTAGTTAGGTTCTGAGTAGTTGCTTTATCTTGGGTCTGTCCACTGACACACCACTGGCTAGTAAACAGCCAAAGCGACTCCTAGTTGAACTTGGCTGGATTTTTCCATCTCCTTGCACCTTGCGCCTCCCCTGCCACTGTGCCTACATGAACTAGCCTCCAAACCTGTGCTCCTCTCCCACGTCTAGCTGTGCCCTTTCTTTGGGCATAGAGTCAGTTGCTCCACCTTGGTCCTCAGATGGCTGGTAGTTTTTCCGTTTTCCTCCTGATTTAGAGGAAAGAGAAGAGGGGAAATGGGGCCACTTGAAGGACTGAGTGTGAAAAGTGTTAGTAACACAAGTCGCCAATATGATGTAATTGGGCCAAATAAACCATCTGCTTATAATAAAATTATTACTTTTTGTTTAGACTGTGAATAAGACTTTGTCTGCATGTTCAGTTAAAGAAATCTTCCTTGTTCTTTGGCATCACACAAAGCCCAAAGCGAAGTTAAAACCCATTGAAGGACATCAATATTAGATTTAGAAATTTAGAAATGTTCTGAGCTGACAGTAAATGTCAACCTCAGCTTCCTATTACAAAATGATTGATAAAACCGTACATATTATAAATAATTACTTATAAGACAAAAATGAATTCAGATGATTTTCCTTTTGAAGCAGTATGCTGGATAAATGGTTTACTGGTAAATAAATAGACAATTCATATTCCTTCATTCCAGAAAGGTGACTTTTTTTCAAGTTGATTACTGATTTGAATACCACATATCTATAGAAAGTGCACAAATTACAACAAATAATGCCCAGGGATTGATCTAAATATTCTTCAAGTTATGCAAAATCATATCAACCTTTTGCAGTAATGTCAAGTTTATGCTGATTTACAGGTACTACAGAGGAGTTTATTAGATTTTATAAATGGCACTCACAGAAGTTATATACTATTCTTGAAGAACAATACATATTTTCTTTTGCAATAAATGCAAAATTTACTCTATGCTTAAAAAAATAAAACCTCATAACAGAATTTAATTGAGGACTGTGACTGTTTTCTTCACACATTTCCTTTTGCGTATTATTATTATTTTTTTTTTTTTTGCGGTACGCGGGCCTCTCACTGCTGTGGCCTCTCCCGTTGCGGAGCACAGGCTCCAGACGCGCAGGCTCAACGGCCATGGCTCACGGGCCCAGCCGCTCCGCGGCATGTGGGATCTTCCCAGACTGGGGCACGAACCCGTGTCCCCTGAATCGGCACGTGGACTCTCAACCACTGCGCCACAAGGGAAGCCCTGCGTATTATTATTTTTAACTTAAGTCCTAAACATGAAATAATGTGGCCTATTTTTTAAATATTTAATATTACATTGTGGGCTAATTACTTAGTAATAAAGACTGACAGAATTCCTTGGAGGAGTATTTCATTACATTGGTTTGATTGCCAAAGAAACGCCTCCACAAGTAAAGTCACTCTATTGGTAAATGCTATGTAAACTTACCACAAAGAAAGTAGCAAGCAAAAGGCTATTTTCATTGTTACATCAATGTGTGTGAACAAAAGACCTTTACAGTTGTCCCTCCAATAAACTTAAAAGAAAGTTAGTGACTTGTATTTTGCTATTTTGATATTGACAGGACCTCTAAAGTATAAAGCCCAGAGTTAAAGCAATTAGTTCCGTCAAATAAAAAAAGAAAGAATGAAACAAAGGTAAATTGTTCTTTGAAGGAATTTGTCCCTCGTTTCCTGTACTTTACTTTCTATTAAATCAAAGTGGACAAACCTTTCTAAAGACTGTGTCTTCATGTGTTACTACTTCAGTACTTTAGCTATTGGATGTGACATTAAGTGGAGTGGTTTCAGTACATACTGCAAGAAATATAGTCTTGTGTTTTAAAAAGGTATACCTTATATTACCTAAAATCTCAAAAAAATGCTCAGAGGCACGGTACCCATATAACCTGTGAGGGGAGCTAAGTGTTGATCAACAAGATATTTATTCGTGCTACATTTACAACATGATTAAAAGATTCTACATTTCTAATTAATTTATAGGAATCCTTAAGTAGCCCCAAACCTGTAAATTAACTTGACTTAAGAATGTAACAAAGTCTATATCTATCATTATGAATTGCCATGAAAAAAATGAGCAAAGCTTGTTGGCCAATGAATCAGCACTTCATCAGTAATAATCATTCTAATTCTTGGACTTTCCCGAGTCAAATCTAGGAAGGAGGTGAGGTGGGTCCAGGAAATTCTCGCTTCGGGAGATCTCCAACCTTATCTGTTGGTACCAGGACTCCTCTAAGAATAAGGAGAAGCCTGTGTAACAGAAAGAGACTAATGTGAGCCCTGACTATTTCAGAGGGGCTCCATCTCTCTTCTGCATGAGGTGTCCCAAAGGCTTTATCCCAGAAACAGCCAGAGCAATGGTGAGGTGCTTTGAGGCAATGGAAACCACTAATATCCTGCTCCCACCTCAGCTGGTATTAAAGACCTCAGGACGAAGCCAGAATAAAATTGAATTTCAGACTGAAAGAGGGGAGAAAATTTTACTTTCTCAGACTGGCCATTATATTTGGTTCCCTGTATAATTTTAACAGTTCCGGTCAGAAACCGTGTAATAGGGTACTAGAAATGTTCATTCAACAGCTTTTATAAATAAATCTACACCTTCTCCCACTCTGTGCCCACAAATCTAAATCCTCAGCATTTGCTGAGCTCTTACAATGAAAAGTCTCTGGGCTCAGGAATTGTAGAAAGTGAACTTTTCTGAATTTACAGAATCACGAAAGGCTTTAAGTTAGAACTATCAGTAGAAAGACCAAGGGTTAAGGACTTTTAAGATTCTGGAAACCACGAATTGCCTGAACCCACCTCCACACAGTGAGAAATTAGTAGGACACTAAGTTTTCCTTTTCAGTCTTTTCTAATGAAAAGTTTACTTAGTATATTTTGGTGCCGTTAACATTTGCCTGCAAAAACTGAAAATGCAATGATGTGCTATTCTTGAAAAATGTTTTTGTGGGTGACCCTGAGAACACCTGTTACAAACTCGAAGGGGAGGCTTCTCACACAAAACAAAATGAAACAAACAGAAGGTAGAATTGGCTTATCCAAATAACCAAGGACTAAAATTAATGATCATGCTATATCATTTTCTTTTAAAATTTAAGATTCTGGATTTTGTTTATATCATTCTTGTATGTTCTATAGGTTTGGACAAAGTATAATGACATGTTTCCACCATTATAGTATGATACAGAGTAATTTTACTGCCTTAAATCTCCTCTGTGGGGCTTCCCTGGTGGCGCAGTGGTTGAGAGCCCGCCTGCCGATGCAGGAGACACGGGTTCGTGCCCCGGTCCTGGAAGACCCCACATGCCGCGGAGCAGCTGGGCCCGTGAGCCATGGCCGCTGAGCCTGCGCGTCCGGAGCCTGTGCTCCGCAACGGGAGAGGCCCCAACGGTGAGAGGCCCGCGTACCGCAAAAAAAAAAAAGAGTTCCTGCGGTTCCACATCCTTACCAGCATTTGTTGTAGGCAGTGTTCTGGAGTTTGGCCATTCTCATAGGTGTATAGTGGCACCTCATTGTGTTTTTAATTTGCTTTTCTCTGATGACATATGATGTGTTGCATATTTTCATATGCTTGTTTGCTGTCTGTTTCTCTTCTTTGGTAAGAGGTCTGCTAAGGTCTTTGTCCCATTTTCTAATAGACTTGTCTGTCTTCCTATCTTTCAATTTTAAAGAGTCATTTTTGTGCTTTGGAAAATAGTCTCTTATCTGATGTATCTTTTGCAAATATTTTCTCCCAGTCTGTGGCTTGTCTTTCATTGTATTAGCAATGTCTTTTGCGTTGTAGAATTTTTTTTTTTTAATTTTAATGAAATCCAGCTTATAAGTTTTTCTTTCCTGGATCACACATTTGGTGTTGTATCTAAAAAGTCATCACCAAACCCAATACTATTTTATTTTCAAAGAGTCAGCATTTAGTTTTACTATCAGTTCTATTTTTAATTTTAATTTATGGATTTTAGCTGTCATTGTTATCAATTACCTCCATTTTTCAGTTTAACACTATTTTCATTTTTCTATTTCTTAAACCTTGTATTTATTTTAAATGCTTTTATGTAATAAAATTGTTTTCTAAATAATAAAATATAGTTGAAATCACATTTCATAGGCATTACAAAGTGTGTTCTCATTTTGGTAATTTCCAACCTTTTTATAAGATTCTTTTTCTCCTTAATTCAAAAATGGTTAAAACATTTAGTTGTTGCTATTATTTTTAATTTTTAACTTTATTTCATTGTGGCTACAGAATGCAGGTTTAAAGAACTCTATTTTTTGGACGTTTCACTATGGCTAATTACATTTTGTTACATAAATTAATTTTATGATCACATCATTTGACCTGATAATTCAACTTACAGGAGTGTGATATTTTTCTGAGAAAATAAAATATTTGTGTACACGTAAGTTTATCACCACTTTACTCATAAAAGAGAAAATTTGCAATCAATCAGATTATCATAGTATCCATAAAAGTGACAATATGGAGGCAACTATTAACAAATGTGCTTGAAAGTCAGGGATCTGGGAATTCTCAAGGATCAAGGAAATACTAGTAGAAAAGTATAGAAAGCAACGTGTTCTTTAAATATAGAGAATGATTTACATGTGCACACAAAAGGCTGATTTGTATATACCAAAAAACTAATGATAATTGTTTTGTATAATATGCTGGGTATTGTATGTCTTACCTTACTATTTGGGCTATGGGCAAATATCTTGGGCTAACAGATATTTCAAAAATTATATAGTGTAAGACCCATACACTGAACCACAAAAATCCAGATACCAAACTTACTTATTCAGCCAAGGTCTATTAGCAGAGTTTTCTCAGCCCCAGACTTAGATATCCCATTCAACACCCAAATTTTAAAGACTTTAAGGGAATTCCTAGTCAACACTGTTAGAAATCAAATCTAATCAGGGAAAGGCTACTTAGAATAATATTGATAGTAAATGTCATTCAGTATTGTCAGTTTAAAAGACTCACTTCAATATTAGGTGCCTTTGACCCAAATGAGACAAAAAAATAGTCGATGGGCCAAGAGAAGGCTTGCAGTGGGGACGCTACTCTTAGTGGCATCGTCGAAGGTGTTTTAGCTCACTGCTACGAGCTGTGGTTTTTAATGTGCCGTTGTTGGGAAATGATCAGGCACAGAGAGCAAATACCAGAATTTTATTCACGGATTATTGTGGGGTTTTCAGGCATGCAAACAAGAGAGGAGTTCGTATACGATCTCTACATTTCCCAGAATATTAGGTCCATGTCCTTGAGGAGGAAACTGAGGATGTTTCAGGGAGCTTTGATATGAAAAGAAAATGTCTTAAAAGAGATTGTGTTAAAGTTAATCTAAATGGAGGGAAAACATATTTGACATGTCTCTAGCATATCAGAGACTATCATTCCAAGTTTGAAATATATTAATAACATTTTTCAGTGATTTTTCTATTATATTTCACAGCTTTTGTGGCATTTGACACTACATGTATAAATGTGCATATTGTCTCTAAGCAATAGATTTAAGCCTATAACATTGAATTTTGTAGGTCAAAAAAAGGTCAAGTTTCAGCAATTTCACATGATTAACATAATAAACGTGAGAGAAGCTCTATCTTATACAAGACGGATCTTATGTACGTAGGAAAGTGTCTGAGGAAAGGAGCTTCCCTCCTACAAATGCCCCTAGAAATTGACTTAAAGCCCAGTGTTAGTAAACAATCATGTTCACCACCAAGACTGACCCCAGTCCACAGCCATGTTCTACTTCCACAGAAGGATGCTGAGCTGACATGACGGGATGATTGTGACCCAGTCTCTCTTAGTAGCATGGAAGCCTCCCATGGCACTGCAGGCCAAATCCAGCAGGTCAGGACCGGAGGGAAGGCTCTGCCCCTTTATGGTGCTGTCACATCCCAGCACTGATCCCATCAGGAGAGGGTCTCATGCTTCTTTACTCAAGCAGTTCACATTCCCCACAGGCTGAGAGGTGGGGTCCCTTCCTCAGAATCGAGTGTCCTGCCTGCTAGGTCTCTGAATGGTCCCAGAATGAATGGATGCCTGGGGTCAGAGTGCACCTTCTTGCTAGTAATCTTTAATCCGATGGTTTAAAAGCTGCCTTGGCAGGTGGGTGCATGTTGTCTGCCCTTGTATGTTTGTACAAGCCCTACGCTCTGCACTGACTAGACTTTTCTTAGTGACCTTATGTACCAAGAAATATACCAGGAGTGGGATTTGAGAGCTGTTGGTGGTGACGTCAAGCATGCTGTATGCTTTCTGCAACCAAGATGCTACCAGTCTATCTGGGGAGAAAAAAAACCCATAAACATTCAAATTAAAAACAGTAAAACCACAAGGGATGCCAGAGAGAAGAAGGTCACGATTTGAAAGCTATAGAAAAGCGTGTGCTTAAGCGTTAATGAGAAGAAATCTTAGAAGAAACAGAATGGCTTCAGCAAGAAGAAATTTGGCCTAGTTGGTTATTTCCAGACGAAGAAGAAAATAGTGTCACAACAGGCACAAGGATAAGAAAGAAGAAGGATATAGTCAAAGCGCAGGGATTAAAGACATTTGTTTGGAGTGCATGTTCACAAGGAAGAACAGTGCAGGATATCAGAATATATGCACGTGGACTTCTAGCGACAGTGTCCGCTCCAGTCCGTCACTTGTCTGCTGGAACCTGTGTCTTGACATTACAGAGAAAGAAGACACTGATGAGAGAGACCGAAGGGCCTTGAGGAGTCTGCCCCCGTTATACGTCTTCCCAGGAAACTCTTTTTCGCTCCCCATATCTGCTGGGTCACCTACATTTACTCTTTGGGCAGGAACAAATGCCAAAGGCACGGACTCCTTCAGCTGGAGACTGGCCCACCCGGACGTGGTCAGGCCAGCATTCCTTCAATTTCTATAGCATTCTCCTTCATTCGAGTCCTCCACCAGGAGAAACAGGAGGAGGGAGAGTTAGGGAGATTAGTACATAGGGAAGAGACCTCTTTCCTGAAGCAGGACTTTGGATCCTGGGGGTCTCCTTACAGCACGTTTTGACAGCAGGAAGTTACCAGCAAAATAACCTCCTGCCAATGAGTTTCACTTGAAAACTCAAAAGTCGCACATAATGATAAAAGAAGCCACTGAAATTATTCTACTCTTTATATTTTGCTCTTTTTACCCAAGTTCGTCTATTTTTTTTTTCACATTTGTTCCATGAATCTGGAAGGAAACAAAATTTTGTGGTTTTGTTCTCCTGCATTATGAATCCCCTGCAATTTATTTAATTAAAGATTGGGTTTCATATTAGCAAGTTTGTATTGATGTTTAGATGTCTTAGTTTGATTGTTATTGAATGTTAATGACCGAGCCATTTGGGGGTGGCATTTATCTTTCAAGGGAGGCATTTATCTCCTATCTAGTTATTCTACAGGAGTGATTCTCAGCCTTGGCTTTACATCAAATTCCACACAGCTTTTAACAGTCCCAAAGCCCAGGGATGGCTCCGAATCAGAAGCTTTGGGAGAGGCATTCAGGCAGGGGTAGTTTTGAAAGCTGTCCACATCTAAAATGCAGCCAAGACAGAGAGCCACTGCTCTACACCAATTTTTCCAAATCTGTATTGGCTAAACTTCTTACACCTGAAATGCAATCCACATTTCTCCCTTGGCACCAGGACGCACGACTGACATTTTAGAAGGTATTCATGTAAATCACAAACTAATATGCCATCAATTTGTCATGAGACTGCACAGAAATTACTCCAAACTGAACCTGACAGACGCCTTACTCTGCTAATACTTAGTAAAATGCATTGACATTAAAAAAAATTGAACAAAATATATTTTTACTATATTGTCTTCTGTAAAGCAGAGATGATTTCTGTGCTACGGTGTGGGAAATGAAAACACTAACTGTACGTAACATTTTTGAATGTTAAAGTACTGTGAACCGAGGCGTGGTTCTGTAGACAGAACACTAAGTGCATGAACCTTCCAGAACATTCTGTTTCCAAATCACCAGAGTAAGCAAGCAAACAAAATTTGTCATTAAGATAATAGATCTATGGAAACACTTAGAACTGTAAAAAGAATATGGTTCAGCTTATTCAGTTTGGTAATGTACATATCACTTTTTTTTTTTTTTTTTTTTTTTTTGCGGTACGCGGGCCTCTCACTGTTGTGGCCTCTCCCGTTGCGGAGCACAGGCTCCGGACGCGCAGGCTCAGCGGCCATGGCTCATGGGCCTAGCCGCTTCTCGGCATGTGGGATCTTCCCGGACCGGGGCACGAACCCGTGTCCCCTGCATCGGCAGGCGGACTCTCAACCACTT